>NW_020799092.1:58913355-59032291 GCF_003259725.1 Athene cunicularia
TCTCTCTCTCTTTCTCTCTCTCTTTCTCTCTCTCTTTCTCTCTCTTTCTCTCTCTCTTTCTCTCTCTCTCTCTCTCTTTCTCTCTCTCTTTCTCTCTCTCTTTCTCTCTCTCTTTTCTCATTTATCTTTCTTTCTAAAATACTGCTGCATGTGTAGCACAGCAGTGCATGAAGCCCCATACAGGTTTGGTGCCCAGGTGCCTTGTGAACACATAGGAGAACCAATTGGCTTATCCAGAGGGAGGTGATGTTAACTGTGGAGAACATCCACAGGAGCCTGCCTCCTAAAACTAAGCATCCTAGAATAAATATTGATTCTGTGTGCTACAACGTGAAGTAGAGAAATTTAGATGTGTTCCTTTAATCAATTTTCTTTCTATACTTTGTGAAAAATAAATTTTGGAAGATGTGTAACTTTTTTTTTTTTTTTGTAGATGTCATGGCTCTTCAAGCCTACCATCACATGTGTTAAAAAATATATATATTAGCTTCAGACCTACCATTTTTCAGCTGATTGATAGCATATTTCGGTGGATTTTAACAGGGGTAGAACTGATTTTATTTGAACTCTAGACTTGATTTTGCAGTGTTTGCTTTAATGGCATAAAATGCAATGCTGGCCTGCTTTCTCTAGTTAGGTTTCTTGGCCTTAAATTTTCTCATATCTATTTAAAAAATTAAACCAAACAATTTAAAATACTTTCACAATAATTACAGTACAACAAGTTGCTGTTCAAAAACTAGAAACTTACAGTACAGCTAATAAGGCTTTCTGGGAAAATACTTGCTACTGCTATAGCAGCTCTTTCACAGAGGTCATGGCAGGGAGCCAGAGGAGGTTGGTAGACAGCTAGGCAACCAGAAAAGAACAAGTTTGTCAGCATGTACAGCTGATTACTGTGAGAATAATTTTCCATAAGCATATCCTGCAGAGTGTTTGCTTAAGCGGGGGTTAATTTTTCACTAAACTTCCTAAAAGCTAAGCCATTTTTAACTGTGGTAGAGAGTAATTGGTTCAAATCGGATGGAATAAGGCTCAGTAAGATTTTTATACTATTTTAATACTACCTACACATTGCAGTAGTTGGAGGTATGATATTTCAGTATATATAGACAATATAGGATTTTTCCTATAATGATACATGATGACAATTATTTTGAATAAGGTGTTTTGATTTCTACTAGCTACGTGATCAATTCAGAACAAGAAAACATGAGAAATGTTCCTTGTGGCAGAAGAGATAGCCTTTAGTTATTATGTTCTCTTGCTCATGAAATATCTAGATTGCCAACATGTAATCATAAGAAATAAAATCACTTTCTTTTTTAGGTTGCTTATGGTTATAACCGTAGCATAACTCTGTGGGAATATGGGTGGTCTTATGGTGCTCTCTAACCCAAAAGCTCTGATCAACTGAATCATAGTTCCAGTCTCCACAGCAGGTTTAGGTGTGTTCAGTTGCTGCACTGTATCTATACTTTTCCTTACTCTGGCTATCTCTGTGTGCAAGATCAAGGCTGAAAGAGAGCATTACACAGCCCAGTGTCATATGGAGACTTCCTTCACACTGAAATAATCTGGTGTTAGCTGGTTGCCTAAGGAATGGTGTAAAGCAGATGTACTGGAATGAATGCATGAACTCTAAACTTTCAAAAAAAAAGTAAATAAAAATCAATTCATATTTACACTGAAAAGATGTTTTGATGAAATAACAACCCACTCAATTTTCAATATTTTTCTTGAATATACAGAATGTTTGCCAAAGTCTCTATAACCAGGTATGGTTTATTTCAAATATGATGCAATCCATAACCTGCAGCCTGCTTAATTTTGCAATACAAGCTATCTTTGGATATGAGAAGAATCACAATATTAGACAGGAAGAGCACAGTGTCTTGGAGTATGAGTCATAGGGATGCGATAAATTTGTTAGTAAAAGGTGCTGTGCTTAAGTGTCTCAGTTGAGAATGATTGAGGGGGAGCCCTAAGAGTGGTTGGGAGCTGCCCTGGCAATGTGGCCTTGGAAAGGTGCACGCAAGTCCCAGGGGCTTCAGGGGAGAGATTCCCACTAAAGCCAGGAAGGTATTAGTGCCGTTGTGCAAGGCCCTAATGCACCTTATCGGAAATAATGTGTATGATTCCCTCTACTTGTTTTCTAGAAGGTTAATTTAGATGGGAACAGGTTCAGAGGAAAGATAGCATGTCTGGGAGAACAGAAAAGAGGAGATGAGGTATCATGGCAAAATAAAATGATGGAAGACCTGAGAAAAGATATAACTGTTCAAATATAGTGTTCTTCCTGATCCCTGAATAGATAGAATTTATGCTGAATAGATATATTTTCTGTGCATATATATAATTTCTAAACAATCTACAATGACTGCATCCTTGTTTATCAGATGATAAGGGTCTTTATGAGGAACACATCAGAGAACAAATATGTGTTTTTAAAGGACAACATTGGTTCAAGAAAAATGTTTAGAAATTAATAATGGATAGATTTGGACAGAAATTTAGAGGTTCCTAATTGTGAGGATAGTCTGTAAGGTGTCTTCAGTAGGATTGAGTGGGGGCAAAAAATTGAGCTGCTTTTAAGCTGGAGCTCAAGACATTTATCAAAGTGATTCTGTAAGGTGTTGCTTTAGCACCAAAGTACAGGACTCAATAATTCAGAAAACCCCTTTAGTTTTTCACTTCATGTTTGTCTTTTAGGTATCTTACCATATAAAAAGTAATAATAAAACCAGTCACTGTTACGGAAGGAATTCAGTATCCTTCTGTCTTAAGTTGTGCAAAAAAAAAAAAATTATTTGGGGTCTGTTGGAGAACAGTAGCTTCTAAACAAATCTGTCAAATCTTAATTTAAGTCTCTGTTTAGTCTGAAGCGGTGAAATTGTTCTGAATATAAAATACATGATAAAATATATCTAACAGGTCTTATCAGAAAGCTTTCTCATTCTATTTAGTGCTTTCCAATAACAGACAATCACTACTTCATTTAATAAAAAGTAATAAAACTGCTGAAGCCAGAACTTACTGCTGGATCATTTAAAACAGAAAAAGTTTTGTAACCTCTCTTTACAGCGTACTGTTCACTGTCTGTATCAAGAAAATTCTCTCTGGGAGGATTTTCATTCTGAGTTGTAAGTACTGGATTGACAACCTTTATAGAAATTTAAATGCAATCCTATTAAACAATACACTTCTATAAAGGCTGAAGGATAGATTTCTTTCACTGGGTGTGGGGACACTAAGCTGCAGTATCTCAGCGAACAGCTTGTAGAGAATTCATGTACCTATGCAAAAGCAGTAATGCCGGGAACTGTGGGGCTGGAACATCTCTGGCACCCCATCAAGAAGATGGGCTATCTAATGGTACAGGACCCACCAGCCAGCAGCAATTAGCTAAATGGTGTTTGCCCACAGGAATAAAGCAACCAACCACATAAATAAAAAATTGTTAAGTTTTCTTTCAATATTCCATTACAGCTGGATATTGTTCTTGCAAGCACCATTTGAAACAAGTATATCAATAAAATTCAAATAACTATCACAGTACTTCCTGGCATATATTTTAAGCATACAAAATTTAGAAATAATAATTTCCTCTAAATTTACTCTATGAATTTATCAACATTTGCTCTGTCTCCTGTAACTATGATTTTGGCTTCATCTTGAGTTCACTTTCTTGCAACTGCAGAATTTGGCCACAGGTTTCACCCTTATAACCATCTGGCTAACTGATAAATGAAAAATGTAGTTGTGCTAAAAATTATTAAAAATTGCAAATACCATTCTTGACACAGAAAAATAAGATATGCATAGGGGAAATTAGTTCTTCCAATATTAAAAAGAATAGTTTTGCGAATGTAAAGGCCAGTCACTCACTCAGGGTGCTGAGCATACACACTGAGGAGAAAACTAGAGAGGTCACAGATGATGTACTGGTGCAAAGGAAGAATACTGAAAAAAGGAGATGTGAAAATGCTGGGCAGCTTTCTGGAACAGCAGAGAAGACAATACCAGCAGGCTGAGTGAGTGATTTTCCTGTTCTGACTGAACCCCAGCACTCACAAGTCCCAGCGCAAGATCACACCTTCTGTGAAGCTGCCCCTAGTCACTGGACTGGACTCGTGGTGAAGTCTTCGGACACAGCCTCCATGGTGGTGGGCAATTCTCTAAGCAGTTCTCAAAGTCTATAGAGATACATGAGCATAAAGCTCAGCACTCCCAACGTAATCCTTTCTGTTGGTCATGCACACCATGCTGTATAAGTCATTTCTTGTTTTCACTCTTCTGCTATCACAACCTCTAGATCATTTAAGATATGGCACTGGTATTAGCTTCCTGGGGAAGGGCATCTCAAAGTGACTGCAAGCTATACGTGTAGATACAAACCCTGTACAGCTTGGCACTGTGCTTATCAGAAGAGAGAAGTGCCAAAAGAGAAATGGAGTGAGTCCCTTCCACTGTTACAGAGTATACTATCAATACCTTCTGTATTGTAGCAATAATTTTGTTTACTGTCTCCACTTACATGTGTTATTTCTTTGTTCATTTAAAGCAAACAGTTGCTTACTGTTAGTGGTCAGCTGATCTAACATTCCCTTCTCTCTCAAAAGCACAGTTACTAATAGAAGTTCAAAGTTTGTGCTTTGCTGTACTTGTTTGTCTCTTGATGAAACTGAATAGCTAAAGTTATGCCAAAAGTTTTAACAAGTCAACAAATAAAACCCAGTAAACAATCTACACAAGTGTGTTATGTTTCAACACATGCTTCTGAGCCAGCAAGCAGAGGTTTAAAATGTTTGGAAGCAAAACCGTCCATTAACCAATGCAATCCATAAAGTTAATAAGCTGTAATATACTCTCTAAAGATTAGCAGTACTTTTGCACCAGTGGGTAACACCTCTGCCCCCAGCAAAACAGGCACTTTACCAGTCTGTAATGCATCAGTAGGTCATGTCTCAGCCCACAATCTGGAAAGCAGCATGCTCAACTACAGTTGGTTTCATTAAATCTGCCATGCATTGCAGAGATGGGAGCATTTATGAGTGTGTATATATATATATATATAAGTATTAATACATATATCTTCACTGATTTTTCTTGTCCTGCACTGCTCTCCCAACAGGGATGCATCCTAGCCACTTGAGTAAAGGAAAACTCACCAGAGAAGAACCATTTGCCTTCAACAATCTTGACGCACATTGGTTGTCTTTGGCTTTACAAATGCCTATTATATTGGAACTTTTGCACCAGCTAAGGCTGTAACTGAGCTTTTAATGTGGCTGTACTGTCTGGATGAGGTTTTGTATCCTAGGGCCTGAAGACAGGAAGGACTTGCAAGAAGGTAGAGCTTTTTCTTAGAAAGTTTTTAATAGCTCTGCTTCCTCACATGTGTTTCTGAAGTTGCTGCTGGCCATCCAAGATAATTTGGATACAAAATCATATGAAAAACCTCCTGCTCTCAAAGTGCTGATGTGTTTGAAGGTTTTGTAAGCAGCTGTCATGTAAATGTAAACCTCCTCCTATGGTAAACATTTACACTGAACCAAAGAGATTTGTAGTGGGTGCAAGATGAGCTCAATAGAAGTGTGAGAATTTCAGTGCACTGTGAACCTCACTGGTTCTCCAGTCTTATCTGCAGTGAGATAAGTGAGATTTTTACTAATGAAAAGTGTGGGAATAATACTGGACCCCCAAACCTCAGCTCAGTGCTCAACCCTTGTGTATTCTCTTTTCAGCTACTACCTGGTTTAAGACTTAAAATCCTAAACTATTCTATTAAAGTCCTTTCTGATATATTAGTGAAAAGACTTCTGCCCATCTTGAGCTGAATGGAAGGCAGTAAAGGTATGGAGGCCTGATAACAAATACTAAGATTTTTTTAATACAGCATGATTGAATTAAGAAATTCCAGAATGTTTGAGTCTTGTGTTATTAGCTGAATGTTAATAAATCTTTTTTGACTGATAAATCTTGTTGACAATAAATGTGGATAAACCTCTTGATGTCTTCCACTTCATAACAATTATTTCCAGTGTTTCTAATGATCCCTCATTGTGCCCAGTCACAAATGCTGAAAACAAGAACCTGTATTCAGGTGTTGCCCTTTCTAATACAGGCAGATCAAGGAAGTGCAGAGAACATGACAACATGGCAATCAGTATGACAAATGGTGGTGGCCAAGCTTTCTGTAATTATAAAACCAGCTCTGGGTTCTTTCAGTCTCACTCCAAATTTTGTTCAAACTGACGGGGCAAAGTTTAAAGTTTAGAGGATTTTCCACTGAAATTACATGCCTGTCTTTCATTGGCCCCAATGGGCTACAAATGACATGAGAAGAGATTTGAGTGAAGGTTCCAGCTGTATTACACTTGCTGTCAGGCCTGGAGTGCTGCAGGAACAGCTTCTACTCTCAGTGACATTTTCAACCCACAAAATACAACAGGAGATGAAAAGGTGGGTGGGGTGGCTAGCATTTAAATGAGCCAGACTGCTTCTAAGATCAAAAGAGATTCAGTCCAAGAATTGGCCAAAGGGTCAAACAGATTCTTGCCTTGCCTAAGGCAGTATTTCCATAACGATTTTGGTTTGAGTAAATGTTTAGTACAAATGGGGATACAGGGAGCCTAGGCAAACTCCCAAATTTGCCAAGGGCTTTGTGTTGGGTTAGGGATTGTCCTCTTCCTTTAAACACTGGACAATTAACTTCTAGACAGTGTATCTTACCCAAATTATGTCTGTACTGTATTTCTGTAACTTTCTGATTTTCTAATACATGTTCTCATTTTACTGTATGAGGTTCTGATGTCTTTCCTCATTGAGTGAATAATTGGGTTGGGTTTCTATATGCACTTTTAATCTCTTTTGCTTAATCTCTACAAATTCACAGGTAGCTAATATATGGCCTAGCTAAGTAAGATTTTCGGGAGGCATTTTCTTATGATTTGCCTTTGCCACTTTATATATATATATATATATATATATATATATATATATATATATAACTTTATATTCTTTTGCTTTCTCATGATTAAGTGCTGCCATTATTTTACAACATGTATCCATGTAGTGGCCTGGAATATCCCTTAAGAGAAGAGAGGATCACGGGAAGGAGATCTCAGGATATATTCCATCTGGAATCCCTATAGGTATTTCCTGAGTCAACAGTTCCAAAATGGAGACCTTCATCTCCTTGAGGGTAAGGTGCAGCATAAAGCCCAGATGAATAATCTCCTAGCAGTTTAACCTTCAAGAACTGGAAACTCTGAGAGCCTTGTTCAGAAACACGTGGTTGCCAGGTGTGTCCAGCCAGGGAGGTGAAGGTAGAAGTACTTGGATGTGTCTGTTTTCTTGTATGACCCCGGGGCAGCAGAAGGCTCTGGACTGCTGTCGCGTGCTATGCCAGGAGGATTGGCAGGACCTGACTCACCTCTTCATCTCACCAGAGAGGATCTCCACACCTTGCAGGTGTAGGGGAACTGCTGGGTAGCAAAACCGACCAGCCTGCTCATTTTCTACCCATGCTTTTGCAAGGACCTTGTCTTGCAGTGGAGTCAAGGGAAGGAGCTGTACACAGGCGCTGTGAATTTCAGCCTTCTATTCAGCAATGGGGAAATGGCCTCTGAGCTTCGCTCACAAGGGTTAATGCCAATGCAGGACCATATTCTTTGCATGAGTTTCTGATTTTGGAAGGAGGATACTCCTGAGCTAGGTTTTGCTTTACAGCCCAGTTCATATTCTGGCACTTTGATTTTTGAAAATAGCTGCAATTAACAAGAAATATTTCAGGGTTAACTTGTCTTTCAGTGATTAAAAAGAACAGTTATTGTTACTTCTCATATTAACTTTTGTGAATGCCACTTTATACATATATTTACCACAGGCAGAAAGAACTAAACCCACCTCTGAATGTAAAGCTATCAGTGCTAAAATACACAGTTTCTCTCATAGGTTCACCACAAAGGATCACACCAACCTCTTGACGCAGTGTGTACAGCCCTATATTAAGCTATTTTAATGGCACTTAATTCAGTTTTGATAGAGTTCTTGAAATCCATATTTAAGAAAGTCTGTAATAAGTAATTTGGAGTGCTAAATTAAATATCATCCACAGGGCTCAAAAATCTTGATAATTTCATTTATATGAGGCACAAGGGGTGGGATTCATTTGACTGTGTGCAGATCGCTCCAGGAGCTATCTTAAATCTATTCTAATCACATATTTTTCCCTTTATAACCAAAGAAGACAAATAAGCACTTCAACAGTATGAGTCAGCTGATCTATTTCAGATATCTGGTATACAATGAGGTGAACTGCACCTTAAAGCAACTGTTAGTCCCTAGTGACTTCAGAAAGAGCTTTGGTGACCAGTTCAGGTATAGACATTTGTACTGGTGATATCTAAAGAGAGGTGAATTCCAGTGAGATGACTGACAGTAATTATGGGCATACCTTAAATAAACGAGCTCAAGCACTACACATTTTACTCTTAGCCCTGCAGCTCTTTGCATATTAAATAAGCCAGTAATACTCTATCATCAACAATATTCTCAGTCTTCTCTTTTCTGTCTCCACAGTAAGCTGCTGACAAGTCTGACTAGTCCTTTAAAAGTAGGCGAAATCAAAAAAAAAAAAAAAAAAAGACTGAGAAAAATTAGCCTGCATTTTGATAATTCTCAGTGAAGGCACAGGTCTCAGTTTTTAGCCAAACTGAAATCCTTTATATGTGGATTTGAACAATTTCGACTCATTTCTGGGAATAAGACATTGCTACTGAAAATGTAGCCATTATTTTCTTGATAAATATTTTTTAGCTTGCTCATTTATTTATTTTTTAATTTTCTGGCCTCAAAACAGCTTTTCAAAAATAATTCATAAACATTAGCTGATATCTCAGAAATCTGTGTAGCATGGTAAGTTATCAAAGTATTGTGCACTTTTTGCACAATAGAGAACAGATTTGCTCTAAAATATTCTGAAATTATTATTTTTTAGATTCAAAAAGCTACTCTGTAGAATTATAAGAAGCAAAGGGGGGGGTGGGGGGTGTAGAATGAGAAAACCAAAACCCAACTAAATTTGCTAGAGAAGAAAACACTTCCATTTTTACCCACAAGATGGTGCCACTTCCCCAATTTAAAGTAAAATTTTCCTTTGAAAATGGTGTAAAAATTAAACTTACCTAGTTAATACCCATGAAAAGTGTGATGGAGCGCGGAAATCCTACTAGTGCCTTTAAAATAATGTTTAAATGGTATTTAAATGACATATGGTCCTTGTGCTGGCCCTCTGCGCAAAAGTCAGATACATCCTGCATGAATTCAGGGACATATTGCTAATCTGCATGACAGAAAGAGCCTTTTACTCCATATTGTCACTGATAGCACTTCAGTCACAGCACTTTTTCTGAGTGGGTTTCTGTTTCTTTCTGTGCACCATAAAAACAATTAATTAGCAAATTTCAAAGCGTTATATCTAAGGAAATGTACTGAAGATGGTTCATCTGCAGCGATATAACTGCAGTTTAAAAGGAATGGGGTTGCCAGTGTGTGGATGAGAACACATCTGAGAACCTTCTTGCCAGAAATGATTAATTGGATGGAAAGCTACCGGCCATCAGCTTTCCTTTAAGTTGCTGCTGGGTTTACTAAATTGACAGTAGGAAAAAGAAGACAAAACACTTCTAACTTTTAAACTCAATTCATAGAAAGAGTAAAAAAGTAGAACATTCACAATATTGTTTTTATAGTCAGATGACAAGAATACCTTTTGGGATGGTAACTGCTGTTTATTATTATTTGTACCTCATTACAGGTGAAAAATTGAAAGAGTAAGAAACAAAAGTATGGTCTTATATATCACTTCACTGGTAAAATTATCCTGAAGTCAGATACTGAAAGAGTAGGATATGGCAAAAGAGTCAGCCCCTTGGTCGCTGTCTGTCCCTATTCTAAGCTCCTCTTTCCTCTTCCCCTTCAGGTATCTCTGGATGCCCTGGACTTTGCCCAGACCTTCCCCTATCCATAAAGCAACATCTCCTACCTGTTTCCCTGGTTGCTTCCCCTCTCTGCTTCCCCTCACACTGATTTAGTAGCTGCTTCCTCTGTAGGGCACCCAAAAAAGTGCAGGGGAGCAAAACAGTGTAGAGGATCTCCCTGCTTTTATTTGGGGTTCAAGTACCCCCAAAAATAGTGTCTAGTGATGCAAAAACGTTGGAAAAACTTGACCATGTGCATGAATTGTCAGTCCAACACATGAGGAAAACATGTTTTAATTTACTAAGAATAGAGGAACAATTTTGTGTTCTATCATGGAAATCCTAATCTGTATTTAAGGTGGTAAATCAGCCTTTTTATTCAAATGAATTGTGTGCATGGTTCCTACTGAAAGTCAGGACCCATAGGGTCCTACATCTCTTAGGCAGTCGTGTGAGTTTTATTTGGGTTTCTAATCCAAAACTGTTTCGATTTACATGGTTAGGAACAGCCGGGTGAATGTCTGAAATGGTTTCAAGTGTTTTTATTGCCCAACAAACTCTTCTGAAATACAGAAACCCTAATACAGGTAGCTGTTTGACAAAGCATGAATTTGCCTCCCAATCATGAAGCAAGTCATTGTCTCAAGGTTAATCCTCACACACGTCCAGCTTCTGCCTGGCTCAGGTGATAGAGTATCATCCCTATGGTAATCCCTAATTCTGGAAGGAACAGGTTATTCACCACCTGAAGCACATTATCATCCCAAGGGGGTCAAAAGGGATAGTTTACTTCAAATTGCGTAAGTATATGATTTTGCATGACTCAGGGTAGTATGATGGCTCCATTCCTAGTTTGTTTAGGCAACCTACAAGCTAAGGATGTGTCTCAGCCTAAATCATGCAGGGTGTTTCTCCAATGCCTAAGTAATCTGGTTCCTTATGGGAGTTCCCCATGTGCATATGCAGCCTGTACTTGAAAAATGAAAATTAGTTTCAAGATGAGACACAACTTCTTATGGAAAATGACTGTACTACTTCCTTGATTTGCACAAAAATCTGGATTTGAGGTTATGCTACAAGGCTCTTGGTTTTTACTAATTATGTAAGAATTAAAATTACATTTAATTTTTATTTGGCATTAAAATGCTGAAAAAATGAAGGTGAATAGAAAGAAGGGAGAAAGAAAACAGAAAAAGCTTAAAAATCAAGGTTAAAATTTTCAAAGAAGTGTATATATTTTGGATTACATTTTATTAGAAGCCTCAGTGCACCATATTTCTAAATAGTTCCACTTTATAATATGGGTTTTATATGATACCTTATTTTTAGAGGAAAAAAGCTCTCTCATTTGGTAGTCTTTAAAGTACTAATTAATGCCTTTTCTGTGGAAAAAAAAATGTTTATTTCATACAGTTGCTTTTGTGTTTCACAGTTAAAATTGAATCATATCTCTTTGTAAAGCAAAACAAAGCCTTCTGGTAAGAAGGGGAAGGAGGAAGGAATAGCAAAAGCAGGAAAATATAGCTTCTGTATCTGGGTAGCTTTTTGAGCACATGATCCAAACTGTGTTCTTTGGGCCAGGAAAAACATTTGCCTTTATACCCTTATTTTCCTCTCTACAATTCATGGAAAACTTATTTTTTTAGAATTAGATCTGATTGTTTGGAACTGTTTTTTATCTTGCTGTGCTAAGCTAAATTTGCAGGGTTAAGGTGATCTGCCTGATTAAGATGGGTTCTCATTCAGCCAAAAACCAGAAAGGATTGAGACAAAGTAATGCAAAGAAGGAAAAGAAGCTGGAAAGGAATGCACTAGAAAGATGGTTATTAGAAAGGGCTTGTGTCAGAGGCATGAGATGGCTCTCTCCCCACAACTGATTGCTGCTGCCCTTTCGGTGCCTGAACATCTCCACCCCTGCAGACACAGCTGCCCCAGAGTGCTATGAACATTGCCCATTTGCTCTCTGTTTGAGCGTGGTGTAACAAAAGTGTGCAACGCCAGTGGAGTCGGGGTGCTTGTTCATGGTTCCCTCACCCTGTTTCATCTTCAGCACTTCTTAGAGTCTTTCCTCTTTCACTTCTCCCACAAAAAGGGCTTTTAAACGGCCAAGCGGCATGACCAAAGCAAACCCTTCCGCAAATACCTATATTTATCATACTTCTGATAGCTGACAAACAACTTTTTGACAACATATCATGAGCCTGAGTGTTCAACAAAGAAAAAGGCTAAATAATTTCAGAAAAACAAATCTCTTGGTTTTATCATTAGCTTACTGTTACCCTCCCCACTTATCCAAATTCTAGTTTATAGCACAGACTTTAGAAAGTGAGTCTAAAATGTGAAGTGCATTTTGTGAGCAGTGGGTTTCTGACTGTGATTTCTGTATATACATATGTATATAAATAAGACTTACTTTCCACAAAAAGTTTTTTTCTCAAGTGCTGTCTAATTCTTTTTTATTAGCATCCAAAGGCTTTTATTGTGGAAGTGAAAAATCTTCTTCTTCAATATGGAGGAATAACCTGATCTCATGAGTTTTCTATGATTCTGCTTGTTTTCATACCATGTTAGAAAATGTACGAAAATTATGGAGATACAGTTTAGCCACAGGCCCCAGCTTCTGCTTTCTGGCTATACAATAGAAACAGAAGAAAGTTGCCTTGCAGAAGTATGTGGGAAGTCATGGCTGTTCTTTAACTTCCTCTTTAGTCAACACAAATTGACATTTTTTTCTCCTTATTCATTTATCTCCTGCTGTTGCTTGAAAGTACCGTCAGCAGTACTGGCCTGTGAGTCAGGCACCTCTCTGCATGAAGCTGAACAATAAATTCCATTTCTTCCTCCTTGCAGTTTAAATATAACTTCATTTCTCTGTTCAACCAGGAACAAGGTCTGTTACTTATTCTCTTCCTGTATGATGAGATTACCAACTCCCTTTTGTGTGACAATGAAAATTCACCTGTGTTCTGAAAAAAAGGGAATGCACTTTATGCACCTTTTTTTTTTTTTCTTTTTTTCTAAAGGAAACAATGGCAATATTGCAGAAAAATAATATGAAAAGGTCTTTGAGTCAAGTATGTCTTCAGACAACAGCATCTCAGACCTGGTGAGTCTTATCTTTGGGGAAATGGGTTCAGCGAGTCAGCCTGACTTTTCTCCGATAGATGTGCCAAGAGTTGGGGAGCCACAGATGTGATTTTGTAAGAGTTGTTAATAAAACATTTATGTCTCCAAAACTATGTTCTCAGTGTGATAAACTTATAAATGTTTTCAGGCCTTGAGCCTTAAACATTTTCTATCTTTGTATTGTAAAGATAATCATTGCCAGAGTAAGATCTCAGCTAAGTGCAAAGGCCGAGTATGCTGGGTGTACTCTCAGGGCCTCCTTGCAATAGTACCTAAACCCCAAGATTGACCAAGCCACTGGATATATCCAGATAATGTTATTAAAATGCACACTTGTTCATTTACCCACAGGATTCAATATTTATGAGAGATATTTCTGTAAGAGGTTCTGTCTTAAACGGATTTTTAGGTTCTCTAGAAAACATAAGGAAAGTGAAGGGAGGTTATCTTTAATTTCTTACATTTTGCGTTAGGCTATGAAGGAATGTTAGATGTTCCTTGACCAGAATCTCCAACCTTATTGCAAAATTTCCTTCTAACACTGTTGAATCCCTTATCTTTCTCCTCATGAAATCAGATCGCTAGCCCAAACTTTGCATTCATATTGGCTGATTTGTAATTGCCTTGGTATTTACAGGTGTGGACTTTATTTCACCCTAAACCTGTGCACACCCACTGTCCTTTTCTGTGTGGCAGGTTATACATATGTTATTCAGAGACACTCCTTCTGGAAAGAGTTTTTATGTGTGCGTGTATATATTTTATATATGTGTATATATATATATATATATATATATATATATATATATATGGTTTGGCATCTGTGGGTTGTATTGGCAGTTCAGCAGCAGGCAGTCTAATGCCTCCCAGCAAAATAAGTGCGGTAGGTTGGATTTGGTCAAGCAGCTTGAAGGAGGTGGATGTGACGTTGGGTTGGAGGCTGAGTGCTGGCAACAGGGACCAAGCACTTTTCTGGAAGAGGTGACCTGAGCATCCTTAACTTCAGCTAAGATTCACCTAAAGCCTGTCACAATGAGAAGCTGTTCTCCAAAAAGGTGTCGATGATAAGCATTAACGAAAAGGCAGCTAACAGTCGGTACCAGCATCTCAAACCTGTCCCTGTCCAAACAGAGTTGGGAGTGGCAGCTTACTCTGTCTCATGGTTAGCTAGATATTTTTAGGGTGTGTTTTAGTTTTAATTTATCTAGCCATAAAGCCAAATGCCCAGTATTTATGATTAAATGTATTCAGAAATGCAAGAGGGATCTAATCCTTTAACCCTCTAACCCTTGAAGGGATAGATTTATAAAATTATGTAAGGGCTTAAAGTGCAGATAACTATCTAATAATATTTTCAAAAGCAGCAAACATGGTTCAGTGCTATCAGTCTTATGCCCAAAGATAGCTAGGTGCCCGACTGCACTGAAATCACCAATAAACAGGAATTAAATATTTGAATAATTTGAAATATATGAGCCCTTAGTCCTATGAAGCCCAATCCATTCAACTGCTTTTAACAATGTCAGTAAATGCCTGTTTGCATCTTTAGGCGATGATGTGACTTTGAACTATGACCACAGGGGCATGAGCACTCTTACTTCACACTAACTTTAAATAAAATAGGAGTGGAATTCTGTTCTAGGTACATGTATGGGCTTGAAATGAAGCCTATAGCCCACATCTCTAATCAACTTGACATTTATTTTTAAAATTGTTATTAAAACCAGTCTAATACCGGATTATTCCCATACCCCTTCTCAGCCTCTTTTTCCTGGCTATGGATCATAAGGAGTTATTCTGTAGGCAGTGTTGAATTTATTTTTTTTCTGAAACTCTTACAATAAATTTTGTTATTAAGTGAATATTATTCATAGAATTGCTGAATTAGTCCAATTGTGAGGGTTTTAGAAGCATTTATTGTTCAGAATGAATTTGTGACAAGGTGTGGAACCTGGATTTTAATATATATCAGGACTTCATTTTTTTAAAATTTTCTTTAAACACGAATATTAATAACTACTTGGTAGTTACTTAGGAAACATACATTCTTAATATGTTGTCTGTTATCTGAATAAAACCTAATCAACCAATTCTGTATTTGAGAACAGACTATATTTTATTCAAATAGCAAACCATATTCCTATTGTGATTTCCTGAGGCATTTCTCTCTTGATACATAGGAAGCTGGATTATATTTATCAGGAATGAAACTTTGAAATAAAAACATCATTATTTTCAGACAGGTAATAAGAGACTGAGAACAGCTGAGCTTCCTCTCCAGCTCTAAACAAATACTGCTCTACAGAAAGTGCAGCTTTCTTCCTCAAGTTCCTCCATTAAAGATCTTGGTTTCATTTGTAATTCAAATAAAACCAAAGCATAAATGTCCCTCTGAATTCTTCCTCCAACAATCTCTCCCTACAGTTCCCTCTCTCTTGCTGCAGCCTGTCATTCCTTCTGTCCCACAGGACATTTTCTGCATGGCTAGGGATGAGGTCTGGCTGCTGAGAAGCAGCAGAACTTGGGATCCTGATGTAGATGCCCTCCACCTTAATTCAGGGAGGCACAAAAAGGCTGCTCGGGGCTTTCAGATTTAGCAGAAGCTTTGTACAGCACCGGTGGGGGTGGCAGGAGCTAGACTGCAGATCCTGGTGTCATTCTCCTCCTCTCTGTTAGAATTATATATATGCATGCACAGGCATCCCTTCTGACAAAGGGCAGGAACCAGTAACTCCTGACTCGTGGCAACTGTTGCACCTCCCTTGCGATATCTAGTTCTCAAATATCAAATGTAACTGCAATATCAAGTCAAAATAACAACAGCAGTGAAACACCCTGAGATCTTAGTGCCCACACAAGTGCAGGTGGAAAGAAAGGTGAAAACCCCAAACCTTTGGTTGGTTGGTTGGTTGGAGTGTTACACTGACTTTTACTAAGTATTAGTATTGCCATCAAGTAGCATTGTAAAACATAAACTACTTGTTCTCAAAGCTGCTTCTTCCATTCCGGGTTGTTTGGGGTTGTTTTATTATCCTGAACACGTTTTTTGCTCTTGCTGGCTTTTTTTTCCCTAGTGGTTGGAGGGATTTCTCTTGCTCCAGCAGCTCAGAGCACTGTCTGATGACTTATGATGCCTTGAAGAAGCAAGTTCTTGTCTTTGTCTTCTGTTTATCCTGCAGGATTCACTTTTCTGTGGGGTTCTGAGTAAAACCCTGGAATGTGTAGTATCTTGGTAGGTGTTAGCTGTTTATTTCAAATTTGTTGTTCTTTCCCACAAGAAATGTGATACTTTCTACTGGTTTATCTGAGCTGTTTTTTTCCACCCCACTACTCTATTTTAATTGTGTTCAGGTTTAGTTTCTGACTATACCAAAGATTTTACCTACATATCCGTGTAAACCAAATACATGTGCACAGCATGTATATATTTTACGCTTACACACTGATTATTTCTGTTAACATTTAATTGGAAAGTTATTCTTCACATGATATATTTGAACAGATAGAACAAAGAGAATAATAGAAATCAATTCCTCATCAGTTGTGCCTCAGTTTGCTTCATATTGTTCCTCCTGAGTGCAGGATAAGAAAAAGAAAAACGTTTTAGTGGAATGAGATGAGACCCAGGACAAGAATGAAAGGAAAGGTGGGGGTTCACTGCAGGGCTGGCAAAGCTGAGCTGTTTAGAGCTGAGGCTCTAAGGGGATGCTAACCCTTACAAATAGGGTAAGGGTGTAGTAAGGGAGAGGTGTGCAACACCTAGGTTAGCAGCCACCATCCAAGTGAAAGATACACCTAGAAACACATTGAGAAAGAGATATTGCACACATGTGTCAGACTGGTGTCTACTCCTGAGCCTACAGGCTGAAATAATTGTGCTGAAGAGACCTTTCTAACAGCTTAAAAAGGAAGATGGATATAAGGCCAAATACGAAAAGTTGTCCGTTTAATTTTACCCTGTGTCCTATGTTCTATTTTAGACAAACAAATTGCACTTTGTTTTGAATAAGCTGTTGCTGAGTCCTGGCATATGCTCAGGAAAAGCCGTTCTGGCCAAGTGAGCCCGCTTGCTATGCTCCGGGATGGGAAGCTGCCAGACTGCGGATGGGTGCTCAGGGGCACCTCAGAAGCATTACAGGGGTACACAGTCTGACCTGTGGCATGGCTGGAAGAACTGCTAAATGCATCCTCTAGCATATCTACTGAAAGTATTGGACAACAGTCAGTAATGAGAAGTTATTTCAGACTTTCCCATTGTAGAAGGGATGCTAAAGCCCTCGCAAGGCGTGTAGATGTGGGAACAAGTCTGTCTGTCTCTGCAATTGCATGTCCTTCCCTGACAGCAACCATCAGCCAGACACTCAGGAGGGGCTCAGGTCTCAGAGACCATCTCATCTCTATTCATTGGTGGAAACCATCTGCTGAATAAAAGGCAAGAAAATAAGTAGTCAGGCTGTAAGCCAGAGAACCAATGCAGGAGAGATCTTCTGTACATGCCTCAGCCTTGGGAAAGCTTAGTTTGGAGCCCAGTCAAGGATGAGACACAGGCCCATAGGAAACTTGCCTTTATTATTTCCAGGGCTCAGGGAGCTACTTGTTTCCTATTTAATTCAAATAGCTGTGCAGGTTTGGAGGCAAATGTGGCAACAACAACAACAAAAATGTCTGTAGTTGTTCCAGTAATTCTCTGTACTTGTTTCCTGTATTTATTTCAAATTTAATACTTAACTGGCAACAGTCATTCTTGACAAGATGAGGAAACCTGGGGTTTCCTTGTTTTACACTTCACAGTTTCCACATGGGAATGTGGACATTTCTGACCTCCTTGTCCACACTGTTATGATACACAAATGCCCTTGACCATCATACATCTGTATGCAGGGATTCCTTTTATCCATCCCTATATTTGTGATGGGGGGTTGACTGATCACTGAAGTAAGATGTAGCTGTTTAAGCTGTTGTCATGCTGAGTCATTTTAACAGCCTCTTTGGCTCTGAGGAGCACACAAGGGTGCTGCGATAATGCTGGTCCCTCCTACCTTGCTTTGGTCACTCACACCATCCCATGGCACTCAGCTGCTGGAATCAAGAACTGGCAGTCCCTGGGGTCCGCTTGCAGGTGTCCTGTCCAGGGAATAGTAAAGACTGAACGCTTCAGGTTAAGTTTTAGGGAGGTTTATGCCCAAATCATAGAATCCTAGAATAACTTAGTTTGGAAAAGACCCTTATGAGCATCGAGTCCAACTGATAATCTAACACTGCCAAGTCCACCACAATAAACCATGTCCTTAGGCGCCACATATACATGTCTTTTAAATATCTTCATGGATGGGGACTCAACCACTTCCCTGGACAGCCTGTTCCAGTGCTTGACAACCCTTTAGTGAAGAAATTATCATAATATCCAATCAAGGGCAATGAAGCTGGTGAAAAGTCTGAAACAAATGTCATACAAGGAGTAGCTGAGGGAACTGGGGGTGTTTAGTCTGGAGAAGAGGAGGCTGAGGGGAGACCTCATCGCCCTCTACAGCTACCTGAAAGGAGGGTGCGGAGAGCTGGGGGTGAGTCTCTTTAACACATAGTAAGTGATACGACAAGAGGTAATGACCTCAAATTGCGGCAAGGAAGGTTTAGGCTAGATATGAGGAAGCATTTCTTTCCAGAAGGGGTTGTTAGGTGTTGGAATGGGCTGCCCAGGGAGGTGGTGGAGTCCCCATCCCTGGAGGTGTTTAAGAGTCAGGTCAACATAGCGCTGAGGGATATGGTGTAGTTGGGAACTGTCAGTGTTAGGTTGAGGGTTGGACTGGATGATCTTCAAGGTCTTTTCCAACCTAGACAATTCCGTAATTCTGTAATCTAAACCTTCCCTGGCACAACTTGAGGCTATTTCCTCTCATCCTATCACTTGTTACTTGGGAAAAGAGATGAACTCTCACCTTGCTACAACCTCCTTTCAGGTAGCTGTAAAGATCAATAAGGTCTCCCCTCAGCATCCTGTTCTCCAGGCTAAACAACCCCAATTCCCTCAGCTGCTCCTCATAAGACTTGTGCTCTAGACCCTTCACCAATCTTGTTGCCCTTCTTTGGACAGGGTCCAGCATCTCAGTGTTTTTCTTGTAGTGAGGGGCCCAAAACTGAACAGAATATTTGAGATGTGGTCTCACCAGTCCTGAGCACAGAGGGACAATCACTTCCCTGTCCCTGCTGGCCACACTATTTCTGATACAAGCCAGGATGCTATTGGCCTTCTTGACCACCTGGGCACACTGCCGGCTCATATTCAGCTGGTTGTCGACCAACACTCCCAGGTCTTTTTTCACTGGGCAGCTCTCCAGCCACTCTTTCCCAAGCCTGTAGCATTGCATGTGGTTGTTGTGACCCAAGTGCAGGACCTGGCACTTGGCCTTGTTGAACCTCATACAATTGGCCTCAGCCCATTGATGCAGCCTGTTCAAATCCCCCTGTGGAGCCGTCCTACCCTTAAACAGATCAAGCCCAGATTAGCTTGGCGTCATCTGTAAATGTACTGAGCGTGCACTCGATAACCCCATCCGGGTCATTGATAAAGATATTAAACAGAACTGTGCCCAACACTGAGACCTGGGGAACACCACCTGTGACCGGCTGCCAACTGGGTTTAAGTCCATTCACCACAACTCTTTGAGTCCAGCCAGTTCTTTAAAATAACTCTTCTTGAAGTGTCTTATTTACTCGTTTTTGCAAACATCCCTGCTTCTCCCTGTGCCACGGTGACTGAGCTGTCCCTTCTGTTAATGTCTGTTGCTGCTGAGTCCAGAGCATGTAACTCTCAAAACACAACAATTCTTCTCAAACAGCAGTCTAGTTGTTCCCTTATCAGGCCATAAAAGTAGGTGATACAAAATTATTATAGCAAGAGCCAGGCTGCTTACAAGCAATACCGCTAACTTTTAAATGAATTTATTTACTTATTTTGCAATGACATGATCAGTGTTGAGGTAAAATTCTGCCCTTATCTTCAGATGCCCTCAGTTTCTCATTAGTTAAAAGCCCACTCATTAGGAAGAGCACATTCCGTGGGCAAACACATCAGCTGCTGTAAATTGTTCCACCAAAGTTTTCTGCTGTTCACTGATTTCATAGAGGTAAGTGCCATGTTATTTACTTAATTAATAATCAATAAAGATAAAGTTTTCACATCTGCGTGTAGTCTACTGATTAGAAAGGATTTCTGTGTTATTTTCTGTAGCATGTCAGTTCTGGACTAGATTTTTTTTTTTTTTCTGTCAAATAGCTATTTGGTGCTTTACACTCCAATGTGTAACAGCCATTTTAAATTAGAAAACTGATTTTGAAATGCTCTCTGTGAATAAAATTCACGTTTGAAAACCAAGAGTATTGTTTTGACTTTAAAGGTATTTCAGAGTTTAATTAATGAATTTAATAGTTAAATGCACTGGGCTGTGTATGCAACGCTACACACCTAGAAAGTACTCATATGTTGGTCATGTATTTAATCCTGTATGAAAAATAAAAAAACCTTCTTTCATTAGAAGCAAAACATTCCGGGTAATTGTTTCAAGATGACTCACAGTAAGGTAGTCAATCACCTACAAGCAGTGTGTTTTTAAATTATCTCAAAAGGACCCCAAAAGAAGATGAAGTTACTTGTTTGTCAGTGAGTTCTGTTTATTAATGATTTGTGTTAATATATTGTGCTGGCTATTTTTAGAGCTAGAGATTAATTTAATTCATTTATATGAGACAATGTAGATGCCAGACAAGCTGTGTATTGGCATGCAAATGAAGTCTGAAGTTAACTTCACCTCAAATGCTTTACGCATATTTTCCAAATTGCCCTGAGTTTCTGTTCGGCAAAGTGTAATATTTCCTTTTGTGTTATCCAAAGAATAGGAATTATTTACTGCAAGCAGAGATTTACAGTGGAAATACACAACTGATTTAAGCATTTGCAAACATATTAGGGGTTTTTAGCTGACTAAAGGACACATTTTCCTCTCACAAGATTGTAAATGCTTAATAACTCTATTAATTCAGCTGGAATATTTCCAGATATACATCCCTCAATTAATTTCAATTGAATTTTCTTGAATTACACCATCTGAAAGCAGAATTTATTTTCAAGAGAGCTAAAGTTAATTTAGCTTACAGCATTTTCTCATGAAAAAGCCAAGGCCTGATTGTAAGGATTCTCTATGTTATCAATTCAACTTAATTTTCTCTTTTAGAAGTGCCCCTAATAACAATAAAACTTTCAGAAAATGAATATGTGCATTAAGCAGATGGTGTGAAAGAAGCTAAACTATTTTAATTGTTCCACAACAATGTAAACTCATGCATTATATATTATACAGTATTACCTATTCATACATTCTTAGAAGCTATTAAAATTACATGCTAGAAGGTAGGATATATTCTGTTAGTGCCAATTAATGTTCATGATCTTCAGTTAAAAGTGTTTAGTAATAAATTCAAAGGAAAAATCTATAAACCAGTAGGAACTTCTTTTCAGAATACAGTTGGTAGGCACTTTTATTTTCACCCATCAAGGGCCAGAGCCAGAAGAACAGTGATGCTGAAGATATTAGTCTTAATTATTCAGGGAATTAAAGCTTTAGCAGCTCTGACAATATGGCTCCTTGAGAAAGCAAAAAATGCCAATTTATTTTTTCCGCTTTATTATTTGCATACTGGGAAGAAAGAAATACTAAAATTGCATATAAATACTTTTAACATAAACTTTACAACTTTAAATATTGAGAATATTTTTTTCTAAAATATTTTTGTCTCCAATTTATAATGCAATAGAAGCAGATGGAATGGAACTGCAAATAACAATACATCAAGCTTTTCTATAAAATGCATTCCAAATTCATGTATTAGATACCTAAATTGGTATAATACTCCAGATTTTATATAGTTTCAACCACTCAAAAAATACTTCTTTTCCTCAATCCTTTAGCAATTGAAAAATTGTTTGTGACACATATATGTTTAATCTCCCTCTACTGCACAGACAGATTTAAACCATATTACTTTATCTTTCTCTGGTATTCAAAGTGTCACCAATAATCTGCAGTGATTTAAAATGACAGGGCAGTCTTTTAACTGACACAGTACCGGGAGCCACGACCTGTATCTTAATTCTCCTTCTGTCACTGTTTTTCTAATAAATCACTGAAAAGTTTCGGTATCCCAATCGGGAACGTTTTTCTCTCCAGCAGGCAGAATTAATGTTTGAAAAACAGTTTTGGGTCCCTGTCTTAAAGGCAGTAGGGCAGTCAGGGAGAAGAGCCAGGGGGGAAGGAAATCCCTAGCCCTGGCAGTCTCCACTGCGTGCATGCGAGCACAAAACAAGGACAAGCTGACTGCGACACACCCATTTGTGATTGAGCAGGCTGTATGCAGCCTTGAACGGCCAGATCCAAAAAAAAAAGGTTCCAAAAATGGGATGTGAAGGCATTTGGGACAATTTACAGAGTTGTTGCAGCACAGGAGCTTTGGACCAGTAGATGTTTAGGCTGCCTAAGCTACACATGTGGAAGGGAAAAGGTCAAATGTTTTACCAGTGGTGCTTTGGTGACACTCGGCTGCAGGTGTCTTTAAGCGTCTCTGTGAGATCTGGAAGTGACCAGAGCCCAAGCCTTAACTGCATGGACAAAAAGCACTTTTGATGGCAAAGCCCAGCAGAATGAATGCAGCTGGCTACAGACTACACCACAGGTTTGGCACTGGTGCAAGGGAGCTGGGATAGCCCCATGTTTCTGCCCCTCACTAATCTGCACTGTTATTTCTCGCTTTTAAAAACAACCAAAACCTCTGTTTTTCATTCTGGAAATGAAAAGTCACACTGAAATTAAAAGTTACGAGTCTCTTGGTTTTATTAAGGTTTATAACTGGGTGAAAATAGTTTAAGGAGTGATTTATATTTCTATGAAACCAGTCCTACAGCCAAGGGTGGGGTGAAACGCCATCACCATTTATCGTGCTGAGTAGCCCTCAGTTATCTTGGTACTCATGCAATGACTTGGCATAAGAAACAATGCGTGTGAAGATGTAAGAGTGTGGCCTCTAATGACTATCCGTCAAAGATGTTACAGGTAGATTAGGATAGACCAGGACACATGAAGTACTAGAATCATTGTTTTTAATAGAAGAATTTAATATCTTTTCAATACCAATTCTTTTCCTTTTTATTCCCATGCTTCCTTGCAGTCTTTTCTCTAGTTTGAGGCATGACACAAGCTTCACATAACAGAAATAATAAAGCTAAACAGGAAATGCCTAAGCAGATCTCTGGCCCAAACATGACTTACTGTAGAACTGTGATATGCATGCAAGAATGTCCTCTGGCATTTTCCATTTGCTTTAAAATGAATAATCCACAGTTCACAAAAATGTCAGCAGTGATAGCATAGGCCTGAATCCCCATCTCCTCACTCTTTGGATTTCTTCTCACATAAAACAAAACCACAAAAATAAAGGGATGCTACTTTGTGCCTTGCAACCTGGTATCTCTGTTCACCTATTGGAAGTGAACTGTAATATGAATTACAAAGGAAAAAGTCAATTATATGTTCATTTTTGTACTTTTAGTGATCTGTAAGGAAGACTGAACACATTTTAGTGTTATTTTTCTGTTCAGTTTTTAACTTGGAATCTAGTCTGAGAAATAGAGCTTAAGAATTAGGAAGAAATGTGAGTTAAGAGACTCAAAACCAGTAGTTGTGAGGATACAGTGAATATTGAAAAGACAAGGGATAATAGGTACAAGTTACTCCTAGGGAGATTCCAACTGGACACAAAAGGAAAATTTTTCACAATGAGAACAATCAGCCACTGGAATCTCCCCAGGGAAGTGGTGGATTCCCCAACATTGGACAGTTTTAGGACTCAGCTGGACAGGGTGCTGGGCCATCTTGTCTAGACCAGGCTTTTGCCAAAAAGGTTGGACCGGATGATCCTTGAGGTCCCTTCCAGCCTGGTATTCTATGATTCTATGATAATCTCCCTCTAATGCAGTTTTACACTATTGGACCATAGAAGGATTCAGGATAGAGAGGCAGTCTGTGTCCATCTTACCAACTTGTCTAATGCACGTCATTTTTCAACAGAACCAGAAAAAGTAAGACTTTTTACATAATTTTGAAACAAAAAAATAACAGCAGAGAGGGAGCAAGACAGAGACAGGATGGACAGATTTGGTCTTTCCCTTGTTTCCCAAGAAGACAGAGAAATATTCATACATGTGTAGATAAATACATGGTATCTTGTAAATGAGTATTGTGTGCATATAAATCATACCTAGGTCATAGAGAATAACATATCAATGCACAAGATTTTTCAAGTTATTTACAAGGTACTTTCAAATGTGATTTTATGGTGGAAAAAAATGTTTAAATACAGTTGAAATGTCGATATTTCTTAGACACAATAATAATTTCTACCCCAAACGTGGTCAGCCTATGTTGAAAAAAGGACATTTTTTAGCTGCCAATTTTGCACATTCTTCAGTGGAATGCAAACAATTCAGTCACATTAATTTCCTTTTTTAGTGCAATCATATTTAATTTCTTTTCCAGGCAAAATGCTTATTTACAGATATGAGAAATGCTAGTTAAAATGAATGTGTGTATACAATGAAAGAAAGTACAGTGCTACATCCAGCTGTTGCAAGACAGGAGTCAATCGTACATATGATAGGCTGAAAGCGAGTTTGTTAAAGTGTTGCAAATCTAGTTTAGGCCACAAAGCATGACTCCTTTCTCTTGGAAAAAAATGCCTTTCCTGTAGAATTTAACTGTACATCCTTCCTATTATGGATTTTAAATTATGTTAGTCAGATACCAATTAATGAAGAAATCTGGAGTGGCTGTTACTGTAGGAACTCCAGATTTTTTTTTTTTCCAAAGTGTGTTTCTGAATTTTAAAATAATTACAGAATTCAGTGAAAGATGTGCAGCCTAACACATACTTCACAGGTAAAACCACATGTCTATGAGTTCTTACTTTCCTACTGCACACGACATTGCATGTATTTCAACAGTTTTAAAACTGAGGGTATAGTTTTTCCCTTCCCTGTCGGAACTGAAGGAGTGAGATCGATAAACCCAACTTAGTCATAGGATATGGGCTTCTAGATGTTAGAGTTTTAATATAATTTAGTTTTTAAGGCCATCTTTACAATGTTTCAGAAATACTGAAATGTCAAATAAACCATCTTTTTTAATACTACTTCAAATTAGGTCTAAATCTACATACTCTCTGTGCTTCATTTCAACTTCTGCACAAAATCTCTTTCCCCTTATATCATACTTTGCTATTGTAGCTCTGGAGAAATGACAGTGATTTCTTCAAAATTAGTACAAAATGACATAGTAATCCTGTAAGTTTTGCACCTGACAGGTAAAGAATGATAAAAAAATGAAGTCTCCAGAACATCAACTGTTAACCAAAGTATACAGTAAATGATTTATAAGTTTTATGAAATGCTTATTTAATTGAAGAACAATTCTTATCGTGTTGCCCATTGACATTAAACTGCATAGGTAGTCAAAACAATTAAAATGTCCCACTCCTGCAAGATAAATCTGAATAGCGAGTATGTCCATACAAATGAGCTGCTCATCCAGAAGAGATTATAACCTTGGGCATCAAGAACAATTAAACTCAGCAGAAGGTGAAAACACAGAATAGTATTATAGCTAATTGTATGGATTATACTTCCTTGAAAAGTCAGCGTAAGGATGAGTATGAAATGAGAGGATGCATTTGCTGACCATTATGAAGTTTTGCTGGCTGGCTGTATGACCAACATATGGATCATAATCAAAAGTACCAGCTGTAACATCATATGTTACAGTGCAAAGAACACTGGGATGATCAATAAAAACCAGGACTGACAATCTGGAGAACACCATTGGGCTGTATTGGAACACATCACGTGCAAATAGGTTTCTTCAGGGTGAGAGTCTATATTTTTACTGATTTTAAGCTGTTTACTTTGTAATCAAAGTGTGAAATTAAGATGTCTATTTCAGCTGTTAGTAACTACTTGGAAATATAGTGGGATTCTGACCAATAAATACAGTTGAAATAAAGTTTGGCCTAAGTTAACTGCATTTGCTTGGGAAAAGCAAACATTCCCTTATTTCTTTCTTACAAAAAATGATGAAGAAATTAACTTGCTTTTTCTATTCTAGAGATGGTGAGTTTCACCACAGTTATTAAAGGATGTATTGAAATCCAGCCATAACCCGCTTCATCCTAAACTGCATAGTAGAAACCGATGCAAATAGAAAACAACATGTTATATTGTGCAGTAAGAACATGATCCAAGTTTCCTGAATACAATAAAAAAATTCTCATCAACTTCAATGGATTTGTGATCAAGCCCCACTTCTTTCACTTACGAAGAATTCATTTTTGTATTTAGAATATAGAGCAGAAACACTGAGAACAGATTCTACTCTGAAAACACTGTAGTGCCTCAGAAAGCTATGTACATCTTTGGAAAGTTTAATTAACCATGATAATATGTCACTGAATCAGAAAAACAGGAGAATTTCAATCAAGGTTGATAATGAGCTTCAAGGAGAGATGGTTAGTTTCTCTGCTCATTAAAAAATAGGGATTAAAGCAGTCCAATTAGTGCCCATGCATGAGACTGAAAAGGCCATAGTCCAAAGATACAGCAGTGGAAATTATAATAAAAGATGTGTTGTTTAAAGGTTCTTTTGTACATTTGTGAAACAACAGATAAATTATTTTCCCCTTTCAGAACTATAGGTCTATATGTTTCTTTAAAAACTTTTTTCACTTGGCTTCAGATGGCTTTTTAAAGAAAAAGTAAGCATCTGTGATTGAATTCCCATGTGCACATAACATCCGAATTAATTGCAGATTAATGCAACTGGATTGGAACTTTCTCAAAGGACAATATTTTGGAATTGTCTCCTCTTTAAGAAATTGTGTATATGGCAATGTCTCCTGTGTGTAATAGAAAGTAGCAAGAAAAGTGAGATGATTTGCAGTGAGATACTTTAGCCATCTAAAAAGGCAGGTATGTTACCTAGGCACTTATCACCTATTTTTCTAGTTAATGGAGATGGATGACTAATTCCATATAGCTTTAAATGTGGAATTTATAGTGGCTTTGGGAAGTGTCCAGTATCCACTGGAGGGCTCTGAATGACTGTCCTTGACCAGACCCCTAACTTCTAAAGAGCTTGAACAGGTTTAGACAGATTCTTGCCTTTTTTGTGTGAGATTCAGCTTGGAGATGCAGACTCCTACATGCCTACAGCTGATCAAGGTGCTTAGGCTTCTTCACAACTTCAATGAAGACTTGGTTAATCCAGTCAAAAGACCCTCAAGAATTATTCGACATGTCCTGAGATCAACATTTTCCTTTTCTCACTAGTGTTTTGTACATGGTTCCAAGCGACCAGCTCTAGGTGATCCTGCTTCAGCAGGGGTTGGACCAGATGACCTCCAGAGATCCCTGCCAACCTCAACCCTTCTGTGATTCTGTGATTGAAAGCCTTGTCAGGGACAGCAACAAGAATTGGCCAGGAACTAAAAATATAAATTAAAATTATCCTGCATTGTTATTTCCTGGCCTATCTCTAGTATGATTTATTATCTGCAATGTTGCAATGCCTAGAGCTGTCAGATCTAGACAAGAACTGTACTATATTAATCATTAATACCTGACAAAATGATTTAATTATATGTACATAATAACACAAGGCTGAACAATATCAGCATTTGGATTGTGGGAAGAGGCAGCTGGGATCTTTTCCCAAAGCTTTTCTTACACAGAAATTCACTAAAGATATTTTCTTTCTCTCCTGGTGCTCTTCCCATTTCATCTGAGCTACCACTTTTTGAGAAAATATTTGTTTATATTATGGGCTTGTTCTCATGTACGGCAAAGCAATCCAGTCCAAATCATGAAAAAGCACTTACAAATGTACTGTCAGTTTGCTGCATCAAAGAAGTGCAAAGTACTCTGTGTGATACATTCATCAGTTTCTATAAAAGAGGAAGAGAAAGGCGTTTTTTGTGGCTTTGTTTGTTTGGTTGGTTTTTTTTGTTTGTTTTGGGGGTTTTTGTGTTTTTTTTTTTCCCCAGCCTATGACATTACTTAGATGATTATGCAAGACTCTGCAGGAAAACAGAGAAAGAAATACCAGTTGCAAACATAAGACTTCCTTCCAACAGATCAGTGGAGTGAAAATAACCTGGCATCCCTTTCCAATAGGCATGCTTGTATGGCCAGCTTGATGGCCTCCAGCAATGGCCCATTTTGCTCAAGGATGTGAGCAAAGTTTTAAAACTTGGGTGCTAAACCTATATTTAGGCATCCAGAGAGACAGTGAGGAAATAACAGGAACATAAATCTCTATTTTGCTAATGAGGGCTTACTCCTGGGGAGTCCTGCCTTATGGCTTCTTGCAGTCTGCTCTACACTCGCTGCCCTGAGCCATTGCTTAATGCAAATTGCCTTCCTCCACCTCTTGGGAAAGTGCTCTTTGTACCAGACCACTGGTTGCGGGGACTCAATGCTTTTCTGGGACTGAGGACACAAAAACACAAGACTGGTGACAGAGGAAAGAAAGGCTGTTCTGTAGGAGATAAAAAGACAAAGTAGAGATGTAACAGAAAGGCAGAAAATCTGGACAGCATTGGCAGATAGGAAAAGGAACACCAAACATCCCAGAGGGTGGAAGAATGTAAAGGAAGGACAAATGTTAGAGAGAGAAATCTTGGATTATATCACTTATGAGAGACAGCAAATTTTCAAAGAGTGGAAATTTTTTTTTTCTTTAATAAGCCTGCTGGCAGATTTAGATAGGTGTACATGTAGCCTTCCTGTAGATTTGGCATCCTATTACAGATTAAAAGGTAATATCCAAGCAGTACTACAAAATCTAGTTTTTAGAGTGGTGTGTTGACTGCATTGGTTTGGAAAGTAAGAAACCTAAGGGATCCTAGCTGTGAATTAATGGATGGATAGAGGTGAAGCGTTCTCCTTGTCTAGGAAAGGAGTTAAGTGATTAACTGATGTTAACTGAAAAAATACAATATGATAACTTGGGTCTAACTTTACAGGTAAGGAAAGAAATAATTAAAAATTGATGTAAGAATAGGGAAATATCCAGTTTCAGGACATTTAAAACTCAAATGTGTAGTGCATGAATTGAACCTGCAATGCAGACAGTGATTGCAGCGATTTAACATGTGACTAAAACGGAGAAACTTGACAGATGAATGGTAGAAGATAACAACTGAGAGGATAAACCATGTCATATTATAGATGCGGTAATGTTCATAAAGCTGATATATCAGCTGGACCCCACCATGTAGTGTTTGCTCATCAGCACCAACAATAGGTACTGTATTCCCCAGCAAAGAGACCTGAATGACAAACCCAGGACAGAGTTGAGCTGTGCTTCTTGGGAAAGAGGTAGTAGCAGGGGCAAATTCCAGAGAAGCCAACTGTGGGCAGCAGGTGAATAGCTGCCCCATGGCGTGCAAAGTGGGGATGTGGGTGCCCAGGATGCCAGGGTGCCCAGGATGCCAGCAGCCCTGCAGCCCTCATGGGTCTCAGAGTAGTAGTATTCCCCAGGCCAGTGTGACTGTCAGGGAAAACATCAGACCTTAAAGGAAAAAATAATACTAGTAAAAGCCCACTTCTACAGACTAGGTCCCTTTTTCAAAGATACCACATGCTTTTCCAGCTAGTTCAGATACACTTAATGTAATTAATTTTCTTTAACGTATTGATATCTAATTTGCTTTCAGTATAATAAGTAGCTTAAACCATTAAGTTATTAATAATATCACCCTTCTAGCCTGCAGATTAATTATCACTCTTGCATCTATTCATTTAGAAAATTAAAATTAAATTCAGGGGTAGATAACAATATACTTTTTTCAGATATACTGAAAATTGCAGTGTTTCTGAGTTCTCGTGTTTAATCTGTGTGAGATAGAAGTGTCCACTCTTTGTTTAAATTACCTTTCGTATTGTAACCATTACCATATATAAATAGTAAAGAAGGCATTAGTCCCACTGTGATGATGTTCTAGGCAAGTCAGACTGACCATAGCAGAGCATACTTGGAAGCTGAAAACCCAAATGAGCAGCAGATTCTTTTTTATACTGTTGTTTTAAGTTATTCTTTTATTAACTCATTTTTTGTAGACATCAGGGACCAAATAATTGTTAAGGAAAGGTCTGAATCAACTGTGGGAGGTGTCTGAGTGAGAAGGAAAGCAAAAAAAATCTGAGCATCAGAACATATTTCTGGGCAGCAAAGTCTATCAAAAAGTCTTTCAAAGCATTTGAAACTAGACTTCATTTTTACAGGATCACAGTTTTGCATTTTTCTCCGTTTGCGCTGGGTATAATGTTAACAAAAGCAACCAAAAGACATCCCTTTGTCATCCTATCTGCCTCTGGGGTGGCGCACTGCCCTTCTAACATGTCTTCTCTCATTTTTGTTTTCAAGGATACATAATAACAATTTCCCAGAAAAAAACTTACCATGGATGTTTGGGTCAAATGGTTAGCAGTGATGGCATTGCTTACTACGGTTGATGCTCAGCTGCTGAAGCCAGCACGGGCCCCTCTGGTTCTGCACAAGCCTTTCGTGGTTGTTTGGAATGCACCGACTGAGCAGTGCAGGCTGCGGTACAAGGTGGACCTGGATCTCAGTGTTTTTGACATTGTATCCAACACCAATGAGACTTTGAGTGGGTCCAATGTGACAATCTTCTATCACACTCATTTGGGATACTATCCCTACTACTCAGATAACGGAGATCCTGTCAATGGAGGGGTTCCCCAGAATGAAAGTCTTATCAAACACCTTAATAAAGCAAAGTCTGACATAGACTATTGCATACCCATGAAGAAATTTCAGGGACTTGCAGTAATTGACTGGGAAAACTGGAGACCCCAGTGGGATAGGAACTGGGGCAATAAAAGCATTTATAGAAATAAATCTCTTGAGATGGTTAGGAGACGGCATCCTCAATGGTCAGAGGACAAAATTAGGAAAGTGGCTAAAGAGGAATTTGAAAATGCTGGCAAGAGTTTTATGAACACCACCATCCTTCTGGCTGAGCACATGAGGCCAAATGGTTTGTGGGGTTACTATCTTTACCCAGACTGCTACAATTATGATTACAAAGAACACCCCCAAACATACACGGGGAAATGCCCAGCCATTGAGTCTTTCCGCAATGACCTCCTGCTTTGGCTGTGGAAGGAAAGCACTGCTCTCTACCCTTCTATATACCTGGATTATATACTGAAGTCAAGTCCAAACGCACTAAAATTTGTTCACTATCGGGTTAAGGAGGCAATACGTGTTGCCTCAATTGCTAGAAAAGACTACGTTTTGCCTGTGTTTGTTTACTCCAGACCATTTTATGCCTATACTTTTCATGTTTTAACAGAGGTAAGCAGAGAGCCTTTAGAAATTTAGAGATTAGAAGCAGCCTCTCAGAAAAAATACTGTCTAAAAGTCTTCCTTGTATAAAAGCACTTATGCATTATTTTTTTCATGTTTAAGGCAGGCCCTGTAAAAGGAAATACTGTAGTGACAGTGCAAAACTATGCACCATTCAAGAGTTAATATTGCAGTGCTTTGGTCTACTGTAGGATAACATTGTATATGTTTAATGAGGGTAATTTAGAAAGAATGTACAAAGAAATTATTTCCTTAAGGAAGTGATTCATTCTGATATTTTAATTCTTCAGGACAGCTTGTGAAAGGAACTTGACAAATTTTTGTGGACTAATTAGTGTAATGGAAAGATAAACTTTCATGAGAAAGGAGCCTCAGGGGTTTTTTTGTTTCTTTATCCAAATGTAAATTCATTCAGCATAGAAATAAACCAGTCAAGTAAACTAGTCTGGCTTGGAGTTCCCAACTCCTGCAAGATGAGCACTGGCCATCTCACTTTTCAGAGGTGCAACAAGTTCAAATACCTTCATGATCCAACATTTAGTGCTGACACTGTGGAGTTCTTTTAATAAAGAAACCAAGCTTTTGAGTCATGTAATGTTCCTTCAACCAATGATCAAGTGCAATAAATATATAGTGGCCACATCATTGATGGTAAAAATATAGTGTACAAATCCCAGACTTTCTGGATACGGAATAACGATTGTGGCTCTAACTTTTTGTTTATGCATGTAATGGAGAGGCGCACATGCTTATTCATTTCTCTAGCAGTTGTCCAAATTGACAGAAGTTTTTCTTTGATCACTATCAATTCCATGGGAGGGGAGGAAATCTGGGGCAGGGAGCTCATGGAAACAATCCCTCAACAGCCAAGGGTGTCTGGGGCTGCTTTCTCTTTTTGGTTTACAGAGAGCTGAATGACAGCTCACTTCTCCTGCTGTCAGAGACAAGTTCAAACCAGAACAGAAAAAGGGAGAGAAGGGGCAAGGGGAAAGGTAATGGTCAGTCCAGCAAACCACAGACTACATGTGGCTTCAGCCTGGAGCTGGGGCTGGGGAGGTGCAGTGGAACCTTTACATCCTTAGAAGTGTTTCAGGCTGCCCCCAGGAAGCAAATGGTACACAGAAGCAATCATGAATCCTGTCTGCCTCATTTTTAGTAATCAGGGACTCTTTGGAGCTGTTTTCTGTGTGACGTGGAAACTGCAGGTCCTAGCTGACTCAGAAATTGTGGATAAATAGGCCAGGCTGGGTCCACTGAAGGCAAGCAGCCACTGAGGTTGATACAGGCAGGATTTTACCCAGAACACCTTCACTGAAGAACTCAGGCTATGAAATAAATAAGCACTTTTCAGATGCAGGATGCAATAATACATTTTTATAATAGAAATTAATAGATTGATATAAAATAGCCATGAATGTTACTGAAAGCTATGAAAACATGTTGTTACCAGTTATGCACGAGATCAAAATCTGTGCCAGTATAAAGTTACTGTTTTACCTTAAGCTATTTTCAGCTTAAGTACAGTGGTACTTTGGAGTGACATTCCTCTTAAGTTACACTCTTTACCTCACTGTCTTGTTTTTCAATTGCATGTAGCCATTTACTTTTGGATTCTTTAAAGATCACTTTACAGTTCTGCAGCCAGGGAAGGTCCCTGCACAGCCAGAAAAACATCTTTGGGTTATGCTCCACTACATATTTTCCAATAAGGACAGTACCCAGATCTGCAGGCAGCCATGGGGACAGGGCTTGACGTGTCTCCAGACTATACACATTATTTGTGCAAACATCTTGGGGACTACCAGGAACTTGCAGGGTTGCACTTAAGAAAACTATAAATAGGAACGATCAAGAAAATAATGTTCTTGTTTCCCTTCATAGCCCAGAAGCCACCCAGAAGATATTTTAAATATGGTTCATGTGTTCAGATTTTAGATTGCACTGGAGCTTCTCACTTGACCCATGACATGCCCTTAAGTGATGCTTTCAAACCTTCAAACAAGGCATGAAACCTCTGGGATCCAACAGTAATGTGCATGACTATGACAAGGAAAGGAGCCACTGTAGTACAATGACATCCAGGCTAAATGGCCGTAGAAAAAATTGACATAGCAGGCCAATAGATACCTGGGCTCTGAACAGAGACTGGGCCAGGAGAACCACTGTCCTGCTCCATTAAGCTGTGCAAAAGCTGTGACATTCTAGTCCGACAGAAATAATTGTTGACACATCCCAGCCTAGCGTGTAAGCCCTTCTGTACACAGTAAACATCACAGTGGAAGAAAATAGAAAGAATGGTTGGCAGTCAGTCACTGAGGTAGAGACAGAGGTCTAGCAGACCTTCAGAAAGACAAAAGACCCAGGTCCCAAATGGTTGCTGTAGCTATGTATGCTGTACCTTCCACTCTGACTGCACCTGGAAATCAGGTGAGTTGTACATAAGATATCTGAGAAATAAATCCTGCTTTTTTTCTTGGAAACAATTTATAAATTCTGAATTGGGATCCCAATCATTATGAAAGGTTTCTGTATTTGCTGGAAATGCGTGTAAGCAGTTTGCCATCTGTTGGGTGTTTAAAAACTATCTGCCTTGACAATTCACTACTAAGCGTGTGGGAGAGCGAAGTTACAGAGTAGCATCTGTGCTTCCTGACTAGATGGCTGAAGTCATTAATAAAGCAGGAGGACAACTAGCAAGTGATGAATAATGGATAACAATTCTCTCGTTCACCTATAGATAGTTTTATCTGATGACCAGGTGTGTATGTGTACAGAGACCATTCTCTGCAACCATGCCAGGCTTGCACTACCGTTCCTAAATACAGAAAAAGCATGTCTGTAATTAAGACTCTCCAAAATTTAAAGGAAAGATTCCAGATGTACTTATTTTTCTTTCCGCAACATGTAACTAGAACTGACTGTCCTGTTTCTTCTCAGGCTGCAAAACTGAAACGATTTAGCTCACCTTCTATTTTTTTTAGTGTCCAGTGCAGTGACTTGGCTGATCAAAATATGGAGGAGCATCGATAGAAACTAGACCCTCCTCCTCTCTGCCAAATCAGCTGTCCACTCGGAAATAGCCCAGCATAATCTTGAGGATCTTTGATTATCTCACACTGCCCCAAAAAACTTGAATGAGAATGAGCATCAGAAGGAAAGAGCCTTTGTTTATCACTTTGAGAAATACCAGAAGCCTAAGTGTCACCTGACCCTTAAAGTTGCCTCTTCAGGACAGTCCTCTAACATGGTAAGATGAGGGTCTGATACAAGGAGTAAAATAGGATTCCCCATGTAGACAAATGCCAAGATGCTCATAATTAAAATGATACCTAAAATTTTTTAAACTTGCATGTTTTCTTCCCTATGAGGTACTTCTTAACACTCACACAGAAGAGTCATGCCAGTGAGCCCCCACTAATGCCATGCTGTGCTATGTGAGAAGCAGCACTAGGTTCAGTCCCCAAAGCAGGACTGCTGTGTCTGAGGCCACTGGTGGAGCTCGTGGTTCACTCAGGGCTTCAGGGAGGCACCTCCCTATCTCTGTTCCTGAATTGCCACTCTTAGCCATTATGAGAGGCACTTACCTTTCCTTTTCTCAAAATACCTAAATGGGGAGTGAAACGTATTTTCTAACCCTGCCTCTTTGTGTGACTGTCTGGTGGCCAGAGCACCCACCTCTGGTGTGGGAATTCTTGGCTCAGTTCTCTTCCCAGCCTGCTCAGGATGAATCCAGTACCCTGTGTTAGACACCAAGAAGGAGTTAGGGAATCACCAGATAAAAGAAAAAGTGTATGAGAGAGCAAAAATAGAGAGGGTGCAACCTTCTGTTCATAGGTTATTAAGGCAAGAGTCTTCTATGCTGATGGCTTTTGAGGTACTGAACATGAGTCAGTCATTCAGTAAAAGATGGAACTATGCCTAGAAATGACAGTCAGAAATCTTACTTCTTTCCTTGTAAGTTACCCAATTATTAAGCTGAATTAATCATAAGGTGTAGTCAGGTTCCCACTTGTTTCTCTTGCGCTTCTTTTAATCTTCATTGAATTGGTGTAGAGTGAAATGGCATCAGAAACAGAAATGGCACCCCTCTAAATGTGATCTGTAACCTCACGATGAAGATAACCCTCTCCAGGATTAGCTGGAGATGATGTATCTTTTAATCTTTGGGGGAAGAGAGAAAAATTCAGCCCATGTCATTCTAATTCTCTTTCTTCCTGGGGAGGACTCTTAGCTTTCCATGTTTGTTTTAAAGAATACAAAAAGAGGAGATGTAAGGTGGAAGGAGATTGTTTAAATGAAGTCACATACATTTTTTTTTGTAGTGAACTGCTGTTTTTACCAGCATCCAAAGTCCCTTAAGCAGCCCTAGAATACTATACCTTCCAATCAAATGCCAGATTTTGGCCTTAGCCTGAGAAAAGTGCTGGGTTTCTCAGCATTGCTAAGGTGGTAATTCTAGGTGTGTGGGAAACTGGAAGCGTAGTTGCCTTGGGAGTTTCAGTTGTGAAATTATCAGTGCCATTGGTCTTCACACACCCAGAGGACTAGGTGAGCTTTAAGGGTGATGCTCTTGGTTTTGAATATTTTATATCCATATGAATTAGAGGTGAAGTGCTGAAATCCCTTTGTGGATCTGAATCTAAATGGTCTCTAAAAGTAACAAAAGAAAGGTGTGGGATATGAGGGAATAAAAACTAGATTTACTGACTTGGTCAAGCACACTAAATCCTAAAGCATATTACTTACAAAAATATGTATTTCAGGGTTTGCTCAGGTCTTAATTAATCCAGCAATGTTAAATATCTATTGATTTTTTATATCAGCTCTCTGAAAAGGTGTCAATTTATTAATTAGATCTGAACTGTGTTAGTGGTACATCACTCAGTCATCATATGGATAATCTAGAACTACAGTCTAGCCTTTGTATCTGGGTAATCTTCTTAAAATGCTTTGCAGATGAGGAAAGCATGAGAACCCTCATTACCAAGAGGTCAGGCTGTACTTCACATTCTCTTAACATTTGGTATTTTGATCTTTAATTCACGTACTATTTTTTTTTTATTTTTTACTGATAAATTAATTCCCATGGGAAAAAAAACCCTCACTGTTTCCCACATGGAAGTAACACCTTCAGCCCACACCACTATCCTTTTATAAAACTAACACCAGACTATATACTTGTAAGAGAAATCACATTCTCTAAAAGACTGCTTGGATGATCAGCAGAAACACAAACTTAAGGTGAGACCAATTATACTTTATATCACTCTGCACCTTACACTAAAAGCCAGTAGGCAAGCTCTACTCTTTCAGACTTCTGCAGGTTTTCCTGCACTGCTTTGTCCAACCTTTAGTTAAGGGTCAAAGTCACTGCTCACTCTGACTTCTCTGTAATTGTCTTCAATTCTTCAGTGGATTCTCCCTTTTCCAAAGCATTTATCTGTGCTTCTTTTATATCTCTTGGGCCATAAATGTTTCAGGAATGGGAAGTCCTTAAGTATGCATTTTTAAACCAACAGGACCACTTACATAGTGAAATAAATTATTTAGTAGTAATTAACAATAATAATATGGTTCTTCCACTATAATTTTGCACTTCTAAGGTGACATCACCATACTGTGATAATTTGGCTGGTCTTTTGGATTGTTTTCTCCTAAAAGAAGTGAAAAGACTGTATCAAAGACTACCATTGAGATTTTAAAGGAATTTTTTGTGTCTTCATCACATTGAGACATATTGTAATATCTGTCATTACAAACACTGATCAGGAATTACTTTTCAATCAATTATTGTAGATGGAAATGGATTTAGATGTAATTGATAGTGCCTTGAAATTTAGGAGTGGAAGAAGATTCTTCCTCCATATCTGCTAAGATTTAATTGCATTTCTCTAGACACAGTATTCATGGTCTTAGGGAATGGCTTTAAGACACGCGCAGGGTATATTGCTATGTTGTTGGCAAAGCACTAGTAACTCCTGTTCTACACATGGTCTGTGCTCCGGTAAAGCTGTGATACTATCTCTACAACTTGACCGCTTATCGGTGCATCTCTAAAAGTGGATGTGGTTAAGTCAGTATGCTAACATGCATGCTTTTTTTTTTTTTTTTCCTCATTTGGCACTATCTATCACCGGGAGAGGCTTGTTTTTCAAAGATATGTTTTCTGGAATATCAGCATTCATGCTAGTAGGAACAGCAGCTTTGTAACAGTATTGGCATGGCTAAAGCATAGACCCCTGCCTAAAGCCTATCAACTGAAATTAGACACTATAAGGGTGATCTAATGACATGGGATCATACTTATGTTTATAAAATCACTTGCCAAAAATTATGCCTACGTAGGTATAGCAATCACTTCAAAGACTGATAGATAAAATAGATCATTCAATTCTTACTTGACCAGCTTGGCTGGAGGACACCTTGTGAATAAACTATAATGATTTTGTTATTTATTAGTTACACTCATGAATGCAACCTGTGCAGACCTGTGGAGATACACAAAAGAGCTTTCTAAACTAAACAGCAAGTTTATTGTGAAGAATATACCACAGGACCGATGTCTCCTTTGTGGGTAAAAAAAAAAAAAAAAAAAAAAAAAAAAAAAGATGCCGATATCCTAGTCTTTTTTAAATTTTATTTTTATGTCTTTAGTTTCCCGATGTCTGGTTTTGGCCTTCTTTTTCAGACGGATCTGGTCAATACCATTGGTGAAAGTGCAGCTTTGGGAGCAGCTGGAGTTGTCCTCTGGGGCAGTATGCAATATGCCAGCTCAAAGGTAGGTTGTATCGTTTATTAGTATTTAGGAATCACTTCAATGCCTCTTCCCTGACACCACACTCCATAGCACCTATCTATCTTTATTGATGTCATCAGCCAGTGACTGAGGATGATGGCTTAGTATTAATTTCAGGTCTTGTTAATTCTATACTTTCATTAGGCTGAGAAGTCCTGTTGCTTCAGAGCACACTGCTTTGGGTAGGTCATTTGCAGTATTGTGGAATAATTAATCCAGGTTAGAAGAGGCATGATTTAAAGCAATAACATACAAATATAAGCACAGCTTGTGTTATAGTGTTCTACTTTGTATCTGTGGCAGTTTGTACAGATCCACAGAGAAAGAACGGAGCCTGGAGGTGGGTCATTTTCTTTGGTCACCAGTGTTGAAATAACACATGAAAAATAATGTTACTACAAGAAAAGGCCTAGTTCCTCCTCCCAGGTTCTTCAGGATTTCACAAATAATCCTTCTTGAAGTGATGGAGGAGGCAGGAGGCTGCACTGAGGTTTCACAGGAGACACAGCAGGCTAGCCCTCTCCTAAACCTGGGCTGGGCTTTGGTGCCCACTCTGCTTTTCATGCAGCCTACTCTCCTCCTGAAGCCTCTGGCAAAGCACCACTGACTTGGGCAAAGGAAGAGGGAAATCTGAACTGAAACTTTCCAGCCACAATTACAGCAACTTCTGTTCTGTTTTCTGAAAATTATGTGTCTCCTTGTAAACTGAAGGAGTTGGAAAGATCAGGACCAAAGTCGTGACTCAATATGTGCTTTAAAACCCATTAATCCCATGCCCTGCTCCTTGTAAGCAGTTACCAGAAATCGCTTCTAAAGAAACTACTTAGTCTCAGATCAGCATATAAAGTCTCCTTCTGTTTGCTGGGACTCCTCTCTAGTCTAATAGTATGTATTTTTACCAAGCACCCAAATAGACAATACAGGCAATAAATGTCAATATTTTGCTAATCTTACCCATGGAAGTAAGATCACTTAAGCCCAATAGATTACTCGAGTATATAAATCCAACAAGATTTATCTCAACAGGTTACTACAGCCAAGAAGAGTTTTGTGCTAGCATCTTCTTATATATAATAAATATGGACATAATGCAAGTCACTGAGAAATGTGTCATGGCCTTTTATTATCTACAGGAAAGCTGTTCAACTGTGAAACGATACATTGATGGACCCTTAGGACATTATGTCATTAATGTGACCTCGGCAGCCAAACTCTGTAGCAAAGTCCTGTGCAAGAAGAATGGAAGATGCATCCGCAAAAACAGTGACTCTTCTGCTTACCTCCATTTATCACCCACTAATTTTAAGATCCAAGCCAGTCACTCAGAGAGGGGCCCCATGTTCCAGGCGACTGGTGAACCCAGTCTGGAGAGTATTGAGGTCATGAGACAGAGATTCATGTGTCAGTGTTACCAGGGCTGGACAGGAATATTTTGTGAATTGCCTGACCAAAGGATAATGGAGCACTGGGTTCATGTTTTGTTCAGTAGATCAAGAAAGCAAAAGCTTTATGTCTTCCTCTTAGGAGCTGTGCAGATTCTTCTGCTTTGTACCACACACTAAAGTCTTCTGAGGCAGTGCAAGGAAGTAAGAAATGGTGCCACTTAGAGTTCTGTTCCTTAGCAAGTTTTTATTGCATAGGGAAAAGGCATTGTTGATTAAATAGTTCTATTCTATTTTCTTCATCTCCCACTCCTGGAATTGCTTCAGACATTAAACATTTTGAAAGCAGCCCCCTCCTTTTTTACAAGTTCCTTTACTCTTAACTTGTGTTTTACTCATATGTTCAACAGATAAATTTTCTGCTGTGTCAGTGGAAGCTTTACCTGAGTAAAAAGTTGAATAAACTTGTACAAAGATTCATCCATGCAGAGGCTTAAAAAAGGACACAGCCTTTTTGTTTCAGGGATGGATGATGTAACATATAGTGATGAGGAAAGTCTTCACATGGACCAGGGATTGCAAACCATTCGCTGTAGCTCTTGCTGAAGTCAAATGGCACTTTGTGTGAGCAGCAGCAGCACTGTGCCCAGAGCCACATCCACTGCAACTCACTGATCCTACTGCTTCTGCATGGACGATGTGAAGACTATAGAGTTATACATCAGTGCACACTGTAAAAAATGCATATTTCAGTATTTCAAGGACTAATTTGATTCATATTACTTCTAGAGTTATCAGTATTTCCAGTGGCAATTTTGTGTCATCAGTTTCAAAGGTACTGTCTGACTGAAAATCTCTGCAATTGCCAGTCATTGTGACAAATGTTCATTTTCCCACCATACCAGCCAAGCAGCAGAACATATATATGTTTAGATGAGGGACCCTGAGCTCTGAGAGAATTGCTTGCAGCTGGCACCCTGCAGTGCTCCTGCCTGGGCAGGCGATGGCAGAGCACTTCTCTCGCTCTGACCCCTTGGGAAGCAGGCAGCCTTGCTGCTTGGCATCGTGGCTGCCTTTGGGGCCACTATGTGTCTTTGCTTTCTGCTCTGCTAACTGCATGGGTCTGGTAACTCTGCTCTCCTACTGCTCTTGAGCAGTCAGCAAATGAGAAATGGGAACAGGCTGACAGATCCCAGTGACAGCGTGCATCTCCCTCATGCAGGGGTGGAGATGAAGAACTCTACTCACTGGCAACATTTTGGCTTGCAGCCCTTGGCTTCTTATGGAGACCTCTTTGAAGGTGGTATAGCTTTATGAACTACTGGTTACTGGTTAATTTAGCATCCACAACACACCATCCTGTCAGGCTGTGGCATGTCCATCTGCAGTTTTTCACTGGTCCATGTTCATGTGTGAACAAACATATTTCATCAAAGACCTACCTGTCTTTCCCACAGGTTTTCAATGTAACAATGAATGCCTTCACTGAACTAAAACACAAGAAATTCCCTACATCTCTCTGGCTTAGGGAACATACTAGAATAATTATCTTTTGAGGCTTTTGTATGATGGATTGAACTGAGTACCATTCCAGAGCATGGGCACAGAAATTAGTAAGAAACCCACATGTGGGTCTAAAACTTTTTTTTTTTTTTTACCCTGACTAGTGTCTGTATTGATTATTTGTGACCAGACTTTATTGCTCACATTACACAGTAGCAGTTTGGTCAATCAGCAAGGCTATGTGGAGAGGATACTCAACTGAGTAAAGAAGTCTGAATCTGGCCCTTAGGCAGGCCACCTTCTTGATACTGCCCTAAATTACTTTAAACATTAACATGCCTCTATGCATTTTAATCTGCTGGGGTGTCCTATGTTCTCTGTATTGACCTGTTATCTCTAAAATTTTCTTCATGGTAACCCCACCAAAATACTTTCTTTGGGTTGTCAGGACCAGATTCACAGCTGGTGTGAACTGTGATGCACTGATTCACTTGAGCTCATAACAGATCTGCAGTGGATATGTGAAGGCTGCAATGATCCCTTTAAACCTAGACACTGAAATGGGACAGACTTCAGCTGAATAGAGACTTAGTGCTACTTAGTGAGTCACTCTGTATTGATATGTTCTGCTGGGAAGCTACAGGAGAGCTTTGCTGCTGACCTTTTGCTTTGTAGTGTGAAACAGCAATGGATGACAGCAAAGGTGAAGGTAAAAAATGTCATTAATATGGTGTTGGAGAGAAAGGATTAAAATTAAAGTTTAGATAAGCTGACAGTTTTTAAGAACTATGCCTTTAGACTGCAGCTAGGGTGTTTACCTTTTCAGATATTTTTTATTGATTATATACATTCTTCATTATCTCCTTTATTCAGTTCAGAGTTTGCTAAACTTCAGGGGTAACTTACACATACTTTAGGGTATTGAGAGCATAGAAACTATTAGTCCAGTTTTGCTAAACACCTGTCACCAGTGCAAGTCTGTATTTAAACTGGATACTCCTGCTTTGTGTAATGCTGTCTTGTGTTCTGAAACCAGAGGTGAATTCTCATGCTGTAATCCTCATGCACTGTGTCAGTGAAATGTCATGTGTCTCTGTAAAGTGTTTCCATTATTTCTGTAGGCTTGTAAGAATAAACTGTGTTGTGACTTAAACAATTTATTTGGATAGCATAATTCAAATAAACTGACATAAGGTCTTCATCAGCTAAAGTTCTGGTACTTTGTGGGAAGTGTATACAAACTATACAAATGCTGTAGTTGAAGTGGCAATATTCCTGATTCAGCCTGTGATGTATATTCTCTATTAGATACACTGGCAGAGCCCTATTAAAGTCCTTAGGGCTCTGTCAGTTTATGTCAGGTGTAAATTTGCCCAATGGCTCTTTAGTCTAGATTACCACTTCACACAGAAGAATGTATGAGTGTCTATGGTAGTACATCTGCCTGGAAACAAAGGTTTTTAAAATTTTGCTCATATATTTCTGTGAAGAACCACAAGCAGAGTTCTTCATGATCATCACCAGGTTGTCTTAGGTAGAAGACCAAAACTATAAATTGGTTAGCTTCTTAATAATTATTGAAGGAACCAAGTACCTAAGTGACTGTAATTTTACAGATTTTTTCTATTTCAGCTGATTAGAGGCCTTTCTATTGCAAAGAAAATAAGATTAACAGTTAGAAAATGTTCCTGGAAGTTCTTTACAACTATAGCTGCCAGTGGTGGGGTTGGAGGCAGCTATGCTGCTGACTGAGGGCAGGCAGAGGTTGCACAGATGAATATAAGGGCTCCCACATCTTGTGGGCTCCCATGTGGGACCACTGACTCCCCCAAGCAGTACTGAAGTCAGGTTGCATTTGATCCCTTTATCTCCACAGGTGACTATGCCCTAGGTCACCTATCAGGATAGGGTCATAGTGTGATGTTGCATCAGTGCCCTGTACCAGCGTGGATGCAGGATGGGATCATGCAAGTTGTCTTGAGCCTGATGCTCAGCAGGAGCATGCACCACCCTGCAGGGCCAGCTGGCCAGCTGCCATGAAAGCAAAGGAGGCCAAAGGCTCCTCTGCTCCTTTCCCTTGTTTTGTGGGTGCTTTGCCCTCACTAGGAGACTCGTCACCCTTCCAGTGGAGGGCTTATCTGGTATCCTGATGTTTTGGGTTTTTTTAATCTTCCCTGTGGAGAAATGTGAAATACAGTCAAAACCTTGGAAACAAGCATTTTTAAAATCTTCTGTTACCATTAAATTAATACCAGTCTTCAAAATAAGCAATGAACTGATTCACTTAATCCAGGTCTCAATACTGAAATTAAATTCAGGTGAATAGGCTTTTTTGAAAAGCCCAGCTAACTTGAAGGCAGGGAAAATATGTCTTTTCTTGTTTGTTTTGTTTTTTTTTTAATTGATCCTCACAGGCAGGTTGTATGGTCCAGTCTTTGGAGACACAAGACCTAGTTTCTATGTGTGGTAGAATTGTCTGGATGAGAGAGAGTTTGAATCAGCAGAGAACCATGCTTTAACCTTTATGATGACATCCTTAGCTAGAACCAGCTCCTAAAACATAGGTGATCCTGGGAAGTGGTCATTGATTTCCAGAGGTAATAGGAACAAGGATTTTCTGTATTTAATCTGAACCACCTCTGCTTCAAGATGATAATAGACTCAGACCCCATATCTTTACTCTTCCTAAATGCTGAACTGTAGAATGCTCTAATCCTCTGTTTTTTGTCAGAGGGTAAACAATACCAACAGAAGCATGACTGATAGGTTTCCAACTTTTCTCAGATTTGCTGATTTAGAATTCCAAAACTTTGAAATTTGGGACAAAGTCATGCTCATTTCCTTTTTCTCTGTCACCACTGCTGGGTGCTGCACTTAATAAAATGTTGTATGTTCTGAGCAACTCATAAATGTATGGAAAGGCTAGGACTCATTTTGTTCCACTTCAGTCCAACAGGTAGATGTGTGGGGCTGTGGTCCCAGTTTGACCAGCTTTTGGTGCCACTCCCAACCTTTCCTCTCACTCCCATGCCTGTACTGTGGTGTGCTGTCCCCTCCTTGTGCTGGCATGGCTGTTCAGGTGTGCTTGTGCTGATCTGAACTGGAAAACCATCCAGGTTGAAAGTTTCCCTGTTAAAAAAAAGGTTCCTCCCTCCAGGGCTTTTTTTCTAAAGTCACATTAATTCCTCTATCTGACTCACACCGTGCTGCTCACACAACTGAGCCAGGGCTAAGGAAGTGGGCAAAACCCATAGGGAAGTGGTAACAAAGTTGTGAGTATTGCCACTCAAGGCAATACATCATGAGTAAGCAGCTTTGGTATATAATAGTTGGCAGCACCAGTCATGGCTCACCCAAGCCATCCCCCAGGTCTCTGTGACAGTGGAGAGGCATCATCCAGCAGCTTCTGCCCTCCTCTGTGCCTCCATGGGGGACAGCGGGCAGCACGTCAGTCCAAGGAGGGGGGGTACTGCTGTGCCACAGCACCCGCTGGACTCCCCCAACACTGAGGGCTCCTTGTGATAACCAGCCCAGACCTCGGTGCCTCCTCACATGCCAAAGCTGGGGCAGGTAAATCTTGTCTGGAGTGATCCAACTCGGGGATGTGGATATCTGAAATATTTCTGAGTCCCCTTTTGCCACCGAGTCTTTAAAGTGAAAAAAGATGAGAAAGGCTCACTGGCTGAACATAAACATTCTGGCATTTTTGTGTTTCATCAGCTTTTCCCAAATGTTCTCTGCTAGTGTCAGTGGCTTTGTAAAAATTGGAATGATACTGTGAGAAAAAAAAAGTACTAACAGGCCTCACAGACAAAACCAACAGAATCAAATCTCAGATAAATTTGGATTTGTAACACTGTGCACAAATATGCATGTGTACATTTCTCCTGTTAAAACTCCTTGCTAAGTTAAAAATATTGCTTAAATTAAAATTTACTTTGGTTTTGCACTGAAAGCATTTGTTGTAGATAGTGAATTAAAACTACAAATCATGCATAATAAGAAGACATGAAAGTTTTTTACAGAAGAAACTTTGATATGCTTAAGACTCGGAGGCAGCCACAACCTCTTTCTTGTGTACGTTTCAGGAAAAGTAATTTCCTCTCAATCTGAGTCAGACTCAAAAAGTGGGAGTATTTGCAAACACAGGTTACTCTAAAAATAAGTCAGAAATGATAGTTTTGTACACTTCGAAGAATGATAGTGGCTGGGAAAGGTACAGATTCTCAGAGACAAAAGTTTGATCCTTAAAAAAAAAACCAAGGAAAACCAGTGCTGTCACACACCACTTCATAAAATTAAAGCCTGTAAATTGTTCTTTTTCCACAATGGCACTGCATGCTTCCCACATACCACAGCATGCAGCAGTATGGAGCAGCTAGAGGTCACACTAGAAAAGAAGGGAGAACTGTTTTGGTAGCTTCCCACAGTAAGTGTGCATCTGAGATTTAACTGGGCTGCTTTCAATAGTTACAACAAACCAGTTTATCCCTTTATTGTCACCAGAGTAATTCCAAGGTAGTATTTTTCTGATTCAATGAATACCTTGTTTAAGCTGTAATAAGAAAGGGATATGTGTGTCTGTTAATATACATACGTGTCTACATGTATGTGTATATATGCATGAGCATATGCATGTGTATATTGTAATACATGTGTCTCTAAGTTTGATCCAGAAGCCACAGAACAATTATGAGGGGCATGAGGCTTTGTTTTCTGCCTGGTAGGAGCAAGCTCAGCGGCAGTTGCGTAACCTTATAGCCTGGCATGTATAGCCTCTGCTGCCGTGCAGATTATGTCTATTATGTAACCACGTTTATACAGGAAGCTAACAGCATCTAACAAGCTAAAAATAAGCAGACTTCTATAATTTCAAAGGACAATATTTTAAATTTCTCTCATGTGGCTGCTCCTATTTCAACAATAGATGTGGCCTCTTCAGACATTTTATTTGTTTTTGGACTAGGATGATATTTTAACATGCTGGCAGCCTGTTTTCTCAGAGAGAGTCAGAGCTCCTTTCTTATTTTTCCATTACAGCAAGAACTCTCTTGGCTTTTAGTTAAGGTGCTCTCCAATATCTGCGAGAAGCAAATTAGCCTAGAATATCAGTCCTGCTTTTTCTCCTCAGTCAAGAAGTCTGACATTTGTGGTTAGATTTTGGAAAAATCATGTTTGTTTTCATGCTAGTAATAACCTTCTCCATCAATTAGACAGCAGATTATTATGAGCATTTTTTATACTGCTCCTTCAGATGCCGGATTTCCAGGGCAAAACAAAAAACATTTTGTTTTTCCTTTTCCTGAAGCTACTCCTTGTCTTTGTGTCCACTTGCCCAATGTGCTATGGAAACCCTATGGGACCGGCGCCTCCTTGACTGGACTGTGGTGTGGGCAGCTGGGTTTTCATAAGGTGACACTTGCATTCACCTTGTGTCGTTACCTTTGCCTTGTGTGTATGGCTGCTCATGCCTCTCCCCATAGGGAGTGGAAGTGAGCTTTAGTATGAGCATTTTAACTCACTGAATCTGGGTCTCCATTTCTGCACAGGGCTCCCAAAGGGGATGTTAAAACAGGCTCATGCCAGGTATTGCCTCCCCTGTGCTGGGCTGCCTTGGCTCCACGGGTGCGGGAAGGACCCAAGGCACTGGTGGGGGCTGTTTGGTACAGGACTCCCCTACAGGGGAGAGCACAGGCCCTGGTTGTGATGCTGATCTTCCTCCTACCCCTCCTTACCCTTAGTGCACTGCAGTGAGATCCGAGGATGGGGAAGTACTGCCCCCAGGTGACATGCAAGTTGGCCTTGTGGCGGACAGGATGGAGGCAGGGCCAGTGCATGTCACTCTACTCCTCTATCACAGGAACTTCTTCAAGCTTGGTGAAACCAAATCATGAACAACAATCCCGCAAAGTCCTTGAGTACCTACAATGGTAAGTGATGCTGAACACATGGGGTTAATTAACACAAGCATGATCTAAAGCCTTTCAGAAACTTTGGAATGCTCCATGGACCACTACTCTTTTCTTAAGTCTCAGCATCAATTTTTTTTTGGTGGAATTTGAACAAATAAAAATTTTTCTAAACGTAGAAGTAAGAAAGAACAAGACAAGCTCTCCCTGGACCTCTGTAGGAATTCAGGTACTGATGTTCCTTAATTTAGAATGAATAGAGTGATGTGTAAGCACCACTGATTCATTCATATCTCAGCAGCAATACTCAGCTCTGAATATTCTTGGATTATAACCCAGTAATAAACAGACCTGATCACACTGAAGATGCTGACTTGAGTGGTAGGGTTACCTCACTTTTGACTTAAAGCACTTGATTTCTGATTTTCCAGAATGCAATCTCCTATTTTAATTTTGTTGTGATTTCTCTGCTCTTAAAGGGGCACAACCTCATCTGTTGTAAAACAGTGTATCTATTGATTTGCAGTAGCTGAAAAGCAGGCATGAAATATTCATGTTTGCTTTGTTCACCCTTGGATTTTTTCCTTTTAGGCTGGCATTAGTCCATTAGTTCCCAGCACTCACCAGCTGCTGCCAGGACAGCAAGCAGTAGTTCCTCAAAATATCCCCTCTGTTCCCCCAGTAAAGCAGCAGGTCCTATGACAGCTGACAAGAGCTAGACAGAGAGGCCACGCTGGGCATAGCCACTGAGCAAGGCTCATTAGGTTTGTTCAAAGTCTCCATCCATACATGAGGCTGACCAAGGTTTACATGACTCCTGGCTTAAAATAATTGCAGTAATCCCTTAGACTGACAAGACTGAATTGTTGTACTTCCTCCAACAATAACATTTAGTTCTAATGTAATACTCAGCTGGTGGGGCGGTGAAATCAAATTCTTTTTTGTTGTTGTGTTACAGAAGTTCTGTAGGAGTAAGAAGAAAGGAATGTCACCAGAATCTGCTGGTACTGGGTGCAAGCTGTAATCACTCCAGTGTGCGTGTGGGTGTTTTTCTGCACAGTTTGGGGGCACAATCTTACCCTAGTGCAAACACAAAGTAACTCTGCTGGACTCCCAGTAAAGTTAGTGGGAGGAGAGACAGCTCCTTTCTATTGTGCAGGGCTAAACTTTTGTTTAATTTCTGTGAGAAGAATATGCTCAGAATATCAAGCATCACTTATTCAGTTTTCAGTTAAGATTTACCATACAATTGAATTGGGAAAGTGGACAGAGAGGAAAGCTACTTCTTAAAAGAATCAGTTCAATGCAATTTAAAATGCTATGAAGAATAAGAGCTAGTCAGCACTAATCTGTTGGTGTTTGTTTTTTTCCTTCAGCCTCAGAAATTCAGGAAAAAAAAGGGTGGTAATGGCATGCCATGAAGCCATTTCTGGTCCAAAAATGTGCTCCATCCATGCTGGATAGATGCACCATGTGCTCAGGAGCTCCCTGGAGAGGGGGTGTCCAAGCAATCCTGATGCCTTAAAATGGACTCCAACTTTTTTCTAATGCAGCCTGAAGTCAGGTGGCTGGCTACACTGTATTGTGGTCCTCTAAGCACATCCTAAACATGGCTCTTTGCAGTGTGGGTATTTTGAACTACACGTAAACAAGCAGTGTGGCAGGAAACCTGGGCATCCTGGGAGTCAGTCTGAGCCCACTCCAGAAGGAAGTCTTCTTATCTTGAGGTTGACATACCCTCAAAGAATGTGAGTCTTCTTGCTTTGCACATGGTATAATCCATATAATTTTCTAATATGCATTCACATGAAGACAATGTAGTAGCAATGTGGACCACTCATGCTATTCCAGGATTCAGGCCATTATGCTGATTCTATAGTATAAGCATCCAAAATATAGCTCCTAGTCCAAAGGCTACCCTCTTTGGAAAAGGAGGGTACTGTAAAAATTTAAGCTTAAAAAGGGAAGAATTGTGGTATGGAACACTATTTCAATGTAAGTCAGAAAATGACCCAGTCACTAGCATCAAAAGCATCAAGGGAGTACAAGCTAAGCATAAAGACTGATTTTATGGATGTTTCTGTGGGCCATTAAATCAGTCAATCAAACCACCTTTTTGCTAGGACTAAGCATGAGCCTAATTTCCCAGGCTGGACCACTGTCAGGTGTAATTGTCTACAGATGAGAGACATCTATGCAGCATGAAGCAGAGGAGAAGTAAATAGTGTAAGGACATAATCACTTTTCTTCATTTTCCATATTCAGGAGTCCAGCTATCTAGTGGGCCACTAGAATGAAAGTGTTCTCACATACAAAATAAGAAAAGTCCATTATGATGACAAAAGGAGTTGAGATTATAGATGCCAGATGACAGTCCTGATTAACTCCACACAGACTTGTAGCTCGTCTGCTAAAAACTGCTCTCCTCTGTTCTGCAGTCTGAATTTTTCATCATAATAAGTTAAATTTTACTACAAAATTGCTAACAGTACCCGCCTTCCAACCTGCCACACGTGTGTTAAAATTCTGAATTATAGTTTTTGATGCTTTATTTAGCTTATTCCTTCCAGGTGCTATGTGAAATATCTTTGCTGCACCAATTTCATGCTTTAATTTCTAGCATTTTGAGGGTGCCCTACCCTAAAATGTCTCTTGGCAGTTCATGATGAGCAGGATTTCTAGCATCTTCATCAGTATCAGTGAAGCACTGTACTGAAGAGATTTGAATCTTGACTATAATAAGCCCTCAATGTCACTGGGTCAGTCACATAATTGTGAGGTGATGTCCTGCTCAATATTTTTTTATCCATTATGTTGCATATTCAGTCCTCTGCATTTACTAACATAAGAGAGATACTTTGCAGAATCTCATTGAGGCCAATCGTAAAAGGATGCCCTGGTCTAATAAGCCTCCATCCATATGAGGGAAGGTAAAGGACAGCAGCAACACATACTCACATACTGTCCTCCCTGAGGCTTCTGCAAGGCCTGTAGCTCTTGGGGTCTTCTCTGTCACCAGACTCCAACCATATTGCCTCTAAATCCAGATCTGGCACAAAGAGCAAGATTTGCTGCGAACAGCATGACTGCAACCGGACAAAACTTATTCCAGCCCATCGGACTTCCATGTGTATCAGCTTTAGCTTTGCTGATAAAAAGTCAACAAAAGGATTATTCTGTAAAAATCCAGGGATTTTACTGGATCTATGTGGGTGTGAAAATTCTTGTTTCAAAAGCCATGCATGTCTTTGATAAGGGTATTTAGCGATCGGTTTGCCTGTTGAGACAGGCTGGTTTAAGCCCATCAAGGTTGTGCTGCATCAATGTCATACTGTTGTAAAAATGTTAACCAGAAAGGAGAAAAGAACATTGTCATCATTTGTAATTTTTCTAATTCATTGACATGAATAGTGTAACAACACTGGAGTAGGATTTTTGTTACAAGATAAATGACAAAGCTTGAAAGTGCATTCCTCAGCTCTAGATTAATTGGGGGAGAGGGAGACAGGGTTTATACCATCTGATAAATGCTTAGTCATTTTCTTATCATTTAGCCAGCTATTTGTTTCAGCAGTATCCTGTGATCTGGTTCAGGTACTTCTCTCTGTGTTTATTCAATTCAGAACTACCTGTTTTAAGCTGATTTTGCTTAGTCTTAGCTAGAGTTGTTTGCTGTTTAATAAAGATATATGGTTTCTACTTTCTCTCTGTGGGGAACTGCTGCCCACTGTGCATTTTCACTGTCAGCTGGACACCAAGATGGGCTGTTTTCCTGTTGCCTTGGTTTACAGTGAAAAATATAATTAGTGAGAGGGGTATAACTGAATACATCCGTTCTGGGTTTTGTCAACTATGACAGGTACAAATGAAAAAACCTACAAAAAGAGGGGGAGGATTTTTTGGCATAGTACGATGCTGCACAACTGAAAGAAAATTTGAAAATCCTGGGGAAAGGGAAAAATATTGAGCAGAGCTTGGGCATGGGACATCCTTTCTTAATGCTGCAAATAAGTGACTTTAGAGCCTGTTCCCACTTGGAGCATGTTTGTGTTTGTGTGGTGGCTAAATACATCAGATAGAATAAAATCAGACATCAGGAAACCTCAGTGATTTGCCCTCATACAGAATATAAAATGGTAACTGTTTCCTCATTAACAGTAGAGCAACTATAAATACCTTTCTGTGTTAAGTCCCCCATGACAAGTTTTTCTCAGGGGGAAGGGTGGTTTGCCACTTCCCTGCAGTCTTCAATAATCTATAGTGATATTATTGTTGTTGTTGATATTGTTAGTAGTTGTTATTGTTATTATTATGATTATTACTATTTTCAGCTTGCTGATGCTGCTTTTCCCATGTGTCAGATCAGAGGGACTTGGTGCAGCAAATCATTATATCCAGTATGCAGTAAAGTGTAGGATAATTACACCCCAGCCGTGCCAGAGGAGGGACGCACAGATCCATGGCAGTGCTGAGCTTCTCACCTTCTTCACACCGCTTCTCACCAGCAGGCAGACCCCAGTGAGAGCAGCATCTGGCAAGACCCATGGGGTTTTGTATGGACTAGACGGCAGTGCTGGCCCTGCCTGCCCCAGGGAGCGATATTGTGAGGTGCCCCAGGGCACGGGTGGCCAGAGGTGCATGCCACTGTCATGCTTGTGCCCAGTGACATAGGTCCTGTCTGGGAAGTGCTCCCTGAAACCTGGGGCAAATCACCCAAGGGATGTGCCCAGGCCAGCGAGTGACACCTCCCTGAACCAGACTGTGACAGGCACAGGAGCAGAGAGGCAGGATGGTGGTACAGCTCTCACAGGGGGAACACAACATGCCACAATTTAAAATCACATTCTGCAATATAAAAAACCAATAAATTGTAGGGATTTGCTGCCCTCTGGCAGGATTTTCTTACAGCTCTGATTCTCTGTGAACTGCAAGAGAAGTGCTCAGTGGTGATCCTCCAGCACAGCAAGGTGTCTGCATTTTCCCGTTGGTTGTCAGCAAAGCAGAGCAAACTGCTGGGCACCGCTGCTGCAGCTTCCCTGCAGCTCTCCTGGAAAGCACATGCAGATCCCAGACAGGGCTGGTGTCAGGGACAGAGCTGTTGAGCTGGAAGGAATGCTCTGTCCCTTCTCTCCATCTCTCTGGGGCAACAGGGCAGGAAGCTTGACTCTAAAGCTCGTCCTTTTCTTGGTGGTCTCCTCACAAGAGCAAGTCCACCATCTTCCAGCTCCAGCTGTACAGCCTTCTAGAGAGAAAATTCAGTTTGGCCACTAATGCTGACAAGCCCTGAGTGGCTTTGCTGAATTTGATTTCTTGGTATGGTATATGCTTTCTGAGAGATACTCAGCAAATCAGGCTAATTTTCATTAACAACATTTTCTAAAAGGCTCATTAATGCCAGTATGGAACTTATGGATATGTGAATAGTAGTTTTGAAAACCTGGGCCTCCATTAAACACAAAGTATTGTGAGTCTCATAGGGTTAGATTTCTCTGATGAAACATTGAGTTCTCTAGTGTCTACACCATAGTGCATCGGTCCTGTGGACTGCCTGCCTGGTCAGCAGGAGGAATGGGCACATCTTGGACACTTCAGAGTACTCTGGTGTCTCAAACTATCAGATTACTGCATCCTAAAAGCATCCATGTCTTATTAAAAGTACCTAGATTGGCTACCTTGGATGTTGATGTTTTTGCTGCGTGTATCTGAAATTAGGCCATGCTAGTTCCACCCTAAAATAGCAAAGAAATGGGGGTGTGGGGAGGTCCATAAAAGTACCTCATGTGCATAGATATTCCTGACCATTCTGTTTTGAGAGAAAGGAAGGATAACACAGATGCGCTATACTCATTGGCATATGTAATGGTCTGGCTGCGCACATGACACCCATGACCCTCATCTCCAGTAGGTCACAGTCCCAGGAGAGATAAGTAAGTAAGGACTGAGGAAGAAGAACAACAAGTAGGACTCAAATACAAATCCATGATCATCCCTGATGGTTCATTGTACAGCTGTGTGTGATTTCCCCGGGGTTTTGAATGCAGGGGGGAGCCTGAAGTTGGAGGATGGTTAAGACTCTCTCTCTTACATATAAGTGTGTAAGTTTTGCGGTATATCTGGTTTCTTTTCTGCTTAATACGCTCATAATCGGCAGGGACCTTGTAACTAATGATTTTGCTCATAGCAGTGGCCATAGGCCTTATCATCAAAGTCCATGTTGCACAATGTAGTGCCTGTGCAGAGCTATTGGAGCTGGTCTGGGAGGTGCTAGTTCTATGTGATAGTGCAGCCAGTCTAATAAATAGCTCAGAGCAAGCTTTCATGGATCTGCTTTATTGCTGTCAGGGGTCTGAACTTGTATCCCTTTATGGTACTGCACAATGACAGTGAAATACGTGTGCTTGTTTAGAGCTATTTGGACTACCTCCGGCTGGCACTGTACTAGACAGGTCAGGGATGTTCATGAAGCTGTGAAAATGGTGATAAAACCCAAGGTTTGGTTTTATAGTTACCTTTGTTACTATTGAGAAAGCTTGAGAGTAAGGAAACCATTTCTTCATCAACCTTTCCAACTGCAACAGCCACAGCCACTAATACACCCTGGGGCCCACTGAAGTGATGGGATCATCCTTGGCGATTTCAGTCAGACCTGGATTGATGAGACAAGGAACTGCGGTTATGCTGACTTCCACAGACCCACTGATTTACTTCAGCTGGGAATTTTCCTCCTGCCTTCTGGGTTAGATTGTGCCGACTTTGTTTCTTCAGTGTTAGCATGATAGATGCCTTAGAAGTGGTTGATACCAATTCATATAGCTATATATGAAATAAGTGGTAATGCCTCTTCTGTTACATTTTACAGACAGACTGGGAGATCTGCCTAATGTTTTCTCTTAATTGTGAAAGTACAGCCTGAAAATGGGACACTGTTATGCATTGTTCACCTTTCAGCCCCTGGCATGCCTGCACATAGCACTCATCTGGACTTTCCTTGCTATGAAACCAGCCCAAACACCAGTTTGGGATATGAAGGCATTTGTAGCCACCTGGAATGACTGGCAGACCTGTGCTCCTTAAGAGATGCGACACTGTACTGGACCTGAAAATGTTCCGTATGATTGGAAGCCCATTAACTAACGTAAGAGGGCACAATGTGACAATGTTTTATTTTAATAGGCTCAGCTACTATCCTTGGTACACATCACAGGAAGTCCTTGTTAATGGTGGCCTACCCTAGAACGACAGTTTGCAAACTCATCTGGAAAAAAATGGCTATGACATTAACTATTACATCCTAGCTGAGGACTTCAGTGGTTTAGCTCTCATAGCCTGGGAGCACTGGAAACCTCAGTGGGACCACAACTGGGATGCAAAAGATGTCTACAGAAGAAAGTCCAGAAAACTCATAACTGAAATGGAAGGCAATATTTCAGTAAATTATATTGAACATTTACCCAGTTTCCTTTGAAGAAAGTGCAAAAGCTTTTATGAAGGAAACAATTGCATTAGGAATAAAAAGCAGACCGAAGGGCCTGCAGTGATACTATTTATAACCTGGCTGTCATAATTACAGTTTCTGTGATCAGAACTACACTGCTTCCTGCCCCAAAAGTGAAGTTTTGAGGAACAATGATCTCTCCTGGCTCTGGGATATCAGTGCAGCCCTGTACCCTCCCACTTACATTAAGAAACCCCTTGGAAATAGTCAAAAACATTTTGTACTTTTCTCAGTTTAAATTGAATGAATCCATAAGGATTTCCTCCATGACATCCTAAGATTATTTGCTCATATTTGTGTATACTTGACTAGGTTATAGAGATGAACCTTTACTATTTATCTCTATGGTAAGCTTTTGCTGGAACAATGTGGGCTGCATTTATGCTTTAACCATTCTTGCAGATGGTGCATCAGGATGGAAAACCTCCTACTTGGCCAACTCTGCTGGTTCATGTTAATTGTCCACATGCTTTAAAGAGCTCAATGTTCTGAAGAAAAAATCGATCTCAAATACTTGGGGTTTTTTGTGTTAATTCATCACTAAGCTGTACTCCAACATGCATTTGAATGGATTAAAAGGTTTTCAGCAATTTGAGGTAGTACATAGGAGGCAGTTAATACATTAATCCTCCCTGATGTACTTTCTTCTGCTCAGGTATGCAGTCACTAATCCCCAGATAGCTGCCCCTTCTATACAAGGGAAACTGAGGCAGAGATGTTAGGAACATGCTCTGTGTTACATAAGAATCAGAAATTGAAACCAGTGGTGTTTCTGCATGTCTCCATCTCAAAAACATTTAATTTAGTCCCATACCTCCCTTGGAGCAAGCAAAAGGTTCACCAGAACTGAGGAGAACTGTTCACATCACCTGAACACACACACACACACACACACACAAGTATTTTCAGGATAAGTATCTTACCCTAGTCCTTCTTTATGTGATTTTGGACATCCTCCCAGAAACTGGATGAAGACAGTAGGTTTCCTGTGACAAAGCAACATAACTTATCTGTCACAACCCTGGCTTCATTCTCCCCTGTAGACAGTGACTGAACTACCAGCAGGTCTCAATTTCTGTTTCAGAGTTTAGCAAGTGAGCTGCATTCACTTATTAAAGTCTATGTTCAGTCTTTCAGGCCCAGGTACAGAGTCTGAAGCTGGCACCTTGTCTGGGAAGGAGCTCTCTCTTTTACTAGGTCCTACTACTCCCCTAGAACTGCCATCACTCGCTACACTTCTCAGTAAGGAGCTGCACTTCTCTCCACCTTGAAGGCAAACGCCTATTCTTAGACATTAAAAGAGGTGCAGACACCTGCTTTGGTGGTTTTATCCAGATTGCCCTTCCTTAGCTTTGCAAGAGCATAGGTGGACATCAGTAACTGCTGCAAGCTGATGTGCATTCTCTTTGCCATTTTATGCCCAGTTTCTGCCTCTTTTCCCCTTCAGGCAACTAATTCTTGTGAAGTTTTTCTAATTTTATTCTTGATGTGCTGTGCCCCTCAATCTCCCTTAGATGGATGATGTTGTCCAGGGAGTTTCTTGCATAACAATGGTCTGTCATCTTCAGTGCTTGTGGCATAATAATTCACTTGTTGCTGATCCTTAATCACTGCTCAAATTAAGGATAAACATCCAAGGACCAAATACTCTCTCCTTACAGCCTGTGATGAGGAAAAGGTAGAGTGAAAGACATCTCTCTGAAACAAACCTAGAAAGAGCATGAAAACTGAATCTGAAATTCTTAAGTTTGTCCAAGTGTTGCATTTTCTCTTTCATTTAAGGTTGCACAATGCCAACATTCTGCCTCGTATAGGGTGTGCCTATTTACAGTCACTTTTTCTAACATTTTTATAAGAATCTGACTGAGATCTTAGGGAAAGCAGCTAGAACAATGCATGCCTTTGGAATCACAGCTTTCAAATAGGAGAGGGAGTGGAAAGCAGCTGACTGACATAGCAGAATGTCTCTCTCCTTCCCCTTATCAGCAAAAACAGAACTGAGAGAATGCTTGGGGGAATTTTCATGTTAAAAATCCCACTTTAATGAAAATATTTTAGTTGCTTCTAGTAATTAATGAGATTTCAAATACCTATAATTAAATTTTGCTTCAAAGAAAATTAAAATGCTTTTTTTCCCAGTGTTTGTTCACTTGCTTATTACCAACATCTCAGGCAGTACCTAACATGGCAACTTTTGTTTAATAGTCTTTGTACTCTTGACAGCAAACCTTTAGCCACAATAAAATATAGTTCATAAGGACCAGAATGAAAATATAGTCTGAGGCACAGCTACATAACAAACCATTAGATTACTTTAGAAAGGTTTCAAAACGCTGCATTAGCCTGACAGTGATGTCTTTACTCTTCAGTGTAACAAGATCTTATTAACACTATTGGAGAGAGTGGCCAGGGAACTGCAGGCATTGTTATTTGGTGAGATATGAATTTAACTTCTTCAAAGGTAAGCCTGTGCCTGATTTAAATGCAATGTGTAAGATCCTCATTTTACCCTATTAATAGACGCTGTCTGACTGCACCACAGTCCTGAGTACTCAATACCAGCAGAGCTGACTGCTTAAGCAGTCTTTGCTGTCCCCCAGTCAGGATGATGGAATATGGTCAATTCTTCCTGGCCTAGCAAGGTCCTGTGAGACTTACAGGCAACCAGTGGTAAGGAAGGAAGCCAATGGCTAACATCAGGCATTTTGGAAGACAGTTCCTCAATAGTTATCATCCTGGTCAGATTTCTTTCCAGCTGGATAAAACACCAGGAAAGCATCTAGATCCTGATAAGCACATCAGTCAGGCCAGATTAGGTGTACCCATGGTGCCCAGCAATTTTTCAGGTTATGGGAACTCTATTTGTGCCTCTGTGTGGGCAAGTAAAATAAAGCAGGCTGTTGAGAGCAAATGGAGAGGCTTTGTATTATGTGATATCAGACCTAGTCACATTAAAATCAATGATTCATTTCTGAGGTTCTGTCATGTCCTGGACCTTTCAGAGAGCTGCACATCAAACTTTGTCATGAGAAAAGACTTTGTCCCTAAAGCTCTGTGAAATGAGTGTTCTGGGCTGCCTTTCTCCTGGCAGATAGTATAGAAAACACAGACAGTATGAGAATGAATGGCTGAAAATAAGTGTTCAGTTGTCCACAGCAAATTCAATTACTTCAGCAAGTTTTTGTAAATATTCAGTTGTGGTTTCTGTCAGAGTCAATGTGATTAGGAGGGTGAACTTCCTTCCAACTCGGTCAAGTGACAAAGGCAAGCCCTGGAGCATCTCCATCAGCTCTAGACCCCCACAGTCTTGTCACAACCATGCTGTCATCACCTGTGTTTCTAGCATACATCATGGCTTCTTTGTAGATCTACAGACTGTGGTGTTTTATGGGGAGTAGAAATTGTTAAAACTCTTTGCACCTTAACTGGGTTATATTTTCTGTATGAAACTTACTAATAATTCTTTAAATTTGTCAAATTTAAGTTATCCTGAATGAATTAATTAATGCAGGCTGCTTACATATTGCATATTTTTCCAGATGTAAAAGAAAAAAATAGAGAGGTTACTTTCACCCAAGCTAATTTTTTTTTTTCTACCACTAACAGGGCAACTGCACAGAAGTGTAAGAATCTGTTGATTATGAATTAAGGCCCTACATTATCATGTCACAGCAGCAGCTGAGGTGTGCATCAGGCATCTTTGTCAGGACAATGGATGACATGTGCAAAGAACCTGGAGAGCCTTGACAGATCTACATTTGAAACCTAAGAGCTTCTGGATAGATGCCTTGGAGGACCAAGGGTTTATTGGGAGAGGAAATGCATCAAATGAAGATCTGGATATAATGGCAGAGACACTTGTTTGCCACTGTTATCAGGGTTATGAAGGAACTGACTGTGGCAAAGTTGAAGTTGCTGATGACCATCCAGTGAGCTTTGCAGACTCTGTCTCACCCAGGAGATTTGCAGCAATCTGATTGCTTCCTTTGCCTTTGATGAGTCTTCTCTAACTACTGCTTAGTCAAATGGCTGGTTTCAGTCCGTCAAGAAGGATGATAGAGTGGATCCAACAAAAGGTCTCACGTGTTCCGCATCTGGGAACTGGACATGTCATGGTTCCAGACGTAATTCAAACCCTGCAGCTGTGCCCTAAGCTTTAATGCCTGTAAGGCATGGAGAGAGTGGGGCATCTTGAAGGTTGAGTCAAAAACCACACAAGTCGTAGGAATATGTCTGGCTCTCAATCCCATTCTCTGAGATTAGGCTGTTTAGGAGGCTAGAAGCCAGGTTTTTGCCCATCTGACAGCTACAACCAGGACAGCAGAAGCCTGCTACTACTGAAAAAAATAGTGTGAGGTTCGCTTTCTCCCTTTGCAAAGAGAGAAAAAGTATACCCATATCTGCCTCATACTGGGTGGCATACTGGATAGAGCATCCTCCCGGAAAATGAAAGATGAGGGGAGGTTTCTAGTTTCTTTTCCCTTTGAGGGAATTCAAGCCCCCATTTTCCTCTTTCACATCCCATGTGATGGAGAAGTTCATGCTTTGAGCCCCCCCATGAGTAGAAAGGAATAAAAGAGTCAGGAGATCAGGAAGAAAAAGACAAGCCACAATCTGCTGATCAGTATATTTAATGAGAAAGGAATGTATACATTGTAATCCAAAAGGTCTCCCTGTTTTAAATTTTTTTAATGCCAGGACAATTCAAAATAAAATTAATAAGTAATTCTGGGAGCAGCGGTCCATCTCAGCCAGGTCTACTTCCATCCCAAATCTATGATAATGTTCCAATGACTTTTAAATTTAAAGCTAATGAAAGCACCCCATGGCTACTACAGAGATGCAATCAACAAGGATCAGGCAAGTTTACCATCTTTGACAAGAAACTTATTTATGTCCCAAGTGCCATTGTAAGATCTGTCCTCTGGAGGGGTAGAAAAGCTCCCAGGGCTCTTCTTCCAGTCAGCAGGGAAAAGAATGTTCTAGAGATTACCATGAGCAGAAAGCATAACTGGCATGGCTCCAGGCACTCTGTGAACCGCCAGCTTCTCAGCTTCCCAGGGGTTAAGTATTCCTGAAAGAGAATTTACTTGAATGAAACAATTGCAAACCATGTGGTTATTATTAATATACATGAAAAGATGCATATGCACACATATATATGTGAAATAATTGTGTCTTTATATAAGTTCATCTGTAGCTGGAAAAAGAATAGACAAATAGCCATGAGGAATCTATGAGCCCTATGCTGAGTTCCCTGTTTTCTTTGTGTTTGACTGAGGCAAACATTTGAAACATGCTATGCAACTCCCACTGGCCTCCATTATTCCTTTTGTACCAGAACCTTAACGATTCCATCAGGTTCAGACCTTGGTGATTTTGCACCTCTTAGCAGCTTTTCATTCTTCAAACATATGCTATTATCCTCATATCTAGCCTCAGTGAGTTATTGCCATAATAACTATGTTAAACAAATAATTGTAAGGTGAACAAACACTATGTTAATAAAGCTCTTGAAGGCAAGTGAGAAGAACTTTCATTAATTTTTATGACAGAATTTTATTGTAAAAAGAAATATTTTAAATTCCATTTAAGTTAGGGGAGACTTTGACTAAACCAGAGCCAATCAATAAGAAATGAACTGAGTTTAGAATGATCCTTCTTAAAAAAAAACAAACAAAAACCCAAGCAAAAAAAACCCACCAAAACCAAAACAAAACAAAACAAAACAAAAAACCAAAAAAACCCCCAACAAAATATAAATTTAATACTGGCTGGTTTTTTAAAAAAAAATAAATGCAGAAGATCCACTAAAAATCTTCTAAAGCATATTTTTTATAGTGAAGAAAACTAGAGTTACTTTGGTTGATTTTTTTTTTTTATGGAACAGTTTTCTCAGAAAAATGCAGTTTGTTAAAATCAAAGTGATGATTGTGGTGGATTTTTTAAGGAAAAGGTGTAAAATGATTCATTTGATATTCTGCTTTGCTGTAGAACTGAAGTACATGCTAATTGGAAACAAAATGTCAGTGTTTTCTGAGCAGCATTGTGTCAGATATTAGCTTTGACTCTTCTTGCTGTCTTCATTAAGGTCACATCTTATTGCTCATAGTAACTAAACAATGGGAAAGAGAACCAGTGTTTTATAAAATCAAATTTAAATCTCTTCTGTGAATGTGTTAAATTAGCAACTGTGTGTAATACATTAATGTATTTTATATAAATGTTATGATATTCCTTGGTATCCAAATGTGCATCCAGGTACACAGGCCCAGATTTCTCCCACCCAATATATCCGCTGAAGTGAGACAACTAAATTAGAAGCTAACCCATCAGGGGGAAGGGCACCTCCTGAGGACAAATTCAGGTGCAGTGGGGTTTAGCTGGTTTGGAGGTAAGTAGTCCTTGGGCAGCTGTTGTTGGAGCTGGCATCTCTGTCAGCAGTATTGGCAGGCCAGATGATCCTGTGAGGTTCAAGTAGCCAAGACCTGTGTGGCAGCAATAACCTGCAGGACAGTACACTGAGGACATAGCAGGTTAACCCCACATCAGGGTACCTCACATACACAGTCTATTTTCACAGGGAAAGATGAGCCAGGTGTCCCTTCTGTCTCCTCTGCTAGCATCCCTCTCCTTTTGAGGCTGGACACTCAGGCATTGTGAGATCTGGTATAAATATGTATTAGCTGCACGTCTAAGATCAAACCACTTTATTCTGCTCTCTTCTGTGAGGAGCACTTCTGATTTCCAGTTTTACGACTTTTTGGATTTCTGTTTTCTTCTCTTTGTGTTTCCTGTTGGCTATATTTTGCAATCCTCAACTGATGTGCTGGCATTTGCAAATTTTTCTCCTGGGATCTAACTGTCATAGAGCTTCCTATAAAGAATCAAACTGCTTAAACTTCAGACTGTGGGTTCCTCTCAGTGTCCATACCCTTAAGATTTAGGTATGCTGGAACTGAGCATTATGGTGACTAAATTATTTTACAGCTTTCAGTAGCATTTAGACACTTAAACAGGCCTGAAAATCTGCACCAGGACTCTCAGCAGCTGCATGGTTAAAACTGTTGCATGTGGGATGTAGCATGCAGTGCAGTATGTCATAATAAAACTGACAGTTGAAAAAATTATTCTGGATGTAGAACTTTTCTCTGCAGAGGATTAAAGTTCAATTTGCGTTATTATACCTACTAACTGGTAATGATAAAATGAACTAATCTCTGTACATCCCTGAGAATGGATGCTTTTAAGTATAATAAACATATTTTCTCTTATAATAGTACAAATTTTGATTCTTCCTTTCATGTTTTATGAGGCTAAACATTTCTTAGTAATATCATGTGAAAATAACAATATATGAAAATAAAAATCAGAGGACAGATGATCAGCACAGAAATATTTTAGTCAGTGCTTTTGGTGGCCTGACCCAAAGCCATAGGAAACCAATGGTAAGCTTCCCTTGGTTTCAGTAGGCCTTGCATCAAGCTGGGGTGTCTCCCAGCGAATTACACCACAAGGGTCTTGAGACCTTGATAGGTGTGTCTTCCATGCTAGAACATTCCTAAGATAGGTCAGAAGGCATGCATTACAAGCAAAACCAAATTTTGAAGCAGCACCTAAATACCAAAGATTTCTAAAGAGCATCTAAAAGAGTTTATCTAATTTGTTAAAGGTTTTTATAAGCTACTAAACATTTAGATAACCAATAAATACCCTATGTGATTTGCTACTTAACAATAGTTATTGGTATAAGGCGTGAGAATAACCTCGCGTTCTTTTGCCTAGCCAAAATATTAAGTCAGCTAAATATCTGCATTCATCTCACTAATAATTGAAACCATGTACAATTTTCAGTACATTTAGTCTTTTAGCAGAAGCAACCAAAGTTATTGAAATGGGTTTGCAGCTGTGAATGAGAACAGGACAAACAGAAAACTGATCTGACATTATTACCTTCTGATCTCCCTCCCAGGCTCTTTTATGAGTCGCTTTGAAATGGGAAAACTGATACTAATTCTGAATTTCAGGTTATTTGGAACATCCATTTGTAGTAATCCTCTGGCATTGGCATGTTTTACCACATTTCGCACTGGCTTTATGTTGACAAAGATATCTTCTCTTTTTGCTTCTATTTACTGTCATCCTGGCAAAGGACAAATGTTTGAAGCTGGCACCTGGTTGTAGTCATACCGTCAAGTGGCAGTGAAATTTGTGGCCTTGTTCCTTCATCTAGATCCAGCCAGGCAAACCCCATCTGAATGTGTAGCCAGTTAGGAGGTACAGATCCAAGTGACAACAAGTTAAAGTAGTGTTTCAAACAAAACCAGAAATTCTGATCTGGTATAGGCAGTCCTTGTGCCAGTCATCCTAACTTAGTACTAAACTATTTCCCTCCCATTAGCCTTGTAGCTGGAGGGTAATGCTGCATCTTCTTGCCCATTTCTACTGCTTGGCTTTACAGACAGGGATTTTTCTTTATCACTCAACCAGTTCCAGATGTCTGAATGCTGATCTTAATCCCAGGTTTGGGCTTTGCTGCAAATCAGTTTGACAGTCAAGTGCAGAATAGATTTGCTTTGGCATAATTCAGGTGCATAACTCCTTCAGATGATGGCTAAACTCTGCAATATCACTGTTAAATACAGCATTTTAAACATGGTACAGATTGCATTCCACATTCATTTTTAATTGTATTCTGTTCTGAAATTGATGGGAATATGGCTCCTAAATACACTTAATGAATCAAATTAGTAGTTTGTTTCTATTCTCATTTTCATGTAGACAACACTAAAGAGTAACTACCTATCTGAGCTCTAGTACTCTCAGTTATGACAGATTATTTTATGCTTATATTGAATAATTTAATCATTGTATTGAGAATAGTAGAACAAATTACAGATCTCTTGTATCTTCTTACATAAATACTTCCACCTTGTACTCCACTGGTGAAAGTCTGAGCTATGTAATTTTCTAAAAATTTCAGAATTACATTTAAATATTTATTTATCTTGAATCCTAACCTGATGAATTAGTCCCTGAATTTTCTACTGGGCTCCCACTTCAATGCAGCTTTTTCTGAACAGGTCTGTCTTTAAAAAAATGTTCAGAGGTGTTGTGGTTTTCCTCTGCTATGTGAACATAGGCAACGGGATTCCTTACTCAGATCACTGTTCACAGACTAATATACCCTATGAACTCCCTACAGAAAATGAAGTCTAAGCTACACTTGGCTTTCTCAGTATTTAAAAGTGCGATATTAGCCATCTACATTAAACAAACAGGACTCTGGCTTGTTTCTCCCAGAGAGTGGGAGAAGGGATGGCAGCCGAGCATTTTTGATTAAAAGACTGGCTTTCTGAAATAAAGACTACTACACATCTCTGCTACCAAGAAAACCACTCTTTATCAGAAAGCAACACAGACTTAACTAGCATTCAGTTCAGGCAACACGAATACAAAAATTTACTTGTAACTGCTGGGAGGGAAGAAGTGGGGATTTCTATAGGTGGTAAAATCCTTTTCTCTACTTTCTGAGTATATTGCTTTTATTTTAATAACACACATTTCCTTACACTTTTTTGTATTCTGCATTGTAATTTATTGTATTTAAATATACAAAAGGATCTGATTCTATTATAGCCAGGAAACACTTTGGTTATGTTTTAAATAAATTCAGGGTAGAAAAAAAAAAAGTGTAATTTACAGCCTGGTCTTGCCTTTATCTAAACGGTTATTAGAGTTTCTGTCTGGTAAAATGAAATATCACCACCCTATATCACATATATCATGATCTTACCTTGATACAATATAGACTTCAGTAGCAGCAGCTTGCTTCAACAATGTGGAGCAAATGGAGAAAACAGTATGGCTGTACTTATGTCCAGAAATAAGACATGTACACTGAAGAACAGTAGCCCCAAACCAGTTCTGGTTCGTTGAGCAACTGAAGGAAACAAACTGCAGTCAGAATTACCAGGTTTACAAAAGTTTCCTAAAATATATAGATGTTAGAGGCAGGCTTGACAGTAGACCTCCCAGAAGTTATGAAACAAGTCCAGGCAATGTCTATTATCTCCTGAGACAAAGTTTTTGTCTGTTACCAGATAAAAGGCAGATTCTGGAGCTTCCCTTGCCTTTTTTTGCCTAGTTCTCTCAAGGCCTTTCAGATCCCAGGCCTTCAGTTTCATTAGAAGTTTTGTCTGGAACACGTTAAAGGTTTTGAAAAGTAGAACTGAAAAGAGAAAGGAAACAAAAAAGCAACAACTGTGCTATGTACATAGTCGGTATCTACACCTGCTGGGGAACTAGACTTCACAAGGGATGCAATCCACTCCCACTAAAAGCTAGTAAAATCCTTCCAGTCACTTGACAGGAGTGTCAAACTTCCATCCAAGAGAAGTGTGAGACTCTTAAAACTTAAGTTTTATTAATTATGATAACTTAAATACATCTGTAAAGGCTAGCAAAAGCTCAAAATGTAAAATTTGTTTCAACATTTTAACTCACATTCCTAAAACTTATGTTGCTCAGGTCCACAGTTGTTTTGTTGTTGTTGTTGTTGTTTTGGGGGTTTTTAGTGGTTTTTTGTTTTGTTTTGTTTTGGTTTTAATTTTTATTTTTTAAACCTTCAAAATGTTTGCCCTAGCACTTATATCTTTCTTGTCCATTAGGAATACTTAATGTCAAAGAGCATTACAGAAAATGTGCCGTCTTTCTGAATTTTAGCCAGCTGTTTGATGTATAACATTGGCAGTTTAAAGCTCCTGCTGAATTTTTAAACTATTTGGAAAATAAATCAGAGACTTCAGTGACACTTCTCTGATTTACACCAGCTGGGAATTTGACCCTGAGTCTTTTAGAACAGGCTAATTGCCAATCAATAGGAAAAACTTTCAGTCAGGATGTGAAAAAACCCATTCAACTGCCAATTCAGTCCTTGGCCTTTATGGTGGAATTTTTTGCAAAGAAAATTGTCTCAACATTTTTAGTGGCTGCCCAGGTAGCAGTTACAGGTTCTTCTCAAAGCAGCTGCTATGGCCTCACATGAATTTGGGGCAGGGAGGGAAGTAGCCAGGAAGTATGTGAAAGGGGGTGAAATGTGAATACAGCCTTATGGGACTTGTGTGATGGGATCATTTCTCTCAGCAGATGGGTAGGGAAAGGCAAAGGATTGGCTATCAATGTGGAGCCAAAGGAAGGACCCCAGGTGACTGTGTCAAACTGAAATCCCATACACGTCATCCTGGGAGCAGCTATGAGACAAAACAGGTCTTGCTTAGCATAACAGTGTGTCTAAATTAGCACCAGCTCTCTGATGCTAACCAGATTCCTAAATAGGCACAGGAAGAAGGGCGGTGTTGGTAAAAGATGATCTGTGTAGGATGTCGAGGTATTGATGCTCAGTGTGTGGACCAAGTATATAACGAATAGATAACAAAAGTCAACTACCCGGCCTGGACAAGTACTCAGCACAAGTCTGGCTAACATCTACCCCCACTGAGGGTCCACAGCACCACCCGAGGTACAGGCTCCTATTAGAAGCGCTGCCAACCACCTTTTAGTAATCGCCTCAAAAGCATCTGTAGCATTTGCTGTAAATAGTTACAGCATTTGCCCAGGGCTGGGGCCAATTTCAGCAGCAAGCTGTAGAATTTAGCTTTCTTCTTGCTTCTGTTGGCTGTAGTCCTAACTTTTTGTCTTTCTGACTTGATAGATTAGGCCTATGATTGCATGGTATTTTGAGTAAAGCAGAATGTTCAAGGCCAAACAGAAGACCTAAAATAATCTTAGGCCTGTTTTTCTACTTTTCCCCAGCATCTGCATGTAAGAGGCTGCTCTCATCAGACACCCTGATCTAGTAACCCAGAAATATTGTTAATTTAATCTGTTCTTGATAATAATTTTGTACTCATGGGAAGGATGGATGGAGAAGACTGTTTGAAAGATGGTACATTGGCATCTCCCCATCTTGGATTCCTACCTCCTGGCAGCTTTGGCTTGTGCAACGGGTCTGCTGTTCTTGGCTGGGTCTGGAGCAGCACACACACAAATGGCCCAGGTGTAATTATCTATTTTTAAACTGATTTCTGCCTTAGCAGAAATTGGAAGCTGGTCTGTAACTCCGAAAGATCATGAAATCTCTCTTACACCCACTCCCACACTGAGCTCACATCCATTTCCCTGAAGTTAAAGCTTTATTCAGAAAAATCAGCTTCAGATGGATGAATTTCCTAGAATGTGCATTCTTTAGTTACTGCTAGCATAGCACAGTGAAGGTGGAGTGTTACACAAACAAGTAATACTGCTACTGATATGTGCTGTTATTAAGGATATTAACATACCAACTGGCATTGCAGAAAATTTGGTGTCATTAAATACATATTAGAGCTTTAAAATTAATTATCAGCATGACTGGCCCTGTGCAATGATGGCAGACAGAGTTTTAGAGGAACACATTCACTTCTCAGCTCTGTACTGCTGGGACTGTAATCTGTGGTGGCATTTGAAGGCAGAGCAGCAAGGGCAGAGATGAACACCACTGTGGAGCCAGGCCTTGGGTGCAGTGCTGCAAGCAGGTCATGTTCTCCGGGGCTGCCTGCACCCTGGGCTGCCTGCACCCTGGCCCATGACACTGCCACCCTCCATGTGCCAGTGAGCTCCTGGGCAGGGAACGGAATGGCCATGGCATGCATCCGAGCTGTGTCCACAAAGAATGTCTGAAGTGAACAAAGCTCTGGAGGAAAGGGGAAGGTGAGGGTGAGATGTGGCTTCTGGGCTCTGGGGCCGCATGTGCTCTGCAGTGGGGTGAAGCACTGGTAGGTGATTTGCTAGGCTGCTTGTTGGTTGCCATCAGCTAACTCCTTGGCTTGGCCAGCATTGCTAACTAACCCCTGCACATTTACCACTGCTTTTCAATACCTGAAGGATTTCCTCCAGTGCTGGCTGGCAAAATATAGAGTACAGAAGAAATAATGGTTTTCATTTCTGAAGGAGAGCATTTGGCTGGGGTTAGCTTGTAGTTGGTTTCTCCAAGCATGCCCATCTTTTCTGACTGAAAATTTTGTCTGGCATTTCTATTCATGTTCATAGCTACAGATGAGATCAGATAAGTAACATCTGAGCATTGAATCTGACCCTGTCAAGAAACAGCATGTCTATTTTGTGCATGCTGCAGATCCGATGTATCTATCTCAAACACAGCAGAAGTTCTCTGCAGATAAGCTATAAAAATTTTGTCCCAGAAAGCCAACATCTCTTAGAAGTGCTGGACCACTGCTCAAGCCACACTAGGTTTAACCTATGTGGTGTGGAGAAATGACTGAAAACTCATAAAGCCAAATGTCAATAAGAGTTTAATGCCTATTGTTTTTAATAGTTGGAGGCTTGTAAGTCACTTGCATAATTATTACAGTAAATACCTGTTCTTTTATAGCATGTCCAGCCTGTGAATCTTGAAATGCTTTACAAAGGTCATAAACAACCATTTTATAGATAGTCAAACTGTAGTCCAAAGAGACAATCTTGCAGCTGGCTGATGGTTGAGTCAAGAACAGGACAAGAGTCCCTGGATGCCAGATGAACATGCTACCCCCAAAGCCAAAGGATGAACAGAATCCCACCTTACCACAAACTATTGCGACTGTATGTCCTGCAAAAGAAGACATCCCAAAGAACAGCACAGGCAGGTCCCAATGGACAAGTGGTCCTTTCTTTGCTTCAGAAACCTATGATTCCTCTGGGGTCTTTCTCATGCTTTTTTTCAGTGCTTGAAGTTAAAATCACTGGCATAGTTCTTGCCAAGTCAGTGCTGTTATGGCAGTGTACATCTCTTGAACTCCTGATGCTATCTGTTCCCAGCAAAAGCAAGTAAACATGAGGAATGGTACCAGAAATGACCTATGGTCTATCTCTCCTTGGTATTTTCATGCATTTTAAAAAAAAAAAAAAAAAAAAAAAAAACAAACAGACTTGAATAAAAAGAACTAAAAAGGCAAATTCCAATCAGCAAGGGTTTTCAGAGTTTGCCAAGTGAAGCTCTGAGCAGTTTATCTGTCTTAACTGGTTTAAATAAAGATCATACCCTTTCTTGAATGCTTTTTAATTTGTAAAGTAGCTTTAATTCATCCAGTCTCCCTTTACTCTTAAACCAACTTGAGCAAGGGCCCTTTACTTTTAAATAAAAGTGCTCCATGAGGGTTTCAATACAGTCAGTCCCACTCACTTTAAATGCACACCTTTGCCTAGTTCACAGCACCATTCCCAGCTCTCCTTGTCTGCCTGCTCCCAGTTTCAGCTGCTGAATAGAAAAGTCCTAAATTACTAAATCCCAAGCCTGTGGAAGCAAGCTGCAAAAGATGGTCCCCAGGCTCAAGATCTAGAAAGCAAGAAGGAACTTAACTGAAAAGCATCTCTAAAATCTCTGTAAAGGAGCAGCTCTGGTGACCAGTCTCACTGCCACAGGCTGTTCACGGACCAGCGCTGCTCTTGTACAGCGTGCTCGCCAGTGGTGGGAACAAAACCTCCCTGGGCACAAACCTTTGGGAGTATGGCACCACTGGGAGGAGAGCCATGAACCTCCTGTGTGGTGTCTGGTTAACGTATTTATTTCGTTCACAGTATTAAAACAGAGTTACAGACATGGAAGCACTCTGGGAACTGTCTTGTCTACTTGCTGAAAATGTTACTGCATATACCAAATTCAACATAAAGGAACTACAGCCTGTGAAAAGGTACTTCTTTATGTTGCCACAAAACCTATGAAATAGAAATCTCCTTTAGCTGCAGTAGATTAGCTTTATTTACATGGTTTGCCTACGTCTTGAATATAATTCAGTACCTGAATTTTACATTAAAATCTTTATATTTTTATGTTCTGTCCTTTTTTGGGAGAGATTAATGAACAATAGCCACAATTTTATCATATCTGAGTGACCTGATCTCTCTGACTAGATCAATCAAATTCCTTCAATCAAGCTTCAAGGCAATTGTTAATGGGCAAAAATGTAAAATTTACTTTTTAGAAATTTTCTCTCCTTTCAAATAAAATTTGTGGTTTCCTCAAGAGGTTGTTAAAAGAAAAATTTCTCATTAAAATATTAATTGGAAACAGACAGAAAAGGGTCATGAACAGAGTCACATATCTATTGAAATCTGCCTAGAGGAATGTGATTACCTAGTTTCTCAAATAGACTTTGTAGCACTGATCAATTCATTGCTTTGAAAAACATGGCAAGATAACATTTCTTATCTTCTCTTTGCTCAGCAGAAGATTTGATGGTATAGAAATGAACAAATATAGCGAGAGTTATGACTTTTTAATATTATTTCCTGGGAAAGGACCACTTCCAAAATAAGGCAACCTTTTCTGGTGATTGAAAATAGAAGAGTGACATTGCCTTTCCTTATTCCAGACTTCACTATTGAGTATGTATTTTTAGACAAAGCAATCCAAATCTTTTTCCAGGATGACTCAAGGGATAGGAAAAAAAAAAAAAAAAAATTCTGACTGTATTTGCCTTGGTAACTCTGTGTCCCATTTCTGGTTTCCAGGGCTCTGCTTTCTGAATGGTTCCAAGTCCCTTCCTGTGCTACAGTGCTGTGAGCAGGAGCCTGGGTCCTGGTGAAGCCACACAGCAACAGGGTCAACAAACCAAACTCCTCCATGCAATTAGCCTGGCCACACAGGGTGAGGGAATCAGAAATGCAGGCCATTTACACTGCCAGACATGGGCACCCGTTTGCTTCACTCCTGCTTGTGAAGAGCAGGATTTGTGCAGGTTCTCTGCAACTTTGCCCTGCTTCTGCTGGACGGGGTTTCAGCGTAACCAGAAAAGAACATCTCTGGGTCTGCAGCAGCACACTGGCATTCGGGCATGGCTTTCATAAATGTGCTCTGGCTGCCCAAGCATCCCCATCGCCCGCTGCTACATAGCATTGCTTACTAGTGAGCTATGTCTTACTTGACTAAGGAGGCCTGGTGCACTAGTTCAAGAAGAGTCTGGTAAAAGGTACAAACACACTCACTTCAAGTCTCCAGCTGTCTGTCACACCTCTGATGCATGCCAGCATTTCAGAAGCTTGCAGCTTTTCCAGTGGCCTGTTTTCATTCTCTTTACATCTCTGATCAGGGACTTGAGTTTTTACAAAGCACTGAATGCTTCCGTCTGCATACCAAGAGCCCTCACCCCTCCTGATTTCAAACACTGGGAGGACGTTGGGATCGCTTTGTTTACTGTGCCAAAGAGTACATGCTGTAACAAGTGAATGCGGGCACAAGTGGTGTGCCACAAACTTCACTCTGTGCCACTTAGGGAAGGACTGGACGAACTGGATTTCTGCCAGCCAGTATAAAGGTAAGGTAGCCTGGGAACAGGCAGTTCTGGTAGCTCTCTCCTGTAGAGCCTTGTAAGCAGCAGATCTCATCAGAATCAGGTAAAAAAAAAAAACTCTGCATGAATTTGCTTATTTTAGTTTAAGCCTGCTACTATTCAAGCTGGGTCATTCCTAAGCTAAGGGTGGGATTCAGGTATATCCCACATGGCCTCCAGCTGCTGTCCCAGAGGGACACGGGACTCCTGTGCATCCTGTGTCATACCTGCCAACCCCATGGAGATAACCTGTGAAAGAACAGGGCAGTTATAATGTACTATATATAGACAAGTGAATCATCACCAAGTGTTTTTACAACTGTTTCCGCTGTTTGGGGGGGGTGGGGGTGGGTGTTAGCCTGCATAAATTTGCATTTAGAAAATAAAAATATGTCCTAATGCATAGGGACACTCACAAAGGTGGTTTGTTTTGCTATGCTTACTAATAGATGTGCACTGGTAGCAACTACAGTGCCCTAAGATGCTGACATTTAGCATGCAGATGTTACTGAACTAAAAAACCTCTGCTCAGGTATTTCCTAGCAGTCTCTAGACCTCTACATTCCTTCAGCACATGAGGCTTTCCTAGTAATGTATCATCATCACCTGACCTCTCTTGCAGCCTGGTTACCTGGAGATCTATTTCATGCTTGCGTCTTGGTGGGGTTCTCTGGAAGTCTCATCTGTCTGACTGCCAAAGGGTGATTTGATAGGTGTCCTTAAAACGTATCTCCAGGACATCTGAGGGAGAGTCAGCTAATACTGATAAACCCCAACTCTATCTCATTTTATTCAACAGGCTAGTATTGTAGGAAATGTGTTTGAAAGACCTTTTGTTGATCCTGTTTGGGAGCAGAGACTTAAACCCAGGCCTCCTGCAACTTCTAACAAATCTTTAGATCCTGGAGACGTCTCCGGACAGGGATGGAGCTGGGCACCCCTGCAATGTTTCTGGGGCAAGGGCCAAGGGCCCCAGGCTGAGCTGAAATGGGGCTCCTGGGCCATGGGCTGGGGAGGATGGAGGCCCCAGGGGACTGAGCAGGGATGGAAAGGCCATCAGTGCCTTCTGGGCCATGACAGAGATCTGTTTGAACACCTTTTTTTGTTATTACACCTTTTTTTGTGATTACCAAAACGTGGAAGATAAGGGCTCCAGGCATGAGATGAGCCATATCCGTGAGAAGCTTTGGACACTGTGACATAAGTACTTTTGCTAACACCTTGGTGCAGCAGGAAAAAGGCTCAAATTCCCTGAATTCCCAGCAGTGTGCCCTAACTGGGTGTTTATTTTAAGAAAGGCAGGGCAAGATTTTTTTGAAGCTTATAAATAATAAATTCAAGACCAAGTACCTTCTTGTAAGGTGAGAGCTCTGCAGACCATGGATGAAGTGCTGGATTAAAACATCTTGGAAACTGCTTCAGTCCTTAACATATTTTGTAGGCATACAAAAGTCTATGATTATTTTTGACCTTCAAAAATTTTCTTAATTCATCATCTTCATAAGATCTGATTTGGAAATATTAGCACCAATTACTCCTAATACAATTTATTTTTCTGACTGGAATTTACATATTTATTAAAGCATTGTCTGCCTCATTAAACCTTAGGACTGCACAGAGAGAGGTCAGGAATGTAGAGAAATAGAAGTACAAGGAAAATGAAAATAGATTTGAGGGAACTTCCTTCAGTAACAAGTGAAACGAAGGAAGAGAGTAGCTCTACCACACAGATTCTCTGCTGACAAGTTTGGAAAACCCTCCAAATCACTTAGCATCTAAAACCCATGAAATTCCACTTTTTTAATGTACAGTCCCCTCATTTTTAGCACATTTTAGCACAAAGCTTCTAATATTCTAAACAGCCAGAAAAAAAAAAAAATCAAGAGCTTTACGCACAGATATGGCAAGCAACTGAAAATAAATTGTTTCCTTTGGAAAAAAATAGCTGAACTATGTGAGGAATATCTACTAAAAGATGTTCTGGAGGATACTGAGCATCATTTCACAAATATATTGCTCAGTCTGTCAAATTTACTTACATGTACACAGCCAGGCCTGCTATAAACATTACAGCACTGGTTACTGCTCTTAACAGTGTTAGTGTTGATAACAAGACTGTGTTTGAGTTTTATTGTGTACATTAATTCCCACCAGTCTGGCACTGTATGCATTAAAATATCTATTTAAGAGACCATAAGTAGGGGATACAAAACCAAAAATAACTCTCAGAATTGACACATAGTCAAGATGGTGTCTTCCTACTAAATTAATGACAATAGTAATGGTAGTGAGATTTCAAAAAGTCATGTTCTTCTCCTAGAGAGACACAATTAATGAAAGAACATGATGCTGGCAGGTAGACAAACTCTGTTGGTACAAAATGTTAGAGCCTGTTAATCTTTGCCAGCTCATTGTGTTTGCACATGTTAATGGCAATAAAGAAAGTGCTGTCATTTGCAAGTATTTATATCAAGGTACTACAATCATCTTTTATGCAGTTGAACAATGTATGAAATAGAATTTTTCGGCTGTTAAAACAAAACCTGGTTTTGACATAAGAAAACACCTTACAGCCTGAGCAGGGCTTGCTGTCTTTCTGTTTATCAATACATTGGTGGGGGTGTAGGTTATGATAAATCTGTTTTTACCATTAGTTCAACACAAAGCAGCCCATAAGATGAATCAACAAAACAAGATCATAGAAATGAGAATGAAAGGGTTTTGGGTTTTTTTAATTAAATCATAAATGAAGTGTCACTTATCAAAATATACCTCCTCCTTTTCCTAGGGAGATTATGTAGAAAAAAGATAAAAGTGCAACAGGTAAGGTAGAAATGCAGGCAATGGGTTAGGAATTCTGTCTCTTTTCCCTTGGATTAATGCCCTGAAGTGAAAGGCTCTGGCCATGGCATGACCCCAGCTCAGGGCACCCACCAGCTGCAGAGGTGTAACCCAGAGGAAGAGTTCATCCTCCTTCTGCTAAGGGTGAGGTGCCGGTGCCCTGGGCCAGGTTTGACCCTCGGAGCCAGGCCAGCATCAGGGCTTCTGAAAGAAACCTGCAGGCAAAAGGCAAGGCTTGGGGAAAAAAAAGAAAATATTCGGAATAGCTATGAGAGATCTTAATTTTCAAGTGCATTTTCCAGAAATTATGTTCTCTTATTTCCAAAGGATTCAGATAATACAACCCAGATGCTTCTCTGGCTGTCACTTTAAAGATTCAACATTTTTTTCAGTCAGGAAATGAAAAAATCCATTTATAGTTGTTTCATTTTCAGCAAATTATTTTGCCTTCAGCTTTTTAACTTATAAGTAAATATAAAATCAAAATGTAAATAAAAAATAATTTGAAATGACAAACTTTTTTTTTCCAGAATATTTTTATATTGTTACAACTTTCCCTTTTTTATGAGATATTTATGTTGAAGAAAAAGTAAACAACTTAATGCATCTCAGAAATGTGTTTAATTAAAAGTAGTGTTCTTTTTAATCAAAACAGCTTTTCTAGCATATCTACCTCATGCTCTTCAAATACTAAAGTCAAAATAATCTTTAAAATATTTGCTTGATGCATTCTGCAGAATGCTACATATCATTTGGTTATTTCCACCCATGCAGAGGGTCTTTAACATCTCAAAGCCAGAGATGTTTAGAATGCAAATAAACACATGATGGAGATATTTTTTCTAACATTTACACTTTGAACTCTATGATCTGTGTTTAAGAACATATTTTACCAACCAGCTCCAACTGATTTAAATAGAATTCAGGCTTTGAAATCCTTTAAATGCTTAAGTGGTTCTGTGGACTTAAAACTTACTACCTCTGGTTTAATTTATATTGATACTGGTAATTCAGGAATTACACCACTGAAAATAGGAACAAGAAATACGACCCAAATTTAAGTGAGAACTGGGGCTAAAGAAGCATTTTAGTAACAGTCACCTGCACCTTTCAGTGAGCCTTACCCAAAACCACAAAGAAAACGAAATTTGAACTCTTAGGGAAAAAGAAAAAAAAAAATTTCTTTCACAATCCATGCTCCTTGCAATATTTTTTTTTTAATTTTTAGATGGAAACGGAAATAGCAAAAAATGCAAGAAGATATCCTACTCTGATGATCCTACCAAAATCAAGAACAGATAAATTACTGGTAATTGCATTATAAAACATCACCTAGGAAAGTTGCCTGGTTCAGGAAACTTGAATGAGTTTCAGTTACAGCTGGACAGCTTTTTGTAAGCTGAACAAAGCTTCTGAATATTTAGGTCTTTGAATTTCCGCTTATTTCTGAAAACATTGGTTTTAATATTTATGTATATAAACATTAGATTTTATACTTTAACCAACAATTTAGGCAACATAGAAAGTCTAACATGTAAAAAGGTCACAAAACCAGACACAAAGTTTACTGGCTTTGGGCAGAATTTGGCAGAATTGAAGGTCAAGACCCCTTTGGGTCTTGAATGCTGCTAGGTTTCCACACTGCAAAGAGCAAATACCTCAAAAAACTTCTCTCAGGGTCACAAGCCAGCTGTTCCTTTCTACCACATACAAGCTGCAAAGCTCAACAAAACATTGTTGTCCCTTGCTACTCTTGCATTTGCTATTGCTTCAGAAAAATATTCTTCCTCCTCAAATTTCTGCTTTACTTTTGGATGAATTCTCTATATCCCCTGTCAGAAGGTTATATCCATCCAAGTTCAATGATAGACATTCACTCATTGGCAAACACAGCTGCTTCTGAAATTCTGCTTGGCTGAAATATATCCCTGCGAGGTGAGGGGATAATAAGTTTTTCTTTCTTGTAGCAAAACCTTTGCCTGAGTCTGTTTCACATCATCTTACAGGACTAAGCTAGTTAAGAATACCAGCAACAGCCCCAATAGCTAATGGGCTTGTAAGTGATTTGCATAATGAAGAATCTGTATTAATGTTAACTAATTAACTTGAAAAATGATCTTTGAAAGAAAATATATTCTTCCCTTTGGAAAATAGTAAAATATGTGGAAGGTTCATATGATCATTTTATTGCCAAAAAGCCTGAGTATCAGGCTAAAGGTGGCGATCCAGAAGACAAATGTAGGTCAAATGTTAGGAAAATTTTACAGTGAATCCAGTAATATTGTGAATTATTTGTGAATAAATCTTTAAACTGTGATTTTCCATACAGACATGGCAGAAACATGGTTATCAACTCTGCAGGGAATTCAGCTTACCCAGGGCCGCATGCTGGTAGGGCCAGATTTCTAAAGATGGAGAAAGCACAGAGTGAGCACTGGGGACAGGACAACTGGATTAGTCCCTTTCACCAGGACATGACAGCCACTCAGTACCTATATTTAAGGGATTTTATACACCATTCTCTCATCACTTCCCTTTATAAATGTAATTCACACACTGTTCATCAGTGGTTTAATAGTTGCTATTACTCTTGCAATTGTCCACAAGGACAAAGATTAATGACAAGATTAGAGGAGGAGTGGAGCCAGAAAAGAGGAGTTCAAGCAGGTTTGAGTGATTCTCTTTATATCTTATACTTTGGACCCTGAATGAGCAGGGATTTTGACTGCAGCCCTTTTGTATGTTAACATGTGAGGAGGTGTGGGTTTACCCTCTCTGCCTGTCAGTTCCTCTGAAGGGACACAAAGAAATGCAATTACAGGTTGGGTTGCACCATTTACCCTGTCTACCTGATCTGAGCATTTGGGCCATTAAAACATGGCAGCCAAAAGCAGAGTGAGGGGGTCTTTGCTTACTGCCTTCATTAGTTGTCTCTGAAATTGGTACTCCTGGGTCCTGGGTGGCCTCCTGCGGTAAAGAAACTTCAAAGAGCATCCTGTCTCCCCACCCAGGGGCAGCTGGCCAGCATGGACTGTGAAACACAGTTGAATGTTTGTGGCTTTAGGCATTTTGCTGCTTGCCACATCTCATCTTTTACTGACCTAAATTCAGGTTTTTGCAGTTGCTTCAGGGCATTCACAGACGGCTGACTTCACTTTGAAGATGGAAATGTTATAAATGTCAAACACCCCTGTGATTATTTACATGCAAATTTACATTTTATCAGTCATTTACATTATAGCAATCAAAACGATAAGGTCAGAATTAAGTAAAAGGTCAAAAGTCAGCATCTTCTGCCTGTAAATAATGTGCCACTGAAAAATATTTGACCAACTCTAAGCTGAGTTTACATAGTACAGTCGATAGATATCATACATCCTTTCCTCAGATATGGAACATGAAGCTTTCAAAACTACAATGAAGTTGTTACACACTGCCTTCCTGTGGCTCCTGAAAACATTTTCACTCCAAGTTTCATCATAGAAATGCATCGCTGCAGAGCAGTTGTTCCTGTGATGCATTTTCAAAGTAATCCTCTCTCTCAGCTCATGGCAATTTAACAGTCCTATTCCACTACATTCTTTCCATTCTAAATCTTTAGGTAACTCTAGAGCCTGGTCCTACTCATAGTACAGTCAATGAAAAAAAAAAAAAAAGTACATTCATTTTGATGGCACAGGATCACATCCTTAGGCAAGGTATTTCATCAGCTTTTTGTTTAGAACTGCAAATGAATGCAGTAAATATATTTACTTGACCTCCTCAGCCAATATACATTTATTCTCTTTTCTTTGTTTCTTTCTATTAGCAACTTCTAATTTTTTAGCATTTGGTTGCCTTTTTTACCCTTCCACCCTATTTCTGAATTGCTTCTTAATTCTCTCATGTTAGGCCAAGTCCTCTTCCTTTCATCCCTTTCTTAAGAAAAATTGTTGTATAAGATGGTGCTGATTCTTTTCATCCTGCAGTGTTTTAGTTTTACCTTGCATGAACAATCTCAGAATTATTCACAAGTAAAAGCAAGAAAAGAACTATCTCTGCTTGATTTTCCCTCAGAGACAAGAAGAGCCACTGAGTTAGTAAATTGTATTCACTGGGAACAAAAGTACATTTTCTGAGTTAGTAGCAGTTCTCAGGGAATTAGTTGTAGTAAATTGCTCAAGTTTCACAGGCCAGTGGGCATAGGGTAAACTTAGTAGCTACAATCAGAGAAGGAAAAATCTTTCTCCCTCAAGGAAAGAAAGATAGTTGAAGAAAAGTAATATAAAGCATTTGTTCAGTGAAAGAGTTGTATCTAGGAAAAGAAATGCTAAAACGGAATAATAAATATCAGTGGCTGACAAACTAGTGGCTTCAGCTAACTGTAAAAAAATACCAATTAAATTTTATGTAGTGGTGGGACATCCTGAAGCAGTATCCCTGCATTTACAATAGTGCACATGGATCTGAGCAGGACCCTACTTCAGAAATGTGTTAAGCATTATAAGCAATTTAGGGAAAAAGAACACGAACAGGAACTGAAGAGACCGCTATATACATTAAAAAAAAAAAACACCAAAAAAACAAAACCAAAACCCAATAACTAATTACACAATGATTCCTGGTAAAAGAAGGCAAAATCATAGGCCATAAAAAAAATTTGCTGTGATACAATAAAAGGGGAGATCTACCTTGTCTGATGTCAAAGGGTATAAATAAAAACAGTGGATTAAACCTAGGAAAGGAGGGAAAGTCTAGTGGATATTAGGGTAAAATTAAACTTGTAAGATTATTTTGTTCTATGGAAAGTATTTGAAAGAATATGTGAAATAGGGAATATACATATATTTTTCAAGAACAGTCCAAGTGACCTATTAAACTTTATCTCACCTGGAAGATTCTGACAGCTATATTCAGAGAATGAGATTAAGCTCAATATCATTGATACTTTCAATAAAAGAAGTTAATCTGGCACTTGTTCCTGTATAAGAAAAATATAAAATATTTTATTTAATATGTAAATTATCACTGCCTGAAGTATTTTGGGTGAGAACTAAAAGAACTGAAGCACTACAGGCCATCACAACTCATTCTGCAGCTTTCTAATCCCTGCAGTGCAATGCAGAGACACTCGCTTGCAACCCTAGCACTATCTGCAAAAAGGTGCCAGGTTGTTTAATATCATCCAGCTGAATTCTCCCATCCTCCCTTTGTGGAATCGATGGGGAGAAGGATGCTCATTGTCAACCATGCTTCCATGTGCTGGGCCAAAGTTAATTACACAGGATTTAGGCGGGTTTAGACCTGTTTAGGATCCAGCATGTGACAATGCTCACTGTGTTGGGACACGAATGACAATCACGACCCTAGCCATACATGATGTAACCATTAACTCAAGGGCAGTCACAGAGAAAGCTATAAGGGAGGTAAAATCAGTAGAGCATAGACACTATTTGCTAAATGCCAACTGTTAATCCAAGATAATGAGTTAATTTTTAAAGGAAGAATTTTCTGTAAGAGAGTCGTGCATGTTCCCACAGCTCCCAGACAGATTGCACCTTGCTGGGATACAGAACCCAGCCTGAGAGCAGCGGTGAGGATCGTGCAAACAATTTTTCTTCCCGAGGTTGTCTATTGTCACTACCTATTTTGCTACATTTTATGAATCCTGCTTCCAGATGGCAGTTTATATCTTATCTGAATAAAAAGAAAGAGGGTAATTTTCCTTCCTGTTTTGCAGATATATTCTTTCATTTTGATATGCAATGTATCTCACAGCAAATGTATTTTGTGTTTTCAAGTGCTGCTGAAAAGGCATGGGCAGTACACTAGGGTGATTTTTCCCAGGCACACTTTTACCTGTGGTGATGCAGAGAAGGGACTGAAGAAATGCCAGCTCTTTTCATCTTCATGGCTGGCTGATACAACATGCGTTCATCCACGTGTCACCTGGAAGGGCAGCCACCCCATGTAGAATAGGACGGTATCTTATACTGGGTTTCTACAGGGCAGTTCCTTTAATTAGGCTTGCTTTAATGTCTGGTTTTGAAAGTAAATTAATTTAAGAGGGTGGTTTCTCTGCTTGCAAAGTATTTGAGGCCAATCTTTGGGTAATTAATCTGTAACAAAAATTAATTTTTAGCCATTTCTTTAAGTTATGGGGAGATCAATGAGTGCTTGGTGATGGCAGTCATTAAGCACTCAGGTTCTGTTAACATTCCTGATTTTCTAAAACTCTATTTGTGCCCCCCTGTTGTAACTCAAAGCCAAAGGGTTTGAATGTGTGTGTGCTTGCATGTATGAACTACTTCAGCTACTGGTGTCTGCATTCATTTTCTTCGAGTCACCATTATTGAATCTGCTCCGGTTACTGCTCAGACCCTATTGGTAACCGTAGTGATGCCCTATATTTGTTCTCTATAATTTTTCTAGTGTATTACTGCAGCAATTTGATAAGAATTGTTTATACAGTGGGCATCTTCAGAGCTACCTTGGTCCAGGGAATGCTTTGATTAAACTGTCTAATGCTATATGCTCTTTGGAAAAGTTATTGATATCCATGTTTTCATTTTACTTTTTGTCTGTTTTTTTTGTTTGTTTGTTTGTTTGTTTGTTTGTTGTTTTTTTTTTCTTTTAAGTGGGTAATTATTAGAATTTATCTTTATATAATTTTATTGAAAATTAGGTTAAACATCAAGCATTCAGTTATGGAGCATCTTGGAGGAAAATGTAGATAAACCTCTAAACCAGACAACTTCTGCCCCAGTGGGTCCCTAGCATGCCTTCAGACTGTTCAGTGCCTTTCAAATTGAGTAATTTTGTATGATGATATTCACATTGTCCTTTATCACATCCCGAGTAGTGCAATATAATGCAGAAAGTGCTTCCAACTCCTATGGAGAGAAATTACTTTACATTTTCTGTGTGAATAACTGACTAGTTAGGTCGTAAATTCATCTACATACCTTACCTTTCACGCGCTAAATAGAGGCCTGCTCTCGTTAGGTACCATCTGCAGACAATGGAGAGAGACAGGCACTTCTGCAAGGTGGTTCCTCCTCCTTCACCCATCACTCAGGACTTGAGATGAACTTGAGAGGTTCCTGCAGAGTGAGTCTATGACAACTGCATTCCTAAAGTAGGCACCTTAGCTAAATGTCTGAGTTATCTGGGCAAACCGTACCATGTCATTCAGTGCTTACAGCTGTAACCATTTATGTGTTAGGTCTGTGGATCCAGCTATGTCTCTCGCAGTCAAGAGAGGCACAAGGTATCTCCTGTCAAGGATAAATCTACTAGATGGATATTGTACATAGATGGGATGAGTCATGCTCTAGGGGGTTGTGTCTTTTTCTGTCACCAATAAAGCATGTCTCAAATAACTACCTTGGAGCAGGGACCTAACTTTTAGATGGATGAAAGAACTTCCATCCTAAATGATAAAGGAAATATCAATTTGGCAGCTTAGTAGTCATATTTAGGTTATCCAGTAGGATAAAATAGGCAGGAGGATGCAAATTTCCCTGTAACATTCTGTGAGTATCATTCAGGTTATTAGGTTCTGATTTGCCTGAAGTGTTGGAAAATAGCTTAGTCTTCATGGCCATTAACTCAGTTACTTTGAGACATACTGCAGATTTTATGACAGAGGTCTGAACAGTCACCATACCAATTTTATGTGAATGCAGCAGGTAGCTAAGATACTAACTGGATAGATTGGAACCAAACTTTCAACTTAGTTCTGATGCCATGATAGAGGGGAAAAAAAAATAGATTTTACTGTAGATACTTTGAATTCATTAAGAGAGGGATGGAGAAAGGATCATTATTGTTCAAGTGTGGGATAAAGATTGTAGGTTTCAGGAAGATTTTAATCTCAAGTCCAGATCACCTATTTTTGATAACAATGTCTGCAATGAATTTTTAGTGGTTTTTTTATATCTTATATTTCTAGAGTTTAAAATCCTTGAAAAGTTCTAATAATTCTGTAATCATATTGCATGCAAGTGTGAAAAACTGGCTGCTACACTGAAAAATTCCTCACAAGGCTACACAGACCAGTCTTGGACAGGTTGCTTAGTATTGGCTTGTGAGGTCTTGGATGAGTTTTGCAGTGCAGTTTTGCAAGTGTGAGGTTGATTATTCTAGTGTTACTGGCTGCACAGAAATTCAAAGTTTGGTTTTGCTCAAGGTGGAAATAAACGAGCCTAAACCTGTTTTTTTCTCATCTGAGCAATTGGGAAAAAAAAATGGGCCCATATTTTAAAACATATTCATTAATTCTGAGTGGTGCAATGTCTAGGTAACTATGTTGAGGCTTTACTAGTTAAAATTTCTGAATTACTCTTACATTGGCTAAGGCAGTGTAAGGAGCTTTTAATGCCTTTGGAGACAAATATGTGGCACCAGAAACTGTAATGGAGTTTTCAAAATTACTTTGGTTCTCATATTTCTACACTTGGAGTAAAAATTTGAGCAGCCTTTAAAGGCTTTATCTAGCAAACAATCCTGCAATGTGTCCCATCTCTTGAATTATAATGTTGTCTGACATTATCTGCAGTCAAAAAATATTACATATTATGAATCAACCAAACTAAAAAAAAAATAATTCTAAGTCAAAGAGACATTTGAATACTGCAGAATTCAAAGAATACAATCCTGAAAGGGTCCTCTGGAGATCATGTAATTATCCCTTGCTTTTCAAAGTTAGGATTAATTATACTTATGCCTTCCCTGAAAGATTTCCCAACTCTCCTAGACAGTTTTCTACTCTACATCTGCTCTTACTACTACAAAGTTTTCTATTATTCAATTTAAGTCTTTGTTAATGAGATTCATTAGTCCTCGTCTAACCCCTAGTGGACATGGAGAATGTAAGTGTTCCTTCATCCCTTTTAATACTTCTCCCATTTTGTGCCTATAAAAACTATTACCACATTTTCCTAATAATCTCCTTTAAAGAATGTCCTTCATTCCTTCAGTCCTACCATGCTGTATTTCCTAGATTTCTATTGATTTCTGTGTTCTGCTGCATCTTTAGTATTCTACTCAGTTGATTTTTTACCTCAGTATAAATTTTTGCAGATGTCTCTACCAAGTTGCATCCAACTTTATCCTGTCATTCCTTCAATATGATTTTTTTTTTTTTTCATACCAGACCATACTTCTGGCAGATCTGTAGGCCATCCATGTAACAGGCCATGCTAAGCAAAAAAATAAACACCTGTCTGAAGATATAGGTAAGACTAGCAGGATTTTGAAGAGGCTGAGCACACTGAGCTGGCATGTAACTTTAGTGCACATCAACATGCACACATATAAATATGTACACCTTTCTGCAGTTTTACCCATGAGGCACATGTGTACATGTCACACTAATGAAGAGTCATATTGCTATATGCCTCTAGCAAACAAAAGTTACCCTTTGGGGGTTTTTTACATCTTTTTTAATACCAGTATATTTTCCCAATAATTTTTCTGTACCCTCTTGGTAACAAATTACTTCAGCCTAATCTTTCTGATCATACCTAACCAGTATGGAAATATTTACAAGCAAGAAGCAGCTGTTTTATAGCAAAGGAGAGATAAAAATAATAATAATCTCATCATTCACATGAGTGACATGTTTTGGATTCATGGCAATTACTCTGGCCCAAAGATGATGACACAGACTGATTCTACAAAAAGTAAATCAGTAGCTCTGGACAAGTTCTTTATAAAAGAACTTAACTTGGCCACAAGCAAGACAGCTTTCTCCCTCTGCTATGGAGAGATGCTATTTGCTTTAGGATCAATTACATAACACTTCCTCCTGTGTGAAGGTGCAGCAGGTATTTAGAGCGGGATCAGAGGAAGATGTATATTAATTGACTCTCAATCTATTCCTGAGATACCCAGCAATGCTTTATAGATAATTGCATGTTATAAAGCTGCTTGAAGTAACAAATGAAAGATGATCTACTAAATATGGTTGTAGAATGGTTGTGTTTCCTGAGGTAACTGGAAGTGACTGACTTCTTTGAAAATAGATTTTGAAAATGAATGATTATTTCTCTCAGCTTTTCTTAAAAAAATAAGTATGATAAAATCCCCATTTAAGAAATAGGAGACTAACTAGTATCTAATCCATTATTAGCGTCCTCTTTTATCTGGGAGCACGTGAATTCAGAAGTAATATAAAGGGAGAGAAAGAGATGCTTCTTAACATTTTTTCATTGGTGATATAACACTCAGAGTGGAACCCCTACATTTGTAGGATCTCCCCAGCTTGCAAGAGCTTTCCCCTTTTTCATTAAACTAATCATTTATTTTCTGTTCAGAGAAACATCTGTCCTAGATGATTTACTGTTTGCTCAACACAGAAGCAAGAAAAAAGAAAAAAACCTCCACCATGTAAAGCAATCCTACATAAAAACTTGCATTTTTAAATCTCTATCTTGCTCTCACATTCTATTTGTTTCATAACGAACTGATTGTTAGCAAGTTCAAATACCTGTAGTTGGGGTCTGAAAGATAAAATCAGAAATAAGTAATTCACTCTCTTTTATACAGGTGTTCTAGAAGTTCATATATCATCTTTATATAGACATTTTCCAAGTAGAGTCAAGCACAGAAGAAAACTGTAATGGTTCTCAAATGACTAGTTGAAGAGTATAAAAAAATACCCTCCAGAAATTCTATTCCTATATTGCAAAGAACTAAACTATTGCACAGAGCTTTTGAAAATCGAATGTACTCTAGACATGAAATTGTCATGGAAATTACCATTTCCCAAAGCTATTCCTTTAGGGCCTAAAAATATTGGGTAATGCCATGTTGAAACATAGTGTAATTTTTATAATGTACAACAACATTTTAAGACTATTTGAGATAAATAACCCATGAACACTGATGCTGCTGCCCAGAATCACGATTTCACTTGCCATGGGTCTTCATGAATTTATTTTGGCACTGGTCTTTATGACTCCAAGTGGTTCTTTTTATGTCTTTAATATGTAGATTGCTAGCCTGGGAAGACACTTACCTTTTCTATGCTGCTTTGCAATCCAAATTAACTGCTACCTCTGCAGCTTTCAGAAGATACTTAAATTCGTTTCACAAGCAGGTGAAGCAGTTCAGAGGCAGTTTATAACACAGATTTTCCTTGAGGCCACATTCCAGCTGTGTTAGGTATTGAAACTCACTGGTATGGGAGCTAGTTGGTAAGCAACTGCCTACCCCAGCTCCTGTGCAAAGTATCGACTTTTTTGGGTTTAATTCAAATTCAGGTAGTCACCTTCACACAGAATATTTATGACCTACTTTAATTAGCACTTTTCTCTGTAGGCTTAGTAAACTGGACTCATTTTTTGAAGGTAATAGATAGTGGGATCTGTTTCTTCAACTTTTAGAAGTCCATAAAGACTTTGTTAGAGTGGATTTACAGTTATTTGTATTATTGTTCTTAATATGGAAATCACAATCAAAATTGCCTGGGTCTCATTCCCCGATCACTCTGGCAGAAACAAATAAGGAATATACTCTGGTAGCTTGTACAAGATGGACAGACTATTTCTAGATAGATCTAGTTAGAAACAGATACTAATCTATTTCTGATTTCTATAGAATTGATATGTAAGACAGCAACAGGTAAATTAAAAAAAAAAATAAAAAAAAAAGAGAGAGAGAACCCTCTGGAGCCCTTGAAGTTCTTGTATTACAGGGCAAAGATTGATTGTAACCTTCAAGTACCTACATTTTAGAACTTCCTTCCAGTGTACAAATAGTTATGGCAAAGCTGTAATGAGTTTTTACTCTTGTTGACTTAACAAGCAGTGTGGGGGGAGGAAAAAAGCAGACTTAGCAGAGAAGTTTTGAATGCTCAGGAGAAAGAGCTAATTTAACTGCATGAAGGTCTCAGAAGAAAATCATTGAGATCAAAGTCCAAATCAAGTTCATGCAGAGATGAGGAGAACAAAAACCTCTCAAATGCATTGTAAAGTATTGCTGAATGGGAACTGTTTGATAAAACTATTTTTTTGACAGTTTTTTTTTTTAAAAAGGGGGGGGAAGCAAAAGCAGAGGAACAAACAGAAACTAGCAGGGAATATAGGCTTCTCATATAAATTCAATTAAGTCCACGTTGACTCGTCAAGTACTGCTTTTCATAGTTGGAGACGTGTAGTTGCAGCAGAAGAGGCACTGGCATACCTGTTCCTGGCTGCTGCAGTCCAGGGCCTGCTGTGTTAGGGTAAGATCGAGCAGAAGGTTTTGGCCGAGGAGTGCTGCCCACAGCCGTGTCACCCATCTCTGCTGCACACAGAGCTTCCAGCTCAGAGACGGGAGGGCAGGAGGTGACTGTAACACCTTCAGTCACCTCAGCCAGAGCTGTGAGAGCTCATTTCCAGGAACCCTCCTTCCTCCTCTCCTACTCCCTTGTCTGCTTGCTTTTACACACGTATACAACCTGTTGCAAAGCAACAGCCAGGAAACAAAGCCTCCTTCCTCATGAGCCTTGCGTGTCTTGGCTTGGGGCAGTGACGTGTCTCTGTGTTTGGGGTGAAGGTCAAGATTATTTAGTACAGATTTTTTATTTCTGGTTAGTATTATATGTCATCTTTTCTACCCTGTACTATTCTCAGTGACTATGGTTAATAAAAATATTAGTATTTTCAAAAATACTAATTGGATGCAGAATATGAACATGGATTTTGCATGTCTACCACATGAATGATGTTCAGATGGATTATATTTCCATAACAGAAGAGAAAGCTTCTGGCTCATAAGACACATTCTGGTACAAAAAAGTAAAGTCTGGCAGCGAAGAACAAGAAGCAGGATTTTCTGGGATCCAGTGGTCCTGGTATCCTAAAAGGCAAGAATTCAGGAGTACGGGGAAGACTGGTAAGTGCTCCTTGTACTCTCCAGTATTTACAATGGTGAGGATGCAGGGTGGTTTAGTTCTTTTCTATGCTGTTGTGGTGAGGATGTGTGCCTCTCTATCTTCTCTCCAGGAGTGCTTTGAACCTGTCCGTGTGGAAAGGATCCTTTTCTAGACATCCACATCAGTGCACATGAATAGGCCAGTGGACTTACTCTTGGTAAAGGCACGATCCCAAATGTCCACTAGATTAATGAATGTAGGCTCAGTGGTATAAATTTTCATAGAAGCACCAGACCTACCTGCACTGTATAGATTTTCACTGGTGAGAATCTGGGACTAGATAAGCTTCAGAAGCATCCTGTGCTATTGTTGTTGGTTTAAGCTGGAGTTTAGTTTCCCAAATCTTTTTGTACTTGGTCTGGGTGAGGGAAGGGCGTCTCTCTTTTATTAAAGCTGCTGCTTTCAGTATCTACATATGATACGCCAGAATATATCTTTCTTGACATAAAGCCATTTCACTCAGATTGCTTTTAGCTTTCACATTTGAAGATATAACTTGAAAGTGCTTTGGCGTAGATTGACATAAAAGACAATGAGACATGAAAGGCAATCAGGTAAATAAGAAAATTCTTATGTATTAATTTTTGCAGTGCCTATTGTCATGCAGCTTCGCAAGGGATTCAAAAGATTTAAATGTAAATTAGATCTGTCATTCTCAAAACTGAGTTAGTTATTCAAAATGGTAGGGGGAAAAAAATAAAAGAAAAGTCAAAAGAGCTTTCTATGTTGCCTTTAAAAGCTTAGATCTGCGTCCTGAAAGGCACTGAGTGCAAGCCACGTTGTAGGAGGCATCCTGGGGGAGAGCTATGCTGCCCATCGTAGGGTTTCTTTATCCTGCATGGAGGAGCACAAGGCAGAGGTAGCCTTGCATATGCAAAAGTGCCAGAACAGGAAAAATCATAACTGCAGGAGTGTGGTGCTGGGTCCAAACTAAAGGGTCTGCAGAGACAGCCACAGCATAGCTGCTCTGCAGGACTGAGCATGGGACTGAAACCTTCCTGTTTGATCCATGTGAGCTTTTAGGCTTAGAAGGTGCAGTGCAGAACTATCCACAGAGACCAGCTCAGGCCCTAAAAGTAGTCCAGGCAAACTAAAAATGTTCTGTGTTGAATAAATATACTGCAATTTTTACATTCTCTATCACTTTCAAGATCCAGGCTGGTGTCTCTGCATTTCATTGTACCGTGCTGGTAAACTGCTGTATTTGGAAATAAGAGGGAACTTGGCTCCATTACATGATACAAACATATCCCCAGGGTAGTCAAGTGCCACAGTGGACAGTGGTAGTTTTTGGAGTGACTTGAACTGCTATAGTACAATAGAGGACTCTGGTGCATTCAGGAAATACTTTCACCTAGAAAGTTTATGAACACATAGGATGGAAAATATTCTCTCAAGTTAAATGACAGTGTATGCTTCTAAGCTCCCCGGCTCTGTGACACGCTTAACCTGAATCCTGAGGACAGTCATGGGAGTGCACTGATTTCCACATCTCTTCCCCAATGCCCTGGTTTCTACTGTAGGGAAACCTAGTGACAAAGACCAGAATGAAACTACGTGAATTCAGGTCAGATCCCTGACACAGATGCTCAGAGAGCAAGATTTGAGGATGTCCATAGCACATGCTTGTTGATCTAGGACCTCCGTCCTAGAAAAATTAAGATTTACAGCTTCACTAGCACCTAGAATGGCTCCTTCAAGCAAAAGAGAACACAAGTGATAGTTGTTTATGATGGTCCACCTCTGTGGGTAGCTGAATCCTGTACCAGATGGGGGAGATGGGTGGAGTCAAGCCATAGTTCTCCAAAAAGCAGTTTGAATTCTTTAGGCTGAAGCTGACAAAGTACTGTGGAAAATATGTAGAAAATCTTGACTGAAGAGAATGAAGCAAGCCGTGACAAAGGCACATGACAAAGTCATGTTTAAATGGAGAAAGCAAATCCCAGATGCACACAGGGTGTGCCAAACATACATAATGCTAACCAAAACTATCAGTGGACTCCGGGCTCCCATAGCTTACCTGCAAGGGATACTGTGGCTACCGGTGAGGGTAGTGCACTGGGAGTGAGTGAGGGGAGTCAGCCCCCTATTGTGAAGGGCTGAAGGAACAGAGCATCCTGAGGGATGTAAATTGGAGGACAGGCTCTGTCCCACAGACATGGTGGGTGAGGGCACTATAGAGTAGGTCCTTCTACCTGGGGAATGTGGAGGTTTAAGATAGGCACTTTGGAGAAATGAAGGTTGGAGGTGGGCGTGTCCTGAACTGCTGAATCGAGGAAGAGAAGAAGACCTCTTTTCTCTTGGGCTTGGGAGAAGGGGATATCTGTGTGAAGGGTAGGATCTGACATGAATGATTGAGGCTAAGAGGACAGCTGCTGAGAAACAGGCTACAAGTGCCTTAATGCCTTGTTCTGCTGAGAGACAGAGAAGTGCCAGGGAGGCAGGATTCATCTCAGTGGAATCAGACTGGCAGGAGAGCAGGGGATGTGTGGCGAGAAGGGAAGTGAGATACCACACCCTCAACTCAGCCCCCTGCCTGCCTACACTCTAGGGGGTGCCCTTAGCCTTGCTACTGGTTCTGCCAAAATCACAGCGTTGAGTTTTGCCACTGATTAATAATGGGATCAGTTCCTCCATGCTTTATTCTTGGGACAGCAGAATTCTATTTTGCCTACACTGCTTAGGAGCTTTGGGCCACCTCTGCCTTTGCATGTTACACACCCTGATTTTTTTTTATTTGTAGCATTCAATGATATAAACTGAGTGGTATTTGCGTATCTTTAACAGTTTCTCTTCCCAGCTGGGAAGACATCTCCTCCCTTATTAATTGCCAGCTGCAGCTTTTCTATTTTTTCATCTTCTCCTGTTGCCCCACAGCCAGCAGGAACAACTTCTGATTTGTGTTATATCAAAGTGAAATCAGGAGCCACTCAACAGCCATACTGTTAAGGTTTGGAGGAGCATAGAAACATTTAGCACCAGGTTATTGGGTTGAATCCATCTCATTCAGTAGCAACTGGAAATTGTGTCTGCTGATGGGCTGGCAGCTGTGGGGTGTGACACTGGTGGCTGTTTTCCAGTTGCTAATGGACAGATGTCCACATCCTAAAAACACAAACAAAATTAAGGCTTTTTCTGGCAGTCTCAGCAGGGGACACATTCAGCAGGCAGTGAGCCTGTTCTTAATGCTGAGCAGTGCCCATAGAGATGATCAAGAGTACTGGAGTGAATAATATGCAGACCACCCCCCTGTTGGGGTTGTTCTGGGGATAGGAACCTTCTGTACCAGTGACTACAAGTCTTGTTTTGAAAAAATAGTTTGATGATAGAATCCAGAGGGGATGTTGCTGGATGTCTGAGACAAATTAGTAGGTTAATGAGGTGTGAAGAATGGTTTGGTCATCGTTCTCTGCACCTCTTCTTTCTCTTTTATTTCCTATACCTCTGCAGACTCATTTTCATATCTCCCCAGGCTCCTTGATTTTATTCTATTCCATGCCTTCACTTCCACCAAGCACAGTAATGCTTCCTTCAAACATTGAGAATTATTTCACTTATTTAATACTGCAGCCAGCAAGAATTGGCTTATTCTGGAAGGAAATTCCTATTTGACTAGGGAAGTGAATGCTAGACCACAAACTGAGTGGTAAAGATGTCAGATAGGATTCTGTCTCCAGAAGTCCTGTGGAGTGGATCCTGCACCATAAAGATGCAACGTTATGGGAGAGAAAACCACCACTACAGGTGAAATGGAAAAGCCTTGTAGTCTAGCTGGGGCTGAAACAGCAATGGCCTTTGCTACCATAAGTCTCTCAACAGTAATTTGACCTATGTAGTCTCATTATTGTTATCTATTCTTCTGACACAGAGAGCTGGCTCCATATTTTCTGTGAAGGACAGGATTTTCTTTTACAAAAATAGTAGGTGGAACAATGCAGTCCAGACTAAACAAATTTTAGCATTAACATTTAAAACTCCAAAGCTTTATTTTAATTTTTTCTAGACTTTTACCAATCAATATTGTATTAAAATTCTTATATAAAAAAGAGTAATGTACAGCAGTGTACTACCGAGGAATGAGAATATGAAAATACATGTTTTGAAAAATTCTATTACATCTTTTTCATCATAGCAAACTGCATTAGAGCATATTTTTCTCATAATTTTAGAATAGTTTTATAAACTATTATTTGTTAAACATTTTTTTTTCTAATTTTTTATTCTAAATAATTTAAAATCATTCTTCTACAGCTGACCTTAAAAAATGGGATAATATTTTTTCTATTTTGTCATTTTTGGGATTTATCATTGTATACATTTAAGAGGGACGAGTCACGGAATACCAAAAACTTAGTAAAAATATTACACAAAGAAAACATGATGTATGACATTTAAAATGAGAAAAATGTTTCAATATTGAAATGAAAGTCTTGAAACTGAAATTGATTCCAAAGACAAAATTGTTTTTATGCTCAGGGAGAAAAGAAACAGTTTTTAAATTGCCACATTGCAAGTATAACAGGGTGTGCACAGCTCCCAATGGCTCTAAACTGTGGCACTGCTTGCTATCCCACTACTGTGGAAAGCCCTCAGTGCTGTGTGAGCATAATTAGAGCTAGGAGTTTAATGACAGTTAGTGGAAGATTGCTTAATTATCTTTATGTGGGTGTTAACATACCCTACATCAGCATCCATTAGGGATGCTCCAGCGGTCCTGCCCCAAGTCTCTGTGAGAGCAGTCAGAGGGTCAAATGTGGTGCTTAGTTCAGTGATCTACATGCACAACAACCTCAGCATCTGCTCGCCAGTGGAGGATGTAGCTCCTCCTGTGGCTTTGTTTCCCACCCAGCATGGATGCATCTTCTGGGAGTACTCTACGGCAAACTCAGTTAGCATGTGCCGGCAACGCAGAACGCAGTTTTGCTTCCCCCTACCCCATTTCTGCATAGCCATGAAAATAATCTTTATCTTCATTGGTCAAACCACTGCTGCGTCAAAAAGCAAAATTGAGTCAAAGTATAAAATATTTCTTACTTAAGAAAAAAACTCTTTCAAAGCATTTTTTCAGTAGACTATAAAAGATGGTGTAAGACCTCTGACAAGTAATGTGTTGTTATACTACTTACTGCAATCAGCTGTGACAGGAGACACCTTTCGTCAGCTACCCTATAATTATGCTAAAGTTTTAACCAAATGACAAATCCCGATTGGCCGGGCCAGAGCCCTGCCTTTCCAGACAAGGATAATTATTTTGTCCACTCACCCGTTCATTCACTCCAGCAAGCCCTGACCTGTGGATTCATGTAGGTAAGTATTTACTGCTTATTTTTATGTTGCTTACATTTTTACTATTTTGAAATTTAAAATTTTTACTATTTTGAAATTTAAATCTCAGAGAGGGAAGGTAAGTTTTGGTAGGACTTTCCAGAAAGATTGTCAGGAATCATGAGGTGTAACAACTACTGGTATAAACCATGTGTGATACTATCACGCTTCTCTCTCTGCATGTTTTGGTTTTGTTTTGTTTTTTTTTTTCAAATGCAAGTGATTCACTGAACTATTACACACACAAAAGATTACTTATAAACTGCAAATACACAGCAGTCACAGGTATTGAGTAAAATCTGTGTCTCCATACCAACAAAATTGCTAAACCAATCTCACTTTAAATAAGACTTGTTTCAAGCTTTTTAAGTTAAGTTGTTAATCTAGGCAACTCTTCTAGGGAGGTGGGAATAGTCTGCATTTACAGGTAAGAGTAGGCTATTAGGGATTTTTGTTTCTTTAGGAGCCTATTGGAATAAACTTATGCTTGGGGAAGTTTAATAACTTATTTGTACTTAGTGAATGCTTTTAGTCAGGATGAAAGAAAAGACACCTGATTGGTTTCAACCTTTCAGCTCAGGTAAACAATATGTTGCAGTGTAATAGTTATTTTTTTATATGAAGCCACAGATGGGCAAGGCAATCCACAAAATATCTGAGGCAAGAGGTTTGAGTCAGAGTTACTTATAAACAATCGAGTGCATGCTGGGCAGTTACTGCACAGGTGTGGGTTGGCATGGGTATCTACTGAATCCTCCAAGGAGGAGAAATCTGAGAGAGAGTGAGGGTGTGGGCAGTGAGAGCCAGGCCTGAATGGCACATGCTATCCGAGTCCCAGCTCCCATGGCAGGTGGTCCAAACTCACTCTCTCAACGTGCTAGATGTTAAGGTCTTTTATCCTTAAAAATTGATGACTTCATTGTGCCTCTCAGCTTTGCTGTTTAGTCAAAATTTCTGAGAGTTTGCAGGTTATTTCAGTTAGAAGACATGTGATGAGGTCAGGTATCTTGGCTGTTTGTTCGCAAGGACTGCACCAGCTTTGCCTCCCTAGCAGTGGCACATCCAAACAAACAGAAATTGCTGTTTGCTCAGAGCTGCAAGCTTTCAGCTCCCTTACTGTAAATCCTTTTCCTTAGGCTTACTCAAAGGGTTATGCTAATATGCTTGCTCAGGAAGGTCCAACTGAGCTCCTTCTTTTCAGTTGAAACTGTTGATTATTTGCATAACTGTTTCCCAAAACAGTGCTTGATAATGCAAATGTCTCCTCTATAAATCACCAGTGTTCTGCATAGCTTTGTATTCACCTTTGTTTTGAGACTTTGACATCTGCTTACCCATCTCTCTCACTTATCTCCAGGGATGGGTGGCAATTACCTCGACTCCTGGGTATTAGTAGGTTTAGCAAAATAACAAAAGACTATGAGGATTGTGAAGAAACAGCAGGTGAAAAGGGACACGGCAGGAAAGAGAAATTATTCTTGAGGGAAGGTTCATTTCTTTATGCAGTTTCATATTTTCCTCAGATTGTATTTATTTATATACAATCATGTGGGAGAAAGGAATACAGAATGAATTACAGTCCCAGGGGAGGAAGTTTCAAAGAGCATTCAGGTATAGCACAAGAGAACTTGAAACCTCATACTGTGAAGACAGATGTTAATATATAATCTGGTACTGAGGTTAATAATACATATTTATTTCCAAGAATAATAGGCTTTGATGACACCCCACCCCCGTTGCTCTAGCTATGAAGCATTGGGACTGAAAATCTAGGAATAATTTAATCCATGCATGTTGGGTTTACTCCTGGGGTATACCTGCTCCCCTACTTTTAAAAGGAATGCCACAATCATCTTTCTTGAAAGATCCTGTTTTTTTTTAAAAAAAAGAGGACATAATTTTGTGACTGAAATGTTTCATGTTCAGAATTGGTTGCTGTGTTAATTTTAACACTGCATTACTTCCAAGGCTTAAGCAAAAGCATGTTCTGTCTCTTCTGCAGATGTTCTCCAGAGCAATCTCACCTTTTCCAAAGGTACAGCTACTTTTGTACAGTGTAGATCACTTACTCATATTAATCCCTAGACTAGGGTAATGATTTGCTGGGGGAAAAATGTATTTTCTTAATACAGATGACAAATGCCATCTGCTTTGTCCAAAAATGTATTCCAGTTATTTCAGTGCTGCATGAAGGTTTAGAAAGAAAGAATATTGTATATTTTTATGCTGACTTCAAACTTCTGGTTTTCAAAATAATATTCCTATGGGAGATGGTGATCGTACTTGTTTATTAATAGCATATTATAATCAGTTTATGGGCTTCCTTTGATACTGTCTATACACTTGTAGGTATAACAATATCTTGTATGGAAGAGCTCACTGAGGAGATCTAGTAAACTGCTTAGGAAGCCTGGTCTTGTACTGCAACTCCAAGTGCACAGTGATCTGCACTACAGTTCTTTGTAAAAACTGCCATCCAAAAGAGTTTAAAATGTAACTGGAATACGAGATACTGCTGCAAAAAAGCTGACATTGGGCATTTTAGGTGGAATTTCAAAGCATTACCTTGATGAAACTATTCAAAGATAATTAGGGGTGATTATTTAATCTCTTGATGTCCCCAGTGGGATTTGGACTAAATGACCTTTAAAGGCCCTTCCCAACCCAAACCATTCTATGAAAATTTTATCTACAACTTTGTCAATTAGTCAGAAGAAAGAACAGGTTGAATATACGGGCTGAACCAAAGAAATTTTTTTTTTGTTTTTTTGTTTTGTTTTGTTTGTTTGTTTTGGGGTTTTTTTAAGACTTCTAATTAAAATTATTCAAGAGGGCTCAGTATAACACAGTGAAAAATATTTAACTAAGAACAAACCAAAGAAAACAATTAGTTGCTTTTAAAAATTGGGCTGTGATTTGCCCAGTACTCTACATTAGGGCAGTGGTAGTGTAGTACAGAAATGGGATCCAAATATCAATTTAACTAGCTGTACATTAATCAATATTAGCGGTAGATATAGGATTATATTTTTCTAATATTATATTGACTAGTAATGCATATTTCTTGCTATAGAGAATGTTTGGACTTGGTTTGCCATAAAGCACTAGAGATTCAGCTGACAGTGAACATTCTGCAGAAAAATCTTAGCAAGATGGAATACTCTGCAAAGTGACATGTGATGGGCTCTTTATCTTGTCCCTGATTTCCTCTGCAGTGGAAATTGTCATTATGGAATCTGAGCTCTGCCAAGCCTAATTATACACAATACAGCAAAGGAAATTTTCCAAATACTCTTGGAAATGTGTTCAGACAGTTTATTTGGTTAACATGCTAAAAAACAAAATAGAACATCAATAAAAAGGCTGTTAGGATATTAAGAATTTTTATAAAATTGAGAATTAGAACTTGCAAGAGAAAAAATGAGAATGAAGAGGATAGAGGTTTTTCTAACATTTGAAGTTAGTCATGGAACATTGGAACATTGCAGTAGTCATCATAAGACTATAAAAAATAATTGGGACATTAATAAAAACATATAGTGGACTCAAATAACTGCACAGTAGTTTGACTAAATCTTTTGTATACATTTTTTTAAGAGGGGCTGTCTACAACCTGGATGCTCAGCTCCTGACCATCACTGGCATATTTTTATTTCCTCCACAGGCAATAGTCAGGAACGATAGCACAGAAATTTGTTTGGAGTTTTTCTCAGGCTTCAGGTCCTCATGCACTCATTGCCCTGTCCTCAGAAAGAGAACTCAAGAATGAGAGTAAGCAATGATGAAAGAGATGGTTTGGCAGTTCTTGATGATAAGAACAGCCACAGCACTGGGGTGTTGTTTGACAAACATTTCTTAAGTCAGACATGCTGGCTAAACTAGCCAGTTTCGCTGGTTCATGTACTTAGTCAGAAAAAACCCCGTCCTCTCTTCTTTTGGCTGAGGTATTTTTAACCTGAACAACTCATTATGTGGCCTCATAAACACTTGCCCTAGCCCAATTGAGAAGATTATACTCAAGTAAGGGTGGAGTTTTAGAAACCCCTGTCAAAATAAGTTCTTACCAAATTCTGACTTTACAGGCAAGTTCAGTTTAACACATTCATAACAATGAGGCTACATCCTACTATGCAAAGACCATCCTTCACACTTGATGTCTGGTCAGGTTAAACTTGCCATGAGCTGTGCAGCAGAGATGGTCCATACTTCCAGAGGTGGACCTTCTTTCTGAGGAGCTTCCTATTCCTCACAAGTGTTAATGTTATCCTCACAACACCCACGTGTGTTTGTGTTAATTGAGTATCTTTGCCTTCTCTTTTAGAAATGCAAAAATGACCCAAGGGGGAATGCACTATAAGTACAAGGTTATTCTTCCCTTCCTTCTGTGGCTGTTTCATGACTCTGACACCTGTTTATAATGAACAAATAGCCTCTAGCCCAGGACATACCTCTCTAAAAAGAACTGGAGGGTTTAAATCTTCTCTTAATTGAAGTTCCAGCAGCAATGCTCTTTCCTTCATTCAGAAGAAGGAACCCTCCAGAATGGAATGGAAGAGAATGGGGCCATTTCTCACAACAGCACCACCGAGGGCCTCAAGGACAGGGCAGGGGGATGTCAGACACTAAGTACTAAAATACATTAAGTATTTTCCACTGACTCATGAAAAATATAAATGTTGACCTCAGACAGCTCTCTCCTAGCAGTGTGGGCTGCTTTAATCCTATTCAGAGAAACTAAGTCTATGGACTGTATCAGTATTGCTGATACCTTTTTTTAAAAAAGCCTTTGGATTCTGCTACAGGTTCCAAGTTTAAATATATTAACACTTAATTAAGCATATCCTTAGTCTGTTCCTCTGCTCCTTAGGGGTCTATTCTATTTCCCTTAGAAATGAATCATTGCTGATCTCTTCAAAGAAGCTGGAGTTGAGTCTTTAGACATCTTTCACAACTTTGTATTTTCATAGCCTTCAGATAAAGGAAGATGCAAAGCAACTCATGTCAAGAACTTATAAAGTTACACTGTCTAGTACCATATTTTTTCTGCAATGTTGGGAGTTATTTTTACACTAACGTAGCTAGTGTTTATATGAAAATGAAAGAACAGGGACTAAATCCTCAATATTCTGGTCTCAACTGCATATTTGACCATGTATCTTACACCACAGCTTTACAAGGATTTAAGGACTTGAATGTATAAAGAGTTAGATTCTTCTGCCACATAAAAAAAAAAAAAAAAAAAGCAGTTCCATGTGCAAACTTCTGTATCCATATTTTCCTCAGCACAGGGAAAAGATCAACTGATTTTCACGTCAATATTTTCTCTTATTATTTTATGTCATTAAATAATAGGCAGTAATACACACACTGTTTGCAATGCACAAAACAGTTAATAAACACTTGAAACGTATGTTGTCTATGATCTAAATGGTAATTGTATTGATGATCTCAGGTTTGGAAGTGTTTTAACCAGATACTACAGCTTAGTAACACTCATCTTCTCCCTTAGAAATCATGACAGTACCCCTGCTTTCTCAGTGTTCAAACTAAAACAGGGAAAGTGTGAGATTTTATGAACTTCTGCTTGAAATTTGAGAAGTGTGTTTAAGACTATTAACATAAGAATGTCAGATACTGCTTGTGCTTATTGGCTTAAGTTTATTTTTAATGTTAGCAGATCTGATTTGCCTAAGTGATGTCTAATTATTTCAAGGCTGTGTGGACTCTCATTTCTAATTTTCACAAAAATCACAAGATGAATTCTTCTAACATTTAGTGGCATTTCTTGAATATAAGCCAAATGGCATAATAGATGATTTTGGATGGGACACATCATCTGGCCATGGTGCATAATATATGTGTGAAGTTCAAGGGTATGTACAGTACTCCTCTCCCTTTTATTTTCTAACTGTCTTTGGACAAGTGGGGCATTGGGGCATTTTTTTTTCAGGGTCACATGACATGGCCCAGATCTATGACCATGTAGCTACCAAAATACAGGAATACACTTGCATTTTCAAACATGTGTGTTTCTGCAGTCCAGTGTATGCTGTGAAAAAAAGATGAAATAATTAAACTAAGAAGTTTCTTATGACTTCCTCTAATATTTATCCTTTACAAATGCCGAATTTGGGAAAATCTAAAGCAGAAGTTATTTCCCTAGACTAAGGGCATTTAGAACCATCAGCATGTACTTCTAGTCAGGTAGTCCTGGAGCAATTAGCTTTAATATATTGTAAAGATATTGACTTTTTGACAAAGACAAGGGCAGCTTTATGACTCAGCTCACTTAGACTTACATTCAAGGAGACTGAAAAGAGTAACATTTATCAGAGCTGTCATCGTTAGGCTGGGCCAAAAGCGATTGTTTTAACTGGAAACTATTACATAAAATAATCTATTAACTTATACCCAGCAGAGTACATTACAGCAAAATTTGGAGAACCATTTCCCAACAATCAGTTAAATCAAACTTTGAAAGATTAGCCAATAATAAATGAGTTCATGCTAAACCAGTAAATGTAGTATTCAAAACACTGCTTTCCTCTTTTCCTCTACGTCAAATCAGCTTATTACTGAAATCCACTTACAAAAAGAGCTTACAGGAACAAAGAATAAAATTTGTGTCCTGTAGTTTTCTGACTTTGGGGGCAAGCAATCTTTCATAACCAGAGCCAAAGGCATAGTAAAAGCTGAACTACTCCTACAGCTCGTTTCTGAGGTGATCTCACTTTGTTATTACAAAATCAATTACATAAAGGATCACTGTCCAGGCAAATGCCAGTGCATCTCATCTCTTTATGTATGATAATTTTATTTAATTTTAATAAGCTGTATTTGCATAAGTGGAAAATATTTTCCCCCAGCATTTCTGTATGGAATTCTTTTAGTTTGTCCTGGAAGCCTCAGTGTGTACCACTTTAGGAAATGTCACTTTGGATAATATAGGAGCCAGGAGGGGGAGATACTCTGTTGGACCTCATAGTTCCAAACAGGGAGGGTGAAGGCTGGGGGCAGTGCTGGCTGCAGTGGCTATGAGATGGTGGGGTTCAGGATCCTGAAAACAGGGAACAAGGCAAATGGCAGGATCTCAACCACTGACTTCAGGAGAGCACACGTGGGCATCTTCAGGCACCAGCCTGAAAGAATCCCATGGAAGACAGCCCTGGAGAGAAGATGGATCCAGGAGCTGGTTAATTTTCAAGAATCACCTTTTTCAAGCTCAGAAATGGTTTATCTCCATATGCAGGAAATCAAAAAAAAAGGCAGAAGGAGCTCCTGACAAAACCCAGACATAAAAAAGAAGCACATGAAGTGGAAGCAGGGACAAGTGAACTGGAAGGAATACAGAGACACTGTCTGAGATGTAAGGATGGAGTTGAAAAAGCCAAAGCACACTTGGGGTTGAATCTGTCAAGAAATGTGAAGGGCAACATGAAGAGCTACAGGTCTATTAGCAGCAGAAGATGAGGGAAAATTTGGGCCCTGTGCTGCATGATGCAGGCAAGAGATCCAGTGGCAAAGAATATGGAAGAGACAGAAGTACTCAATCACCTTCCACCTCTTTATTTGAAAGACTGATCTTTTGGGATCCCGGGCTCCAAAGACCCATGGGAAAGACTGGAAGAAGAAAGACTTACCTTCAGTGGAGGAGAATCAGGTTAGGGAGCATTTAAAGAAACTGGACATAAAAATGTCTATGGGGCATAATGTACATCCTAAAGAAGCTGGTTGATGTCATTGTAAGGTCACTCTTGATAATCTTTGAAAGATCATGGTGACTGGGGGAGGATTCTGAGGACTAGAAGAAAGCAAAAATCACTTCTGTCTTAAAAAAGGAAAAAAAAGAAGATCCAAGGATCTATAGGCTGGTCAGCACAGCCACACCACAGTCCCTGGGACACTGACAAAGCAAATAATTCTGGAAAACATTTCCAAACTTTAAGGACAAGAATGTGATTTGAAGTAGTCCACATGGATTAACAAAGAGGAAATCATGCCTGCCCAATCTGACAGTTCTCTACAAAAAGATGACTGGCTTGGTGGACAATGGGAGACCAGTGAATATTGTTGATCTTGATTTTAGTGAGCCTTTCAACACTGGCTCCCGTAATAGTCTCACTGATTAAGTACAAGCTAGATAAATGGACAGTGAAACTGAAAAGTGGTTGAACTGCCATGCTCAAAGGGTTGTGATCCGTGCCAGGAAGTCCAGCTGGAGGCCAATCAAATCCAGCTGGAAGCCTGTTTCTAGTGATGTACACTAAGGGTTCATACTGGGTCCAATACTATTTAACATCTTGATTGATTACCTGAACAATAGGACAGAGTGCTCCCTTGGCAAGTTTGCAAACAATGCAGACTTGGGAGGAGTGGCTAATATGCCAGAGAATCATAAGCCATTTAGAGGAGCCTCCACAGGCTGGAAAAACAGGATGACAGGAGCCTCATGAAGTTCAACAAAAGCAAATGCAAAGTCCCACACCTGGAAAGAAATAACCCCATGCAACAGTATGGGCTTTTGAGCCAACTGGCTGGAAAGGAGTTGCAAAAAGGCTCTAGAAGGTCATGGTGGACTCCCAAGTTGACTAGAGTGAGCAATGGATCTTTGCAGCAATGAAGACCAACAGCCTCCTGGGTGGCATTAACAAGAGTTTCTGTCACCAACAGATCAAGGAATGTGTTTATTCCCCTCTATTTAGCACTGGAGATGCCACACCTGGAGTGCTGTTTCCACCCCTGGGCTTCCCAGTTCAAGAAAGAAATGGACGTACTGGAGCAAGTCCAGCAAAGTGCTACAAAGATAAGGGATTATAGCATTTGTCATATAAGGAGAGCCTGAGAGAACTGAGATTGTTTACCTCAGAAGAGAGATGGCTTTTTCCTGCTGTCATCTCTAGGCAGTTGAGCAAGTGCGTGAAGCCCTGTTTTCTACATGTCCCATCAAGCAGATACAATGCAAATGAGGTACTGCTCTTGGTGCATTTTAAATGAACAGAGCCATACCTTTTTTTCCTGGTGATTGGATCTATGATCTAAGTCTAGTTTATGAAACTGCTTCTTGGCAGGGTTTCTTTAGTTATGACATCAGCAGCTGTGAAATGATGAAATATCTGTATAGATGTTTAGACTTCAGTCCATCTGCTGCTTCTATACTAAGAACTTGTTTGCCTCCTGTGATTGATAAGGCTTTTGTAAGATAAAAGTGAAATGGACAATTGAAGACTAGCTGAGGGAATCCAAACCAGAACTGTTAGAACTTCTGTCTACTGCTGCTTGTTCATCATCCCAAGAAAACCAAAAAGCTTGATCATGAAAGAAAAAACATCTTTTTTTTTTTTTTTAAATTAATATGAAAGCAATAAGCAGTCATCATATATACCTTTTGATTCTAAGGTCTCAGCTATCTGTGTTTTCACTTTTTGTTTCTGACTGGTAGTTTAGCCTTCAAACCATTGGTTTCCATTTTTTCCAAAATGCTGATGAAAACTCGTCCATTGAAGAAAGAATTAAAAGCTTTCCTGTAAAGGAGAAAAAAAAAATGGTTAAACTAAAGAAAAAAGTGCAGAACTACATCTTAGCAGAGCTCAGCTATTTGTGAAAGGACATGGAGATCTCTTTGCAGGTATGTGCACAGCACTGTGGACACTCAGTGTGGTGCAAAACCCATTTGCATTATGTTGAGGGAAAGCGGATGACAGGGCCAAAATCCTAGCTGAAAGTTTGTGCTGGTCTGTTGAAGAAAGGTGCTGATGACATTCCTGGTAGAGAATGTAGAACGTGCTTTAAGTCCTTTAACTTATAGTCAGAAACTGGGCTCTAGAGACTTGGGGGTAGTGCCAGTGAGAATACAGAGGTGCCGTCATGGCTGGTGGGAGGAAGCTGTTGCAGTTCTACTCTGCTGTACATTGCACCTCACCACCTATTCTACATTTTACTTCCCTTCCTTACCTGTCTTTCATACACCTGCAGATGAGTTCTGAAGGGGTGTCTGATATTGCATGGGTGTACTTTCTGCCCCTTCTACTTGCACTTCCTACTCCAGGAGCATAAGCTTCTGTTTTGAAAAAAAATTCCTCCTGTACAGCCAAACCCTCTTTGGGGAGTCCTTGCTATTGGTCCTCGTTTGCCAGTCTTTCAGCTGTGCATGCTTGTGTCTTTGAGTAGCTGGTTTCCTTCACATGTGCTGTCATCTCTAAGCAAAGAAAACTGAACTGGCTCTTGTTCCCTTCTTAGGTAGGTTGGGCACCTGGCAAAATTGCTAGCAGCTCTATGCTTCTCCACTGACACAATGACCAGGAGCTGGCAGCATGCCCAGGAGGAAAAGAATAAAAGGGAAAATATCCCTACTGCCTGTTGGCATCAGAAATGATGGATGCGGAAGAAGCAAAGTGGGGTCTGCAAAATAGACTTACCAATCTGGGAACCTAAATGTTTAGGTGCTGGCATTTCTTGAAGATCCCTGTAATGAAAAACCCCTCCTCTGGGAAACTCAAGTCCTAAAGATCTCCTCCTTCAGTACAACTTTTGCATTTGTCCTTTACTTCCTCCTTGTCCTCAGAAGAGGCAAATTACCCTCTGTCACGTTTAAGTGAAGAATTCCAAAATCACCTCCAGAGACTGTGATGTCTGTGACCAAGGGCAGGGTCTAGTCCATCTGTTGACATAGGTTCCTTCATTGTTTTGATCCCCCAAAGGTCTAGATTTCAGTCACACTGTTCTGTCTCTTGCTCGTGACAGTTCCTTTTCACACACGGTTTTCTCTCACAGTCATAGAAAATCTAGAGATTTCAGTAGATTCAGAAGTGATAAAACTCAGTGAATATACACAGGAAATCTCATTGTACTACTACTACAACAGTCTCTGCTGTGAATTTGGTTTGAGGCTGGATTTAGGAAGGTTGAAGTCTCCATCAACCTCTCATTATACTTTTCTGGGTATGCAACAATTTGATGGATGGAGGTGTTTCACCATTTTATTGAAACAAATTACAAATATAATCCTGCAGCAAAAAAAAAAAAAAAAAAAGAAAATGGGTAATAACTGCAACCTGTTGTCTGTATGAACTGCTAGGAAAAAGAGATCTATGTTTCTGTGCCTGTACAGCTAATAAATTTTACACTAAGCAGTCATGGAAAAGACAACAGAGGGAGAGAGATAGTTCAAGGGGTAGGGACCAGACATTTGCAGTTTCCAGTCCTAGCTGAATTCAGTAAATACAACGCAAAATCTGTTTGTTTTTTTAATCTGTGCTTAGAGATTTTACATTACCAGCCACCCTGTGGCACACTTCATGGTGACTGCTCATGTTTACAGACATCAGTCACTGGCACAATTAGGACTACTACCAGTCATGCTCATTCTGATCCATCAGTCACTGGATACCATTCTGCTATCAGTTTCTTATCTAACTTTTATATATATACAATTTTATATACAGGTTTGGGTTGTGGGTTGTTGGTTTTTTTTGTTTGTTTGTTTGGTTTTGTTGGTTTTTTTTTTTAATGATTGTACATTGTACATTGTGTTTTTCCTTCAAAGGAGAATTTTATTCAAAGATTACAATATATTCAAAATCACAAATGGAATTTGTTTCATCGTTAGAAATGAAATCATCTCTTACTTTATCTACATTTGCCTCTTTTTCTGTATTAGGTCTCAGAAGTTTTGGAAAGGTTTCCTGCAGCCTGAAATGACAGAGAACCCCACATAAAGGACATCCCTATTTTACACCTAAGGAATATTGCTTAATAGGTATTAATCTGAAGAAATATATTGTATGGTAAAGCTTTTGACAGACTACCAACCTTCTGAACACCCAGAGATTATTCAATTTTTGTCTGATCAGAAGCACCTAATGTCACCACACATGCTACAATGAAAAGTCTAAGACAAATACAAAGTTTTGGTATGTGTGTTACCCATACATACCCTATAGCATCCAGTATGGTGTTTGCCACTCTCTTAGTTTCTTGCTGCTCATCTCTGAACATAAGAGCTCGTCCACTTGTTTCTAATTCACCTTTCCTTTCTATCTGGAATGCTCCTACAGAACTTTGTACTGAAAGGACTGGAGTGCGGCTGGACATGAAATTTTTTTCTCTCATTGGAAGCACATTGAAGACATCCATTGGGCAAAACATCACTCTTTTCTATCCAGACAGGCTTGGCTACTATCCTTACAAAAATGAAGTCACAGGAGAGGCATTCAATGGAGGACTCCCTCAACTTTCACTGCTGGAGAATCATTTAAAAAAAGCCAAAGAGGACATCCAGTTCTATATTCCTTCAGATGAACAGTTTGGATTAGCTGTCATTGACTGGGAAAACTGGAGACCTGTGTGGATAAGGAATTGGGGATCAAAAGACATTTATAGACAGGAATCCATTGAACTGGTTCAGCAGAGAGATCTCAGTCTATCAGAAGCCGAAGCCAGGACTATAGCTAAAAAGGAATTTGAAGCTGCAGCAAAATCAATTATGTTGGAATCTTTAAAGCTGGGCATAGAAATGAAGCCAAATCGTCTGTGGGGATATTACCTTTATCCAGACTGTTATAACTATGATTACAAACAAAACCCACATAATTATACAGGAACCTGTTTAGATATTGAAATAGAGAGAAATAATGAGCTTAACTGGTTGTGGGAGAAAAGCACAGCACTTTATCCATCTGTCTATCTAGAGACAGCCTTAAGATCTTCCAGAAATGCCCAGCTCTTTGTTCGCAACAGAGTTCAAGAAGCCATTAGAATTTCATATATCTCTAACTCTACTCATCCCCTTCCAGTTTTTGTATATACACGTCCAGTATTCACAGATGTCTATGAGGAGTATCTCTCCCAGGTGAGTGGAGCTAGACCTTCAATATTTCACATTTAAGTGGAAAGAGATTACCAGGTGACACTTATTTAGCAAATATGCTAACTTGTATCAGAAAAAAAGTGTGTAGATTTTGTATAAAATATTAAATTAATCCACCAAAGAAATTTCACCAAACAGAACACTCACTAAGAGGTCCATTGTCAAACCTTCCTCATGACATTTATTAAGTAGTGTTTTATTCTCTGAGTAGTCCTCACATGTAGCAAAATATCACAAAGCTAGAAAGCATATTTAGTACACCAGGTCAGATGAAAGAAGTATGAATAACTTCTTCCAAAGAGATTTAGTAAAACTAGTCTGGCTTAATGTCTGCTTTTTAGGTTATAAGGAAAAACAATAAAAGAGTCTTTCTTTTCCTTAAAAAAGGGTTTAAGAGCTAGTGAAAAAATTAGTTGTACTCAAGTAGCTTTCTAAATGGTATTTCAGCATCTCATGGATTCACAGAATCACAGAATCATTCAGGTTGGAAAAGACCCTTGGGATCATTGAGTCCAATCATCAGTCCTACTCCACAAAGTTCTCCCCTACACCATATCCCCCAGCATCTCATCCAAACAACCCTTAAACACATCCAGGGATGGTGACTCCACCACCCCCCTGGGCAGCCTATTCCACTGTCTGACCACTCTTTCTGTGAAAAATTTTTTCCTAATATCCAGTCTAAACCTCCCCTGTTCAAGCTTAAAGCCGTTCCCTCTTGTTCTATTGCTAATTACCCGTGAGAAGAGACCAGCACCAACCTTTCTACAATGTCCTTTCAGATAGCTGTAGAGAGTGATGAGGTCTCCCCTCAGCATTTTCTTCCTCAAACGAAGCAGTCTCAGCTCCTTAAATCACTCCTCATAGGATTTGTTCTCCAGGCCCTTCACCAGCTTCTCTGCCCTCCTCTGCACTCGCTCCAGCACCTCAATATCTCTCTCGTATTGAGGTGCCCAAAACTGGACACAATACTCCAGGTGTGGCCTCACCAGTGCAGAGCACAGGGGGACTGTCACCTCCCTACTTCTGCTGGTCACACTATTTCTAATACAAGCCAGGATGCCGTTGGCTTTCTTGGCCACCCGGGCACACTGCTGGCTCATGTTCAGCTGCTTGTCAATGAGAACCCCCAGAGCCTTCTCTTCCAGACAGCTCCAGCCACACCTCCCCAGGCCTGTAGCCATGCAGGGGGTTGTTGTGGCCCAAGTGCAGGACCTGGCACTTGGCCTTGTTGAAGCTCATCCTGTTAACGTTGGCCCAACGATCCAATCTATCCAAGTCTCTCTGTAGTGCCTCCCTACCTCCATGCAGATTGACATTCCCACTTAACTTGATGTTGTCTGCGAACTTACTGATGATACACTCTACGTCCTAATCAAGATCATCAATATGGATAATCATCTTACTGCAGTTGTGGATACACTTTTCCTTTCACAGTTTTGTATACATCTACCCTATCAGAGATACCACCAATCTGGGGAATCTTTTCCTGGTCATGTAGGACATGAGAAAGTTACCGATTGTGCTCCTGGTGACTGCATTGTGCCTGGTGACTTCTCACATTCTGGATAGAGCATCACCAGGCTCCGTGGATACCTTCAGGGAGCAAAGGGTGCTGTCAGGGTCCCTGTTGGGTTTCTAGGTAATAATTTAAATCCTGTAATCCTTACATTATTCCATGTGTTGTGCCCTGCAGTAAATTGTTTTTCTGTTGTTCTTTTTCTGCCCATTGTCCTCTCCCATTCCAGATGGGCATTAAGATTTTGTTAGGGCTGGGCTAATAGCTGACCCTAAAAGGAGAACTGAACAGAAACAAATTTCCCAAATCAATCTCTGTAAAAGGCCAGAGCCATTCTCTGGAGAAAAGAGATTCCTGTTGGTGAAAGCTCTTTCTCTTGCTACTTTTCTGCTTTAGCACTTTCTGGTAACTGAAATTACAATTAAAAAAAAAAACAACAAAAACAAACAAACCAAAAAAAACCCAGCAAAAAAAAAAAGCTGTGCTTTCCAGCCTCTGCTTCAGGCAGTTACTGAAACCAGCTACTACCAACTCTGAGCAGCCAGGGGGCAGTGCAGCAAATTCAAACTTAAAATAGTTGGAGGACTGTATGTCATATGCCTAATCACTGGCTCAGTTTTACAGCCTTGTTTTTCTAACCGGATGACATATAAATTGGATATAATTGGCAACATTTTCTGGCATCACCTGTGCAACCCAATCCCAGAATAAAAGTGTAATTGAGACCAGAATGTTTTCAATGTATATAATTGCTTGCTGTCTTCAAAGTAGTTATTTTGGATATGTGATTTATTATATGCATTATACATTTTGCCCTTATGTTATAGATTACTTACATTAGTATGATTCTTTGCCCATTTCCCCTCAGGATGATCTGGTAAATACCATTGGGGAATCTGCTGCACTGGGTGCTTCTGGAATTGTGATCTGGGGTGACATGAATTTAACACAAAATAAGGTATGCCAGATTAATTATTGCATGATATTTTTAAAATGAAAAGGATATAAAGCATTATGATTCCTTATTCCTATGATTCCTCTTCCATTTTTAAAAGGATGACTCCATATTGCCAGCAGCCTTCTCCAGTCAAAAAACAAGCACATTTGAGGCTTATTAAGATTGTAATTGACTACAGAATAAGAGTTCAATCTTTCAAAGTATCAGTGTTGGCTCTGAGTAACTGGACAAGATACCATGATAACGGTAGGCAAGTTAGCACTTGTTTAGTTAAATTAAGGAAAGAATTCCTGTATCTTCGTTATATTCCAGTCATGAGCTACAGAAAAAATTACTTGTGCTTGTCCAGAAAAAATTTTAAAAGGCCTTTCTGCTTTTTAAAGTGGTGCACTTAGCAATAATATTTAAATCACTAGGAGGAGTCAGTCTGAGATTTTAGCTCTAGCTTGTTCTGTGTGTTGTAAATAGTAATTTGATTAATTTCATTTTAAGAAAGATCTGAGTCAGAAAAGGAAAAAAAAATCCAATTTGTTTTAGGAAGGTCAAATACATAGCTTGGGAAGCATTGTTACAAGGATGTTCAAATAAATCTTTCAAACTAGCTCATTCATACCCAGGCAAACTAGATATAATAAACTACTGTATGGGAAGACCCTTCTGAAGTCTTCTAAGAGCAAAGAACTGAAGTTCTTCAGCACTGCTGGGCCTCCTTTCATAGAAAGCTTGGCCAAATAAATCTTCACAGCTCTGTAAGGGTCAAATTCCCAAAAGCATCCCACTTTTTGTATGTGCCTGCCTTTGAGAAAGGATATAAACTGCACATGAAGCTTTTTTGCCCATTACCCCAATACCAGAACATAGATGAGCAAAAACTTTCACTGCTTGAATTTTGAGATTTGTGTGAGCAAATAGAAGTTTTCACAGCCCAGTCAGACTATGTATTTGTGCATTAATTGCACCTTTTGTTTTTTACAGCTATCACAGTCAGTAGCCTTTCAGCAATGAAATATTACTGTGACCCTCACTTCTGTGAGAATTGCATCAACCAAAATTTCTAGGCAGGGTTTTTATATATATACGTAAAAGAAAAACATATACCTCAGATTCACCAAAGTGATCTCCATGGGTGTAAATATTAGCTGTATCTACACGCGATATTAGGCAAATGCCCTAAGGAGACATAGCATCAGAAGCAAAGAAAGAGTTCCCAAAGCCTCTGGTTATTAAACTGCACCAAGCACACACACAACATATGCCAACTTCATGATCAATTAGAATGGTCAATTCTCTTAATATATTTTCAATTTGATCATCCTCCCAAAAATGGTTTTCAATTCAAAAATGCCGTGAAAGTTCCCTATGCCTGCAGCCTAGCTATTTAGGTCAGGGGAAAATCAAAGAGTCTCACACAGATGATTTGATAGAAAAATTCTTTGTTCAAACTGAAGAAGTGAGGATTTTTTCCAAGATCCCTCCAAATGATTCAAGACAAAAAGGAACTTCAGTCCTTCATGTAACTTGTTTAGATGCATCTGATTCAAAATGCTGCATGAAATATACAGATAAAATGAAAGCTCTAAGTTGTCTGCTTTCTGATACAAGTGCTTTTCATAACAACTCCACCAACTACCCAACATAAATTTTCTGTGATCCTTGAACTACATAGCAACTTCTCAGGTAAACTTGCTTCCACCAGCTATAATTATTATCAAAACCACAGGAGAAACATTCATAGATAACCACTACGGTACTGTTATTAGAATGACAGCATTTTAAAATTTAAAAAAACCCTAAAATGTAAATTAAAATTAAAACTAGTTACTAATTAAAAACTAAATAATGCAGGTATGATGTTCTTTTCACAGAACACCTGTAGAGCTCTGGACAACTACCTTCGGAGGACTTTGACCCCATACCTCATCAATGTCACAATGGCAGCCAGAATCTGTAGCCAAGTGTTATGCCAAGACTCTGGTGCTTGCGCACGAAAAAAATGGAATTCCAGTGACTATCTTCACTTGAATCCTGAGAATATTGTCATTCAAATGACAAAGGATGGAAAATACACTCTACACGGGCAACCAGCATTTCAGGATCTGCAAACTTTCATAGAAAAATTTGATTGCCACTGTTATGCAGGGCACAGTTGTGAACCTAGAGCTGATATAAATGACATCCATTACCTCCATGCTTGCATTTCAGAAGATATTTGCATTCAGATATCCTCAAATTCACTTTCTAATATAAAAGCCTCTGAAGAAAAGATCCTGTCTAACAGAACTGTATTTTCATTTACTTCTCAGAGTAAGGTGACACCTACACATACTGAAATAGAAGACTTCCCATCTACCTTTGGAAATAATAAACTCAACATAACAACTGCAGAATATAACACTGACACAGCTGCCACTAGATATGATTTAGAAGCAAATGATACTCGTACTTTCAGTTGTTCTTCATCCTATACAATAAGGATGTTTAATTTATTTTGTTTAATTATAATTTTGAGAACCTTAATACAAGTGACCCATGAAAGTGAGAATATTCTTTTCCCTGGCTTTGTTTGATATTCTAAAGATTTTATTTACAAAGAAAAATCGTTCCTGAAAGGCATGTGGCCTTATCTGTATCAGGTAACCTTTTCTATTCCATAGGTGACACTTCAGCTTCAATGTATTTCTTCAGTTTAGTTCTATAAACTATTTGTGCCAAAGATATACTGGTCCATATATACTGGTTATATCATACAAAAGGATAGTTCAGAATGGGAAACATTTATTTTACAGTTTACATTTTTAACAGTTATATTTGAGAAAAAAAATGTTGATAATACCATTTTGTATTCTTCAAGTTAAGGCAGTTAAATACATCTCAACCTGGATTTCATCGAGTCTCAGCACTCAACAGGTTTGATGCTCTATGCAGAAATTAATTTGATTCCGTATGAAAATTAGCTCTTAAAATTATTTGGCTTAACTTTCGATCTGTGGGACTTCACAGCATAACATCTTTCTGATTATGTAATGTTTCTCTATTTCCACAATATCTTCAGGGACACTCTGTTTTTTCATTTAATTAAATATATTCATAACTATTCAGAAGGTTTTAACTTTAATGTAAATGTTGACTTCAAATATTACAGCTTCATTACTTAAAATTTGAGCTGCAGTGGTTTATCCTTCTTTCATACTTCTCCCAAGTTCTCCCCCTTATTTCAGATGTCCCCTTCTTGGTTTTCAGTTGTTTTGTCTGGACAATACTCACAACTCATCTGATCTGCCTCTGCACTCCCTACTGGCACTGGTCACCAGTGCTAGTTTCTTGAGCCAGCTAGCCCTATATAGGGTGACTGTGCCATTTGGACAAAAGGCTGTGAGCGTGGAACTTTCGCTATGCCTATTTCCTGAGCAATCTTTTTGGTGGAAACCAGTTTGTTCCTTAGGAGGACCCAGCAGTGGAGGCTACAAATGAATGGCACTGGGGACCTGGGACTCCCTTTCTTCGCTTACAGTGCCTGTGATCCCCAATCTCAGGACCACCTTTTTGATCCAGTCTGCTCACAAAACTAACACTATTTGCTTAATATTATTCCATTGCCAAAAGCAGTGTGATAGCAAGAGATACCCCAGAACAAAACCACTCCCAGTATCATATCAAAATTCTAGTTATGATTTACATATAGTCAGTTTAAGTATTTAGAAGCAATTAACTGCAGTTTATTTGATAAAATAACCTTTTGAAATTATTATGTTAGATGCTTAATAGATGGTTGAGCTTCTGATGGGTGAAGAGTGGTTGCTGGCATGGACACATTAAAAAAAAGCCTCCCTAGAGCTAGACATGATCTACATAAATAAATCACCACCTCCCACATATACAACCTGCCTCACTAATGGAAATACCTGGGATTTCAAGACAGTAGCCCTTTATTTATGAAAAGTTATTGTCTTAATCTAGCAGAAAACACATTATATCCATTGCCTTTGAATTTTCAGGTTGTCAGTTATAACAGACATGCAGAAAACCAGATGAAGCCTTTAGACTTAACATGGTGAAATAATGTTTTATGGCTCTTGGAAAGCAAGTTATCAAGAGAAAGTGACAATTTTCTCATTGCAGTTACAGTGTTGAGTCCATAAGTCAAAGCTCTTTCTGCCGTTAATGTTCCAAGTAGAATCATGAATAAAAAATAAGTATGTAGCAGACTGTCCGGCACAGAAGAATCCAGCTGGTTTTGATCACCTCTGTAAAAAAGATGTTTTTTAAACTGCAGCTTTGATATTGGTTATTTGATCTCATGTAAGCAAAAGCCACGATATCATAATTCCTGTACCAGGAGGTCCCTCTCTTTCACACTGCAGCTGTGATAACTGTCAAAGGGTTTCTAAAAACTGGAAACATTACTGGTAATGCCTTAGCATATGTTGTATGATTTACATGAAGTTTTATTTTTTCAGCAGAACGTTTTAACATGGCTAAAATTTTACATTGGCACATAGAGTTCCAGTTCAAAGGCTGCACTGCTTTGTTAAATGTTTGGCAAAGTTTCCAGAGGTTTGGCTTGTTTGCATCTAGTGCTCTGAGATTCAGACACTGGATTTGTAGCACTTTGTGATAAGAGAGCTCACAGGTTCACAAAATCTAGAAAGCTTGCCATAAATGTTTTTGACTATCAGCCAAGCTGGCAGAGCACTTGTGATGAGGAAAGCATGGAATCATCAGAAAAGGAGGAATGAGACGTTTAAAATCATAGAAGTGTTGAGACAGAACACCCAGGACCTCCCAGTGGATACAGAGGAAGTGCAAAGCAGTGGGGAATGTGGACAGACCAGTCTCTTCCCATTCAACAGTTTTTATCTACCTGGCATTTAATACCAAGAACCGTTCCCTGAGGCCCACTGTAAAGATAAAGGAACACAGTAACTGATATGGTTAGATTAGACCTATCCATCTGATCCAATCTCTTTTTTTCTTCAGAGCAGCCAGGATCAGAAAAGTAAAAGGAAGGTAAGAGGAAAGCAGACTCTTGCAATAAACTGTCCACAGAAATGTGTCTTCCTAAGCTGCACACCTGAATAGCTATTTATCTTGTGCTCTGTTACCAACCACCTCTTGAGTGCTCATTTGAGATATTTATGTTACCTGCACATATCTGGAATCCATACTTTAAATCCTACAAACTTACCAGAGTGAGATTCAGGCGAGCTACGTGCTGTGTAAAATTACAGTATTTTCCAAATGTATTTTTTTGCTCTGTATTGTATTTGTCTAGCCTATATTCTATGCTAAAGAGTCACCATGGAGTCAGCCATGGAGTAAGAAAAAAGAAGGAAAAGGGGTTCTATGCCTTGCATTGCTAGTGACTATCTTATGTTCAAAGCCAAAACTGTATTCTCCTAGAGCAGATCCCCCCTGTCGTGTCCGTCCCCCACCCCAAATCACCTTGCATTCACTTCCTTTCCTATAAACTTTAGTTTTCTCAGTAGTTTAACTGACAGTTTCAGTTTCTTATGTTGTAATTTTTCCATAAGATTAAATAGTAGAGGAATGTTCATTTCACTTTGTCATTCATTATTTTGTACTTCTCCCTTCTAGGCAGAATTCAGGCTGGCAATACTCAGGGCCTGGGAAATGCTAAAATGGGTGTGATGAAATGATCTAAATGAAAGTTTTTTAACTACCTTTGAGTGGCCTCCTTCAATGTCTAGAAAGTTTGCTAATTGAAATTCTGCTTCTCTATATGAAGAATCTGGACCTGATTTATTGAGTTGTTTTTTCTGGGACACCCAAAGATACTGGCACTTTAATGAGAGATACCTTTGGGTACTTACAGAATACGAACAGAAGTGAAATCATAGTCTAGCCCCTGCCTTGCAGTTTCTTGCTTCTCTGTATTAAATATGACAACATGGAGAGAGATTTTGAGAGTCAGGACAATAAGACCACTTTGTAGACAGCCTAGGATGTGACTAGAATCCCAAGGAGTCCTTTAATCCCTGCATCACACTGGGACACCCTGTTGTATATATATATCAACAAGGAATTGTGTGGAAGATTTCATACCTGTGCAGTATGCACCAGACAACTCCCAGACACAGATTGGATTTGTACATGTACCTATCCATCACTTTTCAATACAAACAACAAGACAACAAAGACAGTTACATAATTTTAAAACATATTCAGTTATGGAGCATTGACGACCTTTTTAAGAAGGCAAATAAATTCCATCCTTCAAGAATAGACACTTAAAACTTGAAAGTGTTTTCGCAGTGTGCTTGTGCAAGCCCCTTGGCATTGGCAGATACCCATTCTGTCAAAGCAAAACAGCCTGCAAAATTAGGGCCTGGGATTTCAAGACAGTCACGAGTTTAATTCTAAAGAATAACATCAATATAAAACAATGTTTATTTCATGGTAAAAAAAAAAAAAAAAAGTAATTACAGCCTTATTTAACAATTTCATGTTTCTTAAATAAATTTCTTTTTTGTTGTTTTTTCTTGGCAGTTTTTTCCTTTCCCACTGAAAACCATTGTATAGGTGGCTGGAAACAGATTCAAAAAGCTTAGTAGTCTAACTTCATCACTTAACACTTCTAGATGTTTCCCAATGTGTGGCTATTCTAGACCCTTCTGTCTGTTTTCCTGCAAAGACTCCATGGAAATTTCATCCAGAATCATGGTATTTTTCTTTATGCTGACAGTCATGTAAACATGCAGTATTCAAGATCAATCCTAAGTGTTTGTGTATGCCAGTCAAGGATCAGGGTCTTTAGAGAACATTCTTTTGTGTAGGTGTTCTGAACCTTTCACAGTTACTTTTCCTATCAGTAGTACTCAGGACTGCAAAATTTGCCAGTGTTTGTTGTCCCCTACATCTGAGAAAGTAAAGAGCAAAGAAGTAAAGGGCGCCTATCAATATTAGCATCCTTAAGGGAAAAACTTTGGATTCCATTATGTTCACTAATGTGTTATCACCATCATGATATACTGGTTATAGTTCTCTGTTACCAATAGTAATCAGATTATATTTTTCAGTGTATGCTTGTAGAACCATTAGTTTATAACTGATAAGTTATTTACTGATTAGTAATTGACACAAACAGACAGTATGAAAATTAATGTGAACCACTACTTTATACATTTAGCCAACATTTTGTTTCTGTGCACACAATCCCAAAGTGTTGTGTTCAGCAGCATATATATGTAGACATCAGACAATATGCAGTTTCCCTTCTCTGCCTTTGTTTTCATCTCAGAAAATATATTTATTCAGCGGAACTTCAAGATCCTGCAGAAGAAATATACCATATGTTAACAGTCTCCTTCTGGTGCGCACTGCTCCCTCAGGCTATAGCAGTTTGAGACAAGATGATAGCTTGACAGTGTCGAGTGATGATTTCCTGAGGCAGCGACCTAACAACCAGCCATTTAAAGGGAGGCTAAGGGCACCCTGCAGTCCCATAACAATAATATTGTTAATGTCACAACAAAGTATGAAGTACCTTACTGCTGGGACAGCTAGTAATTAAGGGCACAGGACTAATATAGACTTGGGCTGTCTGTAAATCCCCTGCAATGTTGCAGTACATGCTGCATATACCAAATGTAGGTATCCAAAGCGCAGAGTTCTTAGTCTGCCCCACTCTGCCAGTGGAACAATCCTTACAGAGATCCTTTTTCAACTCTTCTCTCACTGGAGTGTGACAAAAATTTAAGCTACATACTAAAGAGTCTTTGATGCGCCAGCCAGCAGAGGGCACGGATGACACACACAGACACTGGTGGTTACATTACAACGCTTTCACTGAAAAGTTCAATAGTCTTTCTATTCTCTTTAGCAAAGCAGCTGCTTAACTGGCCTACAAACAGTCTCTCACTAATGCAGTGCCTCATTAGCAGAGAAGATGTACGGCTTATTCTACAGGGATTTTTTTCCAAACATTTGGTATATCAGGACAAATCTGAAAATACCAGAGTGAGACATCACCTATTCGCATGCTCTCCTCTGGAGATTTCACTTAGCTGAAGGTGTCTTCTCATTAAGATCTTGAGCGGTGACTAAAATCCATGCTTAAACTGCAGATAATGTGATCTGATCTCTTTGGTAGTAGTCTGAACTAGAGCTGTGGGTCCCAAGCAGCTTGTTTCTTCCCAAATGTGGAAATATCTGGATATGCAGTATTAGTTCCGGTCAAGTTTTGCTGACCATTTATAGTATCACGACCATCATAATCTCAGACTTAAGATCCACTGTTATAAATTTTTATACCGCAAGTAAGTCTCTGCAATGGAGTAAGCTGCTTTATTGCCACTTCAGAGATTCAATGTGCTATGTGCTGCATGGCCCCATAATACTGCTAAATGCTAAACTGGTCCTGAAGTGTGTAAATCTCAATAGACAAGACAGAAAAGTGAAATACTTTATCAGTGGTTAAATGTTTCCCAGAAAGATTAAGTGGCTTGTCTACAGTCACACAGGATAATGAATTGTGGCCTTCTGTGCAGCAACTCAGGCTTTTAGCTGCAAGAACAAATGTCCTCTGAGCTGCTAATTGTAGCAAGGTAGCAATACTTTTACATACAATATTCTATTAGCAAACTGCAAAATAAGGAATTGGCTTTCATAATCATACAGTTGTGCAAAACATATAACATTTTAGAGCAATGCAACGGATCACTGAACTTGCACAAACCCTCCAAGACTTTTTCATACACTGTATTTTGCCCCCCTAGACACTGTAAAATACTTCAGTCAGCATACAGCTAAACTAATGTTTTGGAACATACCTGCTGGTCTTTTATGAGGATATGACTGAAATGTATTTTGTCAGAATAAGTTACTGTATCTGCAATACACTGTTTCTTTAAGCTTCTAACACTATGAGCCTTAAGCGCTCCTGCAGAATTTAAAAATTCTTGCAAAAATTCTTGCAAAAATAGAGACTGCTCAATTTTATGTGAGTTTTCCCACGCAGTAATCAGAACCACTTTATTTCCACAAACCACTCTCACAAATGGGCTGTCTTTATTCCACATGTTGCCAGCTAGGTGATTTGTGGTAACAGGAGAAATTCTTACATTTTTCAGTTTCAGCCAGAAACATTTCACCTATTCACTCAAAATTTGGTAACTGCTTTGGCTTAAACCAGTTTTTAAAAATAACAAGATACATAGCAGAAAAATAGTGTTTTGCCTGTGAATTATTTCCTGGTCCTATGAATATGAATCAGGAGCCAGCAGTGTGCCCAGGTGGCCAAGAAGGCCAATGGCATCCTGGCTTGTGTCAGCCATAGCGTGGCCAGCAGGGACAGGGAAGGGATCTGACCCCTGGACTCGGCACTGGTGAGGCCGCACCTTGATTCCTGTGTTCAGTTTTGGGCCCCTCACTACAAAAAGGACATTGAATGACTCGAGCATGTCCAGAGAAGGGCAACAGAGCTGGTGCAGGGTCTGGAGCACAGGTCGCACGGGGAGTGGCTGAGGGAACTGGGGGTGTTTAGTCTGGAGAAGAGGAGGCTGAGGGGAGACCTCATCGCCCTCTACAGCTACCTGAAAGGAGGCTGCAGGCTGCAGAGAGCTGGGGATGAGTCTCTTTAATCAAGTAATTAGTGATAGGACAAGAGGGAATGGCCTCGAGTTGCACCAGGGAAGGTTTAGACTGGATATCAGGAAGCATTTATTTACAGAACAGGTTGTTAGGCATTGGAATGGGCTGCCCAGGGAGGTGGTGGAGTCCCCATCCCTGGAGGTGTTTAAGAGTTGGGTCAACATAGCACTGAAGGATATGGTGTAGTTGGGAACTGTGAGTGTTTAGGTTAATGGTTGGACTGGATGATCTTCAAGGTCTTTTCCAACCTAGCTGATTCTGTGACCCATTCAATCCGAATAACCCAGTTCTTCAATTTCTACTTTACCCATGTCTCCAGTGATTCCACTAGTTATGTTTAGCATAAATGGTAACTGGCTGGTAAATTTGTGACTGCTGGCTGAGTCAAGGCTTTACGTATGTACTGAATGGCCATCTGGCTGCTACTAAGAGGCAAACAGAAACAGCAGAGTTCTGGTACACTCTCCCTCAATGCAGGATCTCATGAAGTTCCTCTCTTTCACTGTGCCACCAATTTTCAAGAAACTTCAAGAGCTGTACCATGCTCTGAAACTGCTGAAGACACCATCACTGCCTCAGAGTGTCATCCAAAATTCTGATTCTAACCCCAAATATCAACGCTAGGGAACAGCATTAGACAAAGGGACTACCTGTATCAAGGGAAGCACCTTATGCTACCGGGGGTGGGGTGGGGTATGGGTGTGCCTGTTTGTTTGGAACTCACCACTTAAATTTGACTCTTTCCTCCAGATTTTATCTTAAGAGAAGCAATGAAAAATAATTCCCTAATATTACCATTGTGTAGCAGGGCCAGCTACGGCATTCAATTTCCTTCTGGAAATGTTCAATTAAATTTACATGAGCAAATAAATGAGTATCTGTAAAAAAAAAATCTTATAATTACACTATGAGTCATTTTGACTGTATCTACAACCAGGACATGAAAAAGCGTACACTTTTTCACTACAGCTAGACCAGAACCAATTGCTCTTGACAGCAAACTCACAAGAGCTTCCAGTTTTTGTGGTCTGACTGACATAACCAGTGAGGTTTGTCACAAACTGCATTCTCTAAAATGCTGAATTAAGTTTCTAAAAAGAGCATGAAAAACAAATTTCAAAATGTTTTGATGAATTTGCTATGTTTTGGTAGTAGCAGTATCCATACTAAATTTTTGAAGTGCCTTGTTTATATCTGTGTGAAAGTCCTCCATCAATCAATACCACCAACACTGCAATCTTCTAGAGCATCATGTATAATTTCAGTGACAACTTTAGAGACTGGTAGATGGATCCAGGTTAAGCGTTAGTTCTGTATTTATGGTGAAAACAAGACTTTCTCTAATGCTGTGTGGCAAGACTGTATGTTAAATGTTGTTTATCCAGTGCAGGCAGAGGAAGATTCCTGGTGAAGCGGCATGTCCTGTCATTGCTCACCATACAGAACCACTGTCACAAGCATCTCCTGTTGAGGCAAGGAAGCATGCCAAGGGAGAGTCTCAAAAAACTGCCAAAGAAGAACCCAAATAAAACCACGGTAAGCCCTGGGTCTGAAAAAAAACCAAACAGATGAACAATTCAAGAAGGGAGGAGTGGAGGTTCTAGAGGCATGAGAACCGCCATCACCGGAGGTGAAGGACATACAAAATCGACCCTGTCAAGAGGACCTAAGTCCACCACCTCTCACAGGCCAGTGCCGCAAACGCGGCCGTGGGCCAGCCCTGGCTGGGTGCGGGGTGCTGGGCAGCCAGCCCAGGGCGGCCGGGCCGCCCCCTCCTGCCACACTCCGCAGGGACCAGCGGTTCTCCTCAGGCCATCCCCGCCCTGTCCGTCGCGGTGCCCGGAGCCGCCCTGCTGCTCCCCGGGGCTG
>NW_020799092.1:59032341-59110771 GCF_003259725.1 Athene cunicularia
TGTAGAGGGCGATGAGGTCGCCCCTCAGCCTCCTCTTCTCCAGACTAAACACCCCCAGTTCCCTCAGCCGCTCCCCCGGCAACAAGTGCGGGCTCTGCCTGCGGGGCCTGCGGCGAGGCCGCCTCCTGTCTTGAGGTCCCGCGGCGCGGCGGTGCGCTGCGGAGTCAGGGAGGGAGGGGGGCGGGCGCGGGCATGAGGCAGCTCTGGTCTTTTTGCAACCTCGAGAATTTCACAGCAGGCTCAGGTGGGTGTGAAACTGAAGAGAGAGAAGGAAAATGTCTCCCGTGTCAGACTGCAGAGTGTGCCCATCTCGAAGCAGATTGCTGAGCACGGGCTCTTGTCCGTGATTCAGAGTTGGCTTTTCACGGCCAGCATATCCCAAAATAACTCGGAGTAGATTGTCCATCCTCCAAGGCCACAACTCTCCTGTCGCTGAATTCTGCCCTCCCATCAGGTGCATCAATATCAATGCCTCCCCACAATTCCTTGATAGCTCTTTTCCAGCATTCAAGGCTGATTTTGGCATTCCCTTCCCACTGGGGTGATGGCCTTGCAGCCTTGTACCTCTCTAATGCTAACACTTACCATGGCGTTTTCTGTTTTGTCATCATGCTGAAATATGTTCCTCATCCTTGTTAGCTATGCCTTCTGCATTTGGGTGGATCCCAAAGATTTACTTCCCATCCGAAGATGAAGAAAAATGTGTTGTAAATATGGTTGCTACTAATCATAAAGCTTAGTGCATACCCTTTTGTGTAAGGTGAGAACTGTTGTGAGATGTATTGCAACTTCACCTGCCACAAGATAAAGGTTTCCTGATGTTCTTCAGTCCTTGTCCTGAAGTTAACTATATCACCTATCAAAAGCAGACTGGGAGGCATATGGCCTAAAGTCAGATAGATTGAGGCAATGATGACATGAATACATAGTATTCATTACTTGCTTTCACATACAATTGTGGATTAAGGGGAAAATAGGAGATTGTGAATTATTGTGAGTGAAGAAGTGGAGAGAGAGCAGGAGTAAAGGAATGGGATAGGGAAAGTGCACAATGGAATTATGTTTTGGGGCACATCAGTAATCAATAAACAGAAAATATCTGGAACTGTTATTTTAGTTCATTAGGCACTTGGACAGTCTTGGTAACATGGGCCTCAGCACTCCTCAGGCCCATTGGAAGCGTTCCTCTCCCACAGGTGAGCTTTGCTGAGGAAGGGGGAAAAGGCGGTGTGGCCTTAGTAACAGTAGTGTGTGGTATTAGACTTCGTCCCTGTAACTGTCCACTCACTTACACTACACCACTAGTGGAATGGCATCATATGTGTTTGTCTCCGTTACTAGTATCTTGAATACCAGAGCACTACTGTTACTGCAGGTTTGATTTTACCAGCAAACGTGTTGCTTAAGAATATTTTGCAAGGCATCCATGTTTTCTGACTTGGGGAATAGCACAGGTCGCAGGTTTTGTAGCTTCTGGATCTTTCAGTCTGGAGATGACACACCATGATAATTACCAAAGAAGGGTTGTTGGAAAATTTGGAAGTAAACAATGTAGGGTAAGGCAATGGATAATATTTTACTCTTGAATACAGTTGGTACCAGGCTGGCAAATAGATTGGGAACTCTAGGTGCATTTGTGTGTATGTAGCTAGACTGTAACAAGATGAAAATAAATATTGCAAAATAGTGGCTACTTAAAATGCAAACTGTAATGGATCATAAAAACAAATGGTAGGAAATTAACTATTTTTTCCACTTTGCAGTAGTATTCAGAGATCATATCATGCTAACACTGATTAAACACCCTTTGAGACAGTCTCTTCCTTGAAGAGTTCAAGCCATATTTAGTCCTCTGTTCACAGTGGAAACCTTAGATAATGGCCTTTTACTATGGATGTGCACTGATGTAATAAAATAGAATCTTGCCCATGGTTGTTGATATGGTAGGGGGTAATGGCAGTATTCATTGTCATCTCAATATTCAGCATAATTTAAAGAGGGCGTTACAGACTCCTTTGCATTAGTTATTTTCATCTGTGTCAGGATGTAATCTCTTTTTTACTGAGATGCAACGATAAACTTGTACATCTTGTATATTCACAAAAATAGGCAATTTGTCATGTAAACTTCTTTAGCAAGCAAAATCGAACAGATTTTTTACTTTATGGTGCTTACAGCACTTAGAGTAATCGGAGCTTTTGGATGAATGTGGGCAAACGATTCACAATATTACTTTCTTTTCTTCATTGTGTAGGAAAATAGAGCTGTAAACATAATGCTTTCTTTGTAGCTGATTCCATTCAACCAGAATGGAAAATTTTTAGAGGAAATGACTGAAGACCAATAAAGGGAGTGCTGATTGTGTTCTCTCCCCAATACCAGAGCAATTATGGTTTGGGGATTTTTATTTATGTCTTCCAGTTGAGCATATTGCATATAGTATATACTTTGATGGCAAAAGTGGAATCCCGACTTTCTGTGAGTTTGTTTAAACAATAGCCTCCTGAGTTGTCTAGCTGATTTTCCAGACATTCATGTGCTTGAGTAATGATGCTGGACTTTGTGTTCATATGTGTTTATATGTCTGTCCTTCACAAATAAATGTACTATATATTTTAACAAATTAGGCCAGGACCTGCTACAGGAGATCATTACGGATTGGCTTTGTCTTACTTCATCAAATTAAAAACTTCTGTCACTGCTAGGTACATGTATCTGTGTGAGACTGCAGGTGCATTTGTCTTCACTGTTTTTTCCTACTGCTGTTGACAAGTCACTGAAGCAAGGAAAGAAGAGGGAAAAAAAAGACTTTCAGAAACAAAAGATTGGGAAATTGTATAGTACAGAATTTAGTGAGTAGGTTCCCACAGGTAAAGTTGAACAGGTAATTGATGGAAGATGTTTCTTGCCTGAAGGATCTAATTCCAAACGCCAAAATCCTGTGAGAGGATATAGTAAATGTCAAAGATTATACAGCTTTTAAAGTCCCAGATTAAAAATAATTAATTTTAGTTTGTGAACACAAACTGGAGGCATAGTATATTCTCACTCTGTCATGAACAGTAAAGAGAAAAGTTGCAGAAAATGCACAGAGACAAACGATAGCACTAGGGATAGCTGGTGGCAGTGTGTGCACTGTGAGGCACATAGCTGCTCCAGTGCACCCTGAAGCTCTGATCATCCCCTTGTCAGATGGGAGGGACCTGTTGGAGCATGCCTGCTTCCCTCCTTGTCCGCACCCATATTTTCTTCCAAAAAACCCCACAGGGCACATGGGATGATGAGATAGGTGAAGAGAATATGACCACATAGATGCAGAAGGGTGTTGGCAAGTCCAGAAGGTCTTGCTCCCCTTTCTGGATGACTGGAAAACCAGTACTATAGTGTATGTTGCCAGAGAGTACCTGGGCCTCTGTGTAGACATAACTGTTAAGTAACCACCCACCTGTCTTAATGCACCACATCTAGGAGACACATTTCCTTATAAATAATACATTTTGAAAAGGAAGAATGAATAATGAGTTATCTACTTGGATCTGAGTTTCACCTTTCTCCTCAAAAGCTGTCTTCTGTAGTGGGTAGATGTGTGTAAGGTTCCCACTGGCATGATGACAAGTGTCTGTCTTGTAAAAATATTTCTGTGAACTAGGGGAGGAGTCAGCACTTTGGTTTTGTATTGGGTTTATGCTGTGCTGAGTTAGTACCTTGTATTTTTCTGTCTTAATGGTGTTCTCTAAGCTTCCACAGTGAGACTTCTGTGCTGTCACCTACTCAGAAGGAAAGGGTCTGCATATAATACTCTCTACATGAATACTCCTTCACTGTTTATTATATTTGTAGTTAAACCACTGATAATGATAGTGAGAAACGACAGTTAAAAATTCTGGTATAGTCATATTGGGGGTTGGACTAGATAACCTTTAAAAGTCCCTTCCAACCCAAACCATTTATGATTCTGTATTTTGATTGCTGCATTCTGGTTTGCTGAAGGTTTAGATGAAGAATTGTTCAAAGTCTCATGTTTTCTGGGGTGATGTTTGTCACTGAAGAGAATAAAAGATTGTTTAAAGGGACTGAAATGGTCTTCCTTAATTGAAGTGCTGGCCAGTGCTCTTGCAGAAAATTAATATTTTAGTGTTGTAAAATAAAAATTTTAGATTGCAAATGAGAAACTTATCTGCTGTTTATCAACTATTTTGTAATAAATATATATATATATTTTTGTATTCCAGTCAGGGCAGTTCACAGAAGATATGATTCCTACAGTAGGCTTCAATATGAGAAAAATAACAAAAGGAAATGTTACCATAAAGGTAGGTATGCATGTTTGAATTAATACAGAGTAGACAAAGTGATTGTAAAAGCATAGGAAATTTAAGATGATAGGATCATTTATCTGTTTTTCTAGTTCAAAAATAACTTTTTAAAAGCATATAGTCATGTATTTCTCTGTTAAATTAAACTATTTGATTTCATTAGATCCAAACCAAGCAGAAGCTTTGTTGCACTTTTTTGGGTTAGAAAGGTCATAAAAATCTGAGGTGTTAAGGGAGCTGTGTTGACTTCTGGAGGTGCCTCTCTTCTATCTCTCTCTCTCTCTCACAACTGTAAGTGAAATCTGAAGTAACTTCACTACTAACTTACTTATCTCAGCAGAGAATGTGGTTTAGCTGGCATAATGTTAGCTGTGTGTAAATAGAACAGCTACTGTAAATCAGTAGTTGGGGAACTGTCTCTTAGGCCTATAGAGAAATATAGATGATGCCAGTTTGGTTGTGATTCTTGCCATAGTCATCAAAATAGAGATAATTCACTCCAGCACTGTTAAGGGACTCTCTGTTGTTTGATTATGAAGGGAGCCTGGTTGATTAGTCTAAATTGAATAAATAACTTTATCTAAAATTACATAAAGGGAATATAGGTTTTTGCCCTTATCTTGACTTTTCCCTCCTTTTCCTTAATTTTCTCTCCTTTCTGCCTTAGTTCTAAAGATATTTTTTTCCTCTGCTTTGGTGTGACTCCTAAACCTAGGGAGGATTATCTGAAATTACCTATAATGTGAATATAAGCAGTTGTTAACTGTCTACCTAAACTGTCTCTCTAAACAGTGAGCAGATAAGGGGTGGTAAAAAGGGTACTTGACTTCTGTTGGTTGGGAGATGTTAAAGCTGGGCTGAAAAACCCTAAAATGACCATAGTGGTATAAATACTATGACTGCCTGTCTGTTTCTGGTCTTAGTATCTTCCTATACTTTCTCAAAATTTCAAATGACTGTAGGGCCTTCAGCTGTATGTTTCACCTGTGTATCTACTTCTGTGTTCTAAACTTGCAGAATAATCAGTAGGTTCCTCTACAACTACTTATATGTTACAGCGCCTAATAAGCCAGTCTTTTGAAATCTGTTGAAATGGAAAGTCTAATGTTACCCAACTATTTCCTCTCATCACTCCAACCCTCCTTCCTGTATACCCTCTTGAAATTCATGTCAGGTTTGGCTGAAAAAAAACCCTCTTAACATAACCCATGATTTGATCTGATTTTAGTCTGCCAGGAAATTTTGGCACATTGCCAAAAATAAATGATGGTGAGTATCTTAAAATTAGGTTCATGGTAAAGACTGTAAAAGGATTAAAAGGAAAATGGAGTAAAATGTAAAATGGAGTAGAAGTGGAGGAGAATTATTCTTTCCTTGGTAACCTCAGCTTTGTGACTTTGTGCATGATCATGTACGTGATTAGAGCCTACTTTGGGAGAGAATCTGATCTCTTATCACAGAGCAGGTGAGCAGGAAGGCAAAGTAACATCATACCGTGTTTTTAATTCACACATTTCCTGAAAGGTGGTTGTTTGATAGAAACCTAAATTTGTCAGTGTAGAAGGTGTGTGTGTGTGTGTTGTGAGTTTAAAAAAAATCAAACTGTCACATGATGAACACTGCAATACTCAATGCAACATGTCCAAACTTTTCTTTGAAGTAAAAAGTCAAGACTAGCATTGCTTTACATAGTGGGCAGCTTTCTGAAAACACAGAGGAATTTATATGGCAGTATGAGTAAGCTTGCATCAGTTGGACTTTATCCGGGAAAAATGTAGGTAACCATAATCAAAAGCCTCTCAGCACTAATTCTTTCAGCCAACCCTGTATGCTCAGTTTATTTTGGAGACCCAGGAATCAGGAAGGGTAAAAGCTAACTCTAATGGTCTTTCAGGAGACCAAAGTAGCACACATTCTGCCGAGTAACAGTTACGCAGCTTTTTCTTGTAAATGGAGACTGTTATTTCATGATGCTTTCTGTTAGTTCTTATGAATGCGATGTTTGAAACTGGTGAAAAAACACAGTTTCATTGATGATGAGGTTTCACTTCTGGTTGTGGCCCCTCTTCACCTCTCTTCTCAGTATATACAAAATCATCCAAGCTCTCTCTCATCTCTGCTGGTTCATTTCTCTGTGGCCAGCTCTGCTTGTAGTAGTGTGTACACTGCATGTAAGGTAAGGCTGGTTAGGGGAAATCTGAATTCACAAGAACATGTGCTTTGATTGCCATAGGGCAGTATTCATGCTGCATAACAAGAAGGTATACTGATGAGCAGAGAGGTATTTCCTCTCTTTCCTTGCTGTAGAGTTTCCCTCCAACTCTCCTTACGCCCATCAAACGTTCCCTTCTTCCACTTTGAGATTTCTTTGTGCTTCTTTCATTTGCATATACACATAAAGGCCAAACCTTGAACACCTCATTCCTCAAAGTACCCACTCCTGTCCATTAAGAGGAATTAACAAATGTCCTTGCTTAGTCCAGGAGCAAGTTTGTTAGTGAATGAGGGAAAAAAAAAAACCAAACGAAACTCTAGTCTTGGGTCCTTCTGTTGAATGTGTCTCAACAACCATCCACGTGTGGCTGAGCAAAGAGCTGAACTTCGCTATAGAAAGGACATACTTCACCCTGACAGTAGCTTGGTACATTCCTGTTCATCTTCTCCCAAAAGAGTGCCTTTTTAATCAAAATCAGAATTTGTGATTTTTTTTTTTTTTTTAATTTGGGGTCCAAATTCTGCTTTCCAAACAGAATCTTTCCTGTAATGGGAAATAAAAGCCCCTCTTAAAAAACAACCAACAAGAAACTGCCCATGGTAACACTTCTAAACCTCAATATGATGTTCCTCATGCTACGGACAAAGTAGACTTAACTTCTGGAAAACCTGAGAGGGAATCAGGTCATCCTAGTGAGGGTGGCAGAGATTAAAGGTCAGCTTTTACAATCAGCTTAAGTAGATCATGGTATGAGGTTTTACAGTCTACTTTAAGCCTGGCTGTGCACCCTTGCACACCTTTTCCATCAGCACCAGTGATCCCATGGCAAAGTGGTAGTCAGGTCAGCCAGCTGATCTGGATGAAAGCATCCTCTAAAAAAACCCCAGCAACCAACAAACCGGACCTGCCCCCATGCTAGTTTCTCCCCAGTAAAATTACCTAAGCAGTGTGCTCCCCAAACAGCTGTGTGATTGCAGGTGCCACCATAGTGTGGGAAAGCAGGATACAGACGCAGGCAAAATGATGCATTTTGGGGGAAGCCTGGGTAGACTGACTTAGCTACGAAACACTGTATTTAGGGAACAGAATCTGACCAGGAAGAAAACAGTCTCTATTTGATGAAAAAAACATTTCCTTCATCCTTCCACTCTGGTAGTTGCAAACTTAAGCACGACTACCCTTGCCTGTTCCTAGAGGGCTGCCAGAATTAACGTGTTCAGTATGCACACATAGACTGCTTTTAGATGCAGATGGACCACTGACATTATTTAAAAACAATAAGTGTTTAATGCTATATTATTAGGATTTATGAACTTTGGATGGTGTTAAATCTTCTAGCCCTTATGATTAATTCATGATTGATACTAGTTATGAAAGAGAATTTGTGGAGAAGTCAATAGGCATTGATATTGGAACAGTCTGATTGATGTGCTAATTGTATAGATTTTCTCCCCCAAGATTCTCTTTATTATACTGAAATTCACATGTACACTAGCTGTGACAGCAAATCAAATAGTTTATTTACAACAAGGACATCAGAGGCACTGCCTTGCAAGTGTAAATGCATCCTAAGGCTATGCCATGCTTTCTTGACCTCTGATACTTCAATGGTAGGTGTGTAGAACAGGATCAGTGACAAAATTATGATTAGCATTGTGTTATGAAGCGGCAAACGCAGACTCACAAGCGAAAGCTGTTTGTTTGAGTTTAAATAGTCAAACTGTCATAAGTTTTCACTTATGTAAAGGGGTATTTTAACTTGTTATTTCAGCATGTAGGTGTTCCGTGTCCTCCTGCCTGAGCCTTCCCTTCTCTTTCACAAGAGTATTTCTGTACTGAAGCAGTACCTTCCACTTGAGCTTTAGCAATGTTTCTTAATTTACCCAGAGAGGATTCTATTGTAGTTACTCCTAAACTTCACTTTTCATTGCATCTGCCTTAGTTTACTACTGATCAAAGAGTTCCATAGATGCCTGTCGTGGTGTAAGCCCAGCGGGCAACTAAGCACCTTGCAGCCTGCTCTCTCAGTCCTCCCTGCCCTGGTGGGCTGGGGACCAGAATCAGAAGGAAAAAAAACCCCGTGAGTTGAGATAAGTTTAATAGGACAACACAAGGTGTTAAGAAATAATAATACTAATGTAAGAATATATCAGGTGAGTGATGCATGATGCAATTGCTTACCACCTGGAACCCAATGCCCAGCCTGTTGTTCCCAAGCCACAATCCCTGGCCAGCTCCCCCATTTACATACTGAGCATGATGTCTTATGGTACCGAATATCCCTTAGGGTAGTTGGGGCAGCTGCCCTGGCTGTGCTTCCTCCCAACTTCTTGTGAAAATAAACTCTATCCCAGCCAAACCCAGGACAATGCCACAGTCAATAAAAAACTTACTACATTTAAGCACAGTTCATAAATAATCCACAGGAATAGGAACTACCTTTCAGTTCCCTTGTTTTCTGTCTTTTGCATAGAAACAATGATGCCATGATTTAGACTATATATATAGAAGGCATAAGGATAGTTGGAGTGCTATACTGATGTTGCTCCAGAATTTTCAGACGTGGCAGAAAACGAGAAGGCTGTTGAAAGAGTCTTCAAAAGTAATTTTTGAGCCAGGATAGTTCAAGTAGGTGAGGGAAATTACTGTTAAGTTTGTACTGGAGTTGTCTGCACAAATGATACTGCAAGATCGAGTTCATGCAGGGAGGAGGTGTGTGAGTTTCTGTGGAACTGTGCCTTGTTTTACGCTTTGATCTCGAAAGTCATGTTATACTCTAGTTGTTACAACAGAATTGTTAAGAATAAAAGGATCATGCTAACATTATTAATATGCTTATTAGTTTCAGAAATGATACTTGGTTTGGAAGCTAGTCTGCACAGGAAGATAATTTATCTTAACCAGTTCTTATGATTTCTTGCTACAACAGCATACATTGAAAGTAAGAGATGTAGGGGGATGTGGCTCTTATGTATAGATGCTTATTTCCTTCAAAGCCTGTCAAGACGAAATACTTGTATGTCACTATTCCTGTAGGTAAGCTGTTAAAATCTTACAGCATAATTTCTAGATAAAGTTTCCAAAATTATTTTACTGTGGGAAGAATGACATCATTTGTTGATACATTGATGACTGAAGAGTGGTGGAAGCGGATGCCTCTTGCTAGAATCCTTTGATGAGCTATTTGCAGCCTAGTCAACAAGGATTCAGAGAGAAATTTTCTTTAACCTTTCTATCCAATAAAGCAGGTTACCTTTATCATAGAAATATATGATATCCAACTGTCAGCTATTATTAAAATTCCTGGATAAAGTGTTACATTACTGAACCTGTGAAGTCCTTCAAACATAGCAGGAATGATCTTCATATTAAGCAGATAGGTCATGTGTCTGACCTTTTTCAAAGGTCTCAGAGGACACTGTGAAACAGAACTGATTAAACTTATTAGAAGAGTGAGGCTGAGAAACCATCTGAATCAAAAAGTCCTCAAGTGAGAAAACAGAATTCTGGGATTATAAAACTGATGACCTTAGGCATAGTAAGTTGCAACAGGAAGTAGGTGATACTAGTTCTTTATGTTTTTTTCCTGTATTTTGGAGTAGGCCGCTGAAAAGAAAGTACTGTTGCTAGTGCAGCGTCACCACCTGGTTTCTTTACTACAGTTGTATCTCTAGATTCCATACAATTTGAGAAGGCAACAAGAACTGAGGATCCCACAGTTCTTTACTTTCTTCCAATTTTGGCAGTCATTTCCAGAAGCCAATGGATTTATTCTCATGTTTAGTCTCTAATCCTAGTGTGTAAAAGTATGGTTACTGGCATGCCTATGTGTATGAGTATTTATCTGAACCACTCTGAAAGAAAAACACTGATGTATGGAAGCTAAAACATTTTGTAGGAAGATGATGATTTCACATGCTCTTTAATTGAAGTTGAGCATGATCAGAAATGTAAAGCTTTAACCATGAATTGTCAAATTTGGCTTGTCAATGTATTTAATAAAACTTGTCACCTGTTATTTCCAAAAAAAGGAGGAGGCAAAGAGGAAAGATTTTACCAGACAATATTTGAAATCTAAACAGGAACCTTTATGGATTTAGAGGTTGTGGCTGAGGTATTAAATTACAGTATGATTTCCAGCATCAAAATACCTAATGTACTACAACTTAGGGATCTGTTAAAACTATTTTGATGAAGCTCATAACAAAACTGATGGCTATCACTTTTTTTCTGGCAAAAAAATAAAATCTATGACTGAATTAATTTGGGAGTTTAATTCCAAGCAAGTTTTGTTGTTTGCTGAGTGATTTGATTTTGATGGAATGTCTCGTATTTTTGGATCATCTCAGTATTGGTAGTTGTCTTGTTTTACTGTTAGGAAAGCTAGACAGTCGCTAAAAATTTCTTTTTAACACACCAAACTTTGAGAGCCTCAGAAGACCTGAATCACCAACTGTTATTTTAAATGATTGTGAAGCTCCAACTAATCAACCTTTGATACTTGCAGTGATGGTTTTAGGATAGTCTCAGGTATAAAATAGAAACAGCAACACAAGACATACATATGCAGCAGCTCTGTTTTCGTTGCTCTTGCACTTCGTTTTTTTAAAATAGCCTCGCCTGACAGTTTGTGCACCTCCCTGGATATGGCAGTCCGGAGGGAGCAGCTCCGGGGCCGGAGCTGCCGAGGTCGGACTGCGGTCACCCCGGCTGTCACCACTAGAGGCCAGCGTCCCTCCACGGGAGCTGCCGCCCGGCCAGCGCAGGCCAGTCTGCCGGAGGGTGAAGCCGAGCTAATTGCTAATTGCTATTTGCTCTCATGTGGCAGAGAGCGAAGAGGAGGGTCCCGGCTCTTGCGTTCCTCAGCCAGCTTCCTTCATTGCAGCACTCCTCCCTCCTCTGGACCGTAAAGTTTCCAAGTCTCCAAACATCGGCATAGAATCAGAGTCCTCCTGCTTTGTAATGCTTCATCCTGCTATTTAGCAGCAATTAGAAAACATCCTACCTGTCATGACATCACCTCATGTGTCATGCAGCAATAGAAGCCTCTCTCTGTACGGCCGTTATAGCTCCAGCAGTGTTTTGGCAAGGACTGACTAGTCCATATGGCTTGGTCACTCTGAAAAGGCTGTGCTGTATCTGGGCTGATTTCAAGTCAAAGTGATTATTTCTATAAAGAAGATTTTTGTGGGATGTCCAAGTCATTTATGGTAGTTGTCTGTAAGGAAAAGCTGTACTGCTGGATTCAAAAGGGCTGTGATCCACAGCAGATAGTCCAGTTACTAATGATATACCCCAGGGATTGTTTAGCATCCTCATTAGTGACCTGGATGATGAGACAGGGTGTACCCTCAACAACTCTGCTGATAATACAAAACTGGGAGGAGTGGCTGTGATACAGCAGGGGATTATGCTGCCATCCAGAGGGACCTTGACAGACTGGAGAAACAGGCTGATAGGACCCATATGAAGTTAAAGAAAGGTAAGTACAAAGTCCCACACCTGAGAAGAATCAACCCCAGGCTCCACCACAGGCTGACTGGCTGGAAGGCAGCTTTGCAGAAAAGGACCTGGGGGTCCTCATGGACACCAGGTTGATTGCTGGTGAGCAGTGTACCTGTGCAGCAGAGAGACCAATGGTGTCCTGGGCTGCATTATTAAGAGCTCTGACACCAAGTCAAGGGAGGTGATCTCTCCCTTTTACTCCGCACTAGTAGGGCCATACCTGGAGTACTGTGTCCGGTTCTAGACTCCCCAGTACAAGAGGGGTGTAGAGCAACTGGAAAGAGTCCAGTGAAGGGCCATGAAGATGATTAAGGGACTGGAGCTTCTCTGATACAAGGAGATGCTGAGATATCTGGGACTGTTTAGCTGAGAGAAAAGGAGGCTCAGGGAGCTCATCAGTGTAGCCTGGTGCTCAGTGACAGGACAAGTGGCAGTGGGCACAAACTGAAATATGAGAAGTTCTATTTAAACCATAAGAAAAAGTGTTTTTATTGTGAGGGTGATTGAAGATAGGAGCAGACTGACCAGACAGGTTCTGGAGTCTCCATCCTGGGCACAGTCTGCTTTAGGTAACCCTGCTTTAACCAGAGTAAGTTGGACTATGCAACTCCAAAGGCCCCTGCTAGCCTCAGTGATTCTGTGATTCTGTGAAAAGGAGTTAAATTAGGGTTACAAGGTGGCTCAGAGAGTAAGTATGGAGCATACTCAGAATTACCAATGATCAACTAATAAGGGAAAGTATGAAAGCACTCTCTCATCTGATAGCTTGGGAAAAGAAGCCTTGGAGACTCTATCTGTGCTGGGAGTTGTGTGCTGCAGTGTAAGGATCATGCATTAGATCGGAACCTCTACAGTGGTCAGGCCAAAAACATGGGGCCAGAAGCCAGTGTCCTCAGTCAGAACAGTCAATGCTGAATGTCTCACTCGTCATTCAGAGTAACTCTTGGGACTCCTAAAAATGAGGCCCAGGAGTTGATCTCAAGGAGTCGTCTAAACCAAACTTGTGCTCTGAGGTGAATCAGATATTTACCCAACTATCTTGGGTAATCGTTTCTTAATATTTGTTTTTCCATGAAGAAGGTTTTACAATATCCCTTGTTTTGTACATTGTTCTTTCACCCTTAAGTGTTAGAAAACTTTTTTCCTAATATCTGACATGAGTTTCTGTCATCACAAATTGAGATGCTTTTTCTTTCTCTTCTGTATCTGGCAGCCATTTCCTGGGAAACATGGTTTTGCTCCCCTCTCCCCTCATTATAGGTTATATTTTAAACAGCTCACCCTCTCTTTTCTCATCTGGACTTTTTCAGATTTGCCTGTGTCTGTTCTCTAGAGTAATGCTCAAAACCGATGTAGGAGCCTCCCTGACATTGAGGACAGGGCAGTACACTTCCAGAATAGTACATAAGATGATGCTTCTGCTACTACATACTGAGATATGCAGCACTGTTGAAACAGATACTCAGTCTGTGAACTGCTCACTTGCTTTTTTGTCTCAAACTGCTTTTTGTCCTGCACCTCCTCCTGGTTATTATCCATTTTGCGCTAATGCATTTGGCTCCCTCTATCCAAATACAGCGTTCTGAACTTAGGTGTGCTAAATTTCAGCTGCCTTATTTCAGACCATCCCTCTAGTTGGTCTAGATACTTTAGGATTCCAATCTTTTCTTTTTATCCACTTCTAGTTTGAAGTTATCTGCAGCTTATATAAACGTATGTTCTATTCCAATATCCTGTTGGGCCACCTGGGAACCATAAATGCAGCCCCTGATTAGCTCTGTCCTCATCAGCATTGCCTCATTGATACATACTGGGAATCTGTCAGGATTGCTCAGATTTGAGAGGTAGAGACCAAGGGGGACACATGGGAAGAGTGCCAGGGAGCTGCTCTGTGGGGTTAAATCTGTCATGGGAGAATGTCCTTTTCTTGTCTAATCTACCAGTATTAGATTTTATTTTTTTTTTCCCCAGCATACACCCTGTTGCACATCCTCCTGGCTTTTCTCTGCTATTGAGCAAATACTAATTTTTGCTTTCAAGGTTGTATGTTCTTCAAGGACAAGCAAAATTAGTAATCAGTACAGTAGTTATTGATTGTCTGTTTTAAACTATCAGTGTCCTTGCCTCTGTCTCTTTGACTTCAGTCTTCCAAATGCAGGTTCTGCCTATAACTTCTATGTGCCTGCTTTCACCAGAATCTCTTGGATTTTGACATCTAGAGACTGATTCATGATCATATGAAAAGAGAGTACAAAGGATTGCACGTGCTCATGAAGAATTAGAACATTCTACTTTGGGGAGGACACAATATTGAGGCTAGGGTAGATTGGCTTTGTCTGTTTGGAGGTGTGTTATGTCTCAACTGAGAGGATTACAGTCTTATCTCTAAGGATGGGTTCTCTAAGGATGGGTTTCCTGGTACTCTTCTGCCTTAGAACACAATGTGGAGGTAAGCAACATGAGGCTCAGAAAACTTTCTGAGAGCAGACATTGCTTTTGTGTCATGTTTAAAATCCACCTGTTGATCCTTTCAACATTGTACCTTGTGTCTCTGACAAAATGACAGGTATACCGTGGTCATTGAGAAATAACCCCTCCCATTAAAAAGCCTCTGGGCTTTTTTTGGGGAGATTAACATCCTCAGCCATTTTTTGTTGCCCATCTAAGTCCATTTCCTGTTCTTCAGTGAAAGTGCTATCATTAAATAAAATAATTATAAACTTTGAAGTGTGTATATAGTGTTTTGGTTTTTTTTTTTTTTTTTGTCTGTCATGTCTAAAATAATATACCTAGTTGCAAAAGTGTTTAAAAGTTGGACTTTATCATCAGTAAAGAGTAACCACAGGGTTCTTTAAAGGACAAAGACTGATTTCAGAGAACACAGTGATCTGGGAAGTATTGCCTGCAGAAAATGTAGCCATATGGCATATTTTTTTCAGCTTTAAGAGCAACTGTAAAGCCATTTCCAAAATACAGGATAATAGATAGGTAGTAATTATTCTAAGGTAGTAAGGTTTTCTGATTTCCATAATAGGTTACATGACTGGTACTACAAGTAAGGATCTATAGTTTTGTATCCACAAGGCAGTTTATTAAAAAATTTAAGGTTATTGGATTTAGCTCTTTTTATTATTCCAGTTTATTAGATAGGGAAGCTGAACATTAGTTGTTGGAAGATTGCAGTCTAGAATAGGTGACTACTTAGGATTTGTCTCCCCTGAGCTTAGCAAGGTGAAAAGGAGGAAGCCAGCCTGAGCCAGTTGTCTGAATTCAGTGGAGAGCAGTGTGTGCTTTGCAAGAATGGTTCACCTGGTAGACAAGGTGGGTAAAACAGATGGAATTATTTCCTGCTGTGGGTGCTCTCTGAGCTCTTCAGTAGCCACAGATAAATTTTAATCACTTGGATCAGATGTCTGCATTTTAGATGGCAGAAATTGAGGGAAATAAATCCCATGCTTTCCAGTTACTCCCTGTCATTACAGATTGAGTTGGCTGTGAATGCTATGACTGTGCTTGCTGTGTGTGCATGAGCTCATTAGTCTTATTTCAGTGTATGTGGACTTGTCTGTGTAGAACATGGTGTTGGACATTGCTGGTGCTGCCTTATTCTGCCCAAATACTTTTCTGTGTTTAGAATTTCCTCACCTGTTTGTTCAGGTTAGTTTTTATGGTTGGTATTTTCTGAATACTAACCAGAAAGATATATTTCTGAGTCCAGGTATTTGTAGTGTTGGATTCTGCCTGCAAGTTAAGATGCTTAAGTGTAAACAGCTATATGTCTGCAGTGAGGGTTAAACTTCTTTAATAACAGTCAGAGGAGCTCTAGTCCGTACCATCAAGCCTAGAGGATAATTCTGTCATCCTAAAGAAGACGTTATATCTGGTCAGCTGAATAGCTGTCTAGGTTTCACTGACTATGGTGAGATCTTAGGTACTGGACCCATGAATTGACATTGAGATAAAAATGTGTCATTGTACACATCTCTGTCCACAAGAAATATCCTACCCAGCATGTCTGAAAAAAAAAAAAAAAGTAAAACTGACATCTAGCAAATACTACTTTTCCCTTCCTGCAGCTTTCTTACTGTCAAGCCCTACCACTATATAAGCTAATTAAAAGAAATGCAACTAGAGTGTTAATGAGCCTTCCTGCAACTGAAAGCTTTTGAAGACCTTTGAACATATTCCCCAGCTGGATTTTTGCTCAACTGTCATGATACCTTTGTGCAAAAGAAAAAGATTTGCTCCTTAAACATAGCTGATAGCTGCAGTCTAAAGAAGGAGCTTTAGAGCCACATGAAGTATGAAAATTGAACAAGAGGCGTATCCAGAGAGATTCCTGTTTTAGAAGAATTGGATTTAACAGGTATGATAAATGATGATTCCAAAGTATAGTGATTAATCTAGTTTACAGATTAAAACATTGCATTGTTTTATGAGAGTGTGGATGGGCAAGCATGATGAGAATTACTACTCTATAGGTCTAGAGAGGAACAAAGAAAACAGTGATTTATAAATTGAAGTAGGAATAAGATACATGCCTTTGAGCCTAAACAACAGCTCCTTGAGATTTTAATCTCTGAGGCAACGGTACTGTGCATCAAAGAAACTTTCTCTGGTTTGGTCATTCTGTATGCATTTTGAGATTCTTAATATCAGCTGGTCTTCTAGAGATAAAATTACCACTTAAATACTACAAAAAATTTATTCCTGAGGGAGCAACAAAAGCCATGAGAGCAATTTGAAGTCCAGTCTCTTTTTAAAAATTACCCAGACAAAACAATCTTTTTATAGCTAGCTGTATATTCTGCTGTTAAGGTTTAGTCTCCTGCCTCTCCCAGTTCACACCCAGAATATACTGTTTACCTGTGTATTAAATACTGAGGTACAAAAATAGGTGATGTAGAAAACATGGAGGGCAAGAAAACTTCCTTAATGCTAACACCTCTCTGCTTTCCTTCCTGGGTGCCTCTGTATTCTCACAATTCTGTCTGTTCAGTCATTTACAGTGCAAATGGATTGGGGCAGAGATTTGTGTTCTGAATAAAGTAGTTAACTGTGTCATTGGCTTTTCAATATAATAAAGAATATTAGAAAGTTACTACTAGCATCATTTTAATTTCATATGCAGAGGTGAAGATTTTTTTTATTTAATGCATTTATTTTCTTTCCCTGTTTCAGATAATTATAACTAAATATATTGATGTAAACTGGGGTCCCAAGCACTATTAAAAACACCTAGTCTATCTTGTGTCCTTCGTGCTGTACTTTAATGAATAGCTGTAAGCCTTATGAGGGAAACTGACTGGAAATGACTTACCTTCCCATTGTTTCAAGGTGATTCTTTCTGCTAATGAGAATAATACTTGTTCTGCAGTGCAATTTAATATAGTATAGATATAGCATAACATCAATCAAGGACAAAAACAGTATTTCTTTATCTTGTATTACTTATTTGGTGATTAGTCCAGGCTACATCATACAGATTTTTCTGGCTACCAGGAATAATTGTTGTTAGTTTCCAAAAATCTAACATTACTATTGGCCTTCCCTGTCTTCTTTCTCTTTCTTTCTTCTCTGATCTACCGAGAAAATAATTTGGTTTCTTTTTCCAGACACACAGATGTGCACCAGATGGTTACTGATAGTTTCAAGGTCCTGATGAGTTATTGGAATAATTAGTGTTGGTGTGAGGTTTGTCATCTAACTATAATGCTGAACTATGTACTCATCTCTTTCAGGCTTTTAAAAAAAAAGTTTATTTTATTAAGACTTTTGAAACAGTGCTTCAAATGTCAGTGCAGATAATAATTGATACCCAGTTCATGGTCAGTAGTTCACTCAGCTGTCTTTAATGTGTAAAATTCTTGATCTTCTAAAGGGGATCAAAAGCAATCTTCATTTAGATGATATACTAATTTTATGCTAGAAGGAACAGTAAGATATTAATCAGAACATGATTTTAATGTTGAGTTGGGATATATTTATTTCTAAAATATTAACAAAAGGTGTTGAAAATGATAGAGAAATTGATACATATGTATGATTTATGGATTGTGGAATTAAAATTATAGTCCACATTAGTTGAAAAGGGCCTTATCCCAAGGGTCTGTGAGTCTTGCTCTTTTGTGCAAGTCTTTGTTGCCACAGCTGGTTTATTATATTTGGATTTACAAAAATGAAAACAAGAAAATTTTGCTTCTATATATGTTAATTCCAAATTTAGTTTGTGCTGTAATGGATATACCTCCTAGATCTTGGTATACAGTTCCTATTGTTTTGACAACTAAATGTGATTAAAATAAGAAATAATTACTTCTCTTTGATACAAGAACAAATCAATTCCTCCTATTTTTCCATGTTCATCACTATTTTAATAGGTGTGTAACTTGTAACACAACTGTCTTGGGATGTAGCTGCAAGAGCTACATCATCACGTGGCCCTTGCCTGCATATTTTAGATCCTTTCCTTGGTATTTTGATCTTGGAAACAGTTTTAAAACAAGATTATTGTCATCCACCAAAAATACTGAATTTTTGCAAGCAAAGCAGAGCAAGTAACTCCTCTACAGAGAAATAATGTGTCTGCCTTTTAATAAGGAGTTCAGTGGAATTGCCGGACACTAATAGCATGCATAAGTAGTTGCAGGATTGGAGCTTTATAAAATCCCATGCAGAATTTGAGCTTCCTTTCCTTAAGATTCACTGATTAATCACTTCAGGCCTACCCTACACTACTGTTTTCTTTCTGCTTCTGATCATTTAATCCATGTGTCTTTTAAAGCACATTTGATGAGCAGATAGGAGAGCTTTGGAGGTATTGGAGCTTCCTAGACTATATAGTTGTTTACATGGACTCAGTCTGCTCTCCGACCAACTCTTTGTTTACTTAATAGCCATCTTTATCCAGCTGAAGGCCTTGATGCATTCTTAACTCAGGTCTCCCTAGCCCTATAAAAAAATGCAGCTTCATAACTTTTTTCATACAATGATGCTATTCTTTCTGGGTTTTAGACTGTATTTTTTCAGAATTGCTTTGGTATCTGAGTAAGAGGTTTTCTTGCAGTGAGTGGGAAAGGGTGTAGTTCTCCAGATGGACATTTGGAGCTGCTAAGGTCACAGGACTGACTTGCCCTGTGAACATGCCTTTCCACCTTCATTGACTGGAAGGGGCCGGGAAGACCAGTCTTTTGAGGAAGGTCACTTTAAAAGCTGCCTACATTAAGGCATTGTCAACACAACCTGCATGCTGCTTGTAAGAGCTCTTCTGTTAGTACTGTGTAGTTCAAAAATGTTTTGGGGTTGGGGTGTTCTTACCTTTTCCAGGTATGGGACATTGGAGGGCAGCCAAGGTTTCGAAGCATGTGGGAGCGTTATTGCAGAGGAGTCAATGCAGTTGTGTAAGTTTTCTCATGTGTGCCCACAGAAAATGTATTTTAAAATATGTATTATTAATATAGATACGCTTTTCTTTCTGTCCATCTGCATCACATAAGAAGATGCAACACAATAAAAGTAGTGTGTTTTAAACATCCAGCAACTCAGTATCTAAGTAATTGCATGTTCCAGGCCACTTTTTGCCCACTGCCTGTATTTAATTGTTTATCTTCCTGTATTAATAAATGCAGGGCTTATATAGCTCAGGACTGTTTTAATGCTGTTATCAATCTGAACACATTTTTCACATTTCAGATGTTTTAATGCAACTTTCTTCAAGTAATAGACAATACCATAAATAACTATATTCCCATTGCAGTTACATGGTGGATGCAGCAGACTTAGAGAAAGTTGAAGCTTCAAAGAATGAGCTACACAGTTTGATAGATAAGCCACAATTGCATGGAATTCCAGTAAGTATTCTGATTATTATTCTTACCTGAATGTAGACAGTGTAGCCTAAATCCTCATGAATTTGTTCCTCTGGGCTCTTGAAAATACTAGTTTAAATATGATGCAGCCTTGATACATTGAGCTCTCTTGCAAAAATTATTTTGATTTTTTTTTCAGAGTACTCAACATCTTATTAGTGCTTCAGCGTCTTTGTATGTTTTGTAGTCTAAATGTCAGAATAGATTTGGAAAAAAATAGCTTTCACATGTGGCATTATCGGACAGTAATTACTTCCAGTCAGTCCCCTTGTTGACTGGGTTTGAACCAGTGACCTAGATATGTTTCTGTCAGTATCTTAAGGCATGTGAGATTTGTCTTTCAGAAAGCTGTCAGAACACTAACATCAAGTAGTGTCTTCTCATTCCAGAGATTGTGGGAGGAGCTTGCATTTTCTATGTCCTGACTTTTTATTTTTCTTGACTTTTTTGGTTTTTCCAACTAAACTATGGAATAAACATAAATACACATTTGTTCTCCAGTAGGAAGTGTCAAAGAACAGTATATTCTGCTGAAAATCTAGTGCAGAATTATGGAGTAGGAGACTAATGTTGCTTAATTATTGTAATCTGCCAATTTAGAGCTAGCAGGAATCAATCAGGTTAGCATTGATCTTTGATTCTGAGATCACCAAGCAAGAGTGTGTATCTTTGATCATAAGAAAGAAAACAATGATACATACAAACAAGGAAGAAGTTACAACGATGGCTTTTGCTTGGCCCCTTTTTTGTAAGCAGATATTTGGACATTTGGCCAGTGGAAATGATCGAAGTCATCTGAGAATTTGTAGACAGACAGCCAACATGAAATCATTGTGAGAATAAAGTTCTCACAGATCCATTCTTGAAGGAAAATTTCTCAAGTGACTCTCCTTGTTATAATGTTTGCTGTTACTGTTGTATTTTTTTTTGTTAAGTACATGTTGAATAAAACCTACGGAAATCTACAGTCACACTGTTCATGGCAAGTGATATTGTCTGTCCTTTGTACTATTTTCACATCCTGTTATACTTTGCACTTTTCCTTCCTGAAATGATAGGTTGCTCATATCTTCAGAAGTATTTCAGTTCCTTTCCCTTTGTATGTTATAATATCACATTCCAATTGCTCAGCCTGACCAGCAGAGTAATTTCCAAGGTGCAGTAATGTATTTTTTACTTATTTTTATTTCATAGGTAGTAACTACTATTGATCTTCCTTCAATTTATTGTACTCAGGGTTTGGCATTACAGATTTTAAGGTAGCTTTATTAATCTGATACTGCAAGTAATGAGTTTAATGTGTTCCAGATTCATGGGAAATAATGGGACAATCTTGACTCGGAATTGTAGTGCATCTGGAAAACAATAATGCAATCATAATTAGAAAAACTTTCCATTTCTTACTTTATGTTAGAATGTGCTCAACCCATTCATCTGATCTTAATTTACACTTTAAGCCCTAAGTATTGTGTAGGAACTCTTTAAATTCCAGCATCTATTCATTAAATTTTCTGCATTTCTCAGACTTAATTCCTAATGGCTGCCCTTCTGATTTCTACCATGTATGCTCAAAGACGAGGGACAGGAATCAGCATTTGGCTAGTGGTTGGGTGATATATGTTTTGAATGCCTGGCTGTTTAGTATGTCAACGTTAAGAAGCAGGGAAGCAAAACTGTAGAGAGAAGCATGTCTGGATCTTGAAGACTGAGCCTCTACTTCTGGGGCCTACTTTTGATTAACTTTAGTCTGGTCCTATGGATTGAATGTCTGTTGTGGCTTTAGGGCACCTGATGCATGCTGTCCTTCAGGTTTAGTTGCATGGAAAAGGAATTAATTTAGTGCAGTCTTGACACCATCCCATAATGCCATCTGGAATGGAGAGATTCACTTCCAGAGGAGACTTCTGGTACTGATACACTCAGAAATAATTTGATCCAGTTTTCAGAGGGTGGGCATCAAGCATCTGACCCTGGGTAGGAGAGGAATTTCTTCATTGGTCATTTTGAATATGTCTGCTATTGCATTCTGAATACTTGTTTGCAAGATCCAAAATAATGCAAACAAATGGTTAAAGACAAAAATAAACTTTTATTGCTCCTGGATTTAACATGAATATGAATGATTTCTTTCAGGTGTTAGTCCTTGGAAATAAAAGAGACCTCCCAGGTGCACTGGATGAAAAGCAGTTAATTGAGAAATTGTAAGTAGCTGGCCTGTGTAAAAAGCTGAAACACAGTGAAAATCGATATTAAGAGAAAATCGTTGGTAGCCTATGGCAATAACCAGCTATAACAGATTCTGTTTTACATTCTGAGATACTCCACTTTGAGCTACTCTGACAGTTGAAATAGTAATCTAGGCTGATAACTGACTGCAGTAGATGTTAATTTCTCTTGATTATTATTTCAGCTGTATAAAGTTGTTTCAGATAATTCTGTTTTCCCATCAATGAAGATCCAACTACTATAGACAGCAGTAGGCTCACTTACATATTTCAGAGTACATTGTAGTGGCAGTTAAATGCTCGCATGATATTAGAACAGAACCATTTCAAACTACTGTCTGTAAATTAAAGCAATTCAGATATTTTTGGTATATATCCAAAGCATATATTTATAGGTTACTGAAACTAACATGTTGATGCATTGTGAGGGTAATTGTAAGGAAAATACAATTTTGTAAAAATGGCCAGTATAGAAATAATTTTGCAGAATAGGATTCTTTGTCTCAAATCACATAATTTTACTCATAGGAGGTGCAAGTGAAGTGAAGTGAGGTTTCAGTAAAGTGAGATTTCAGTATAGAAGGATGTTCCAAAAGCTAAGCATTTACGCCGGGACCTAGGAAACACAGAATTGCAGAATGGCTGAAGTTGGAAGGGACCTGTGGAGGTCATTTTGTCACCCACCTGCTCAAGCAAAACCACCTAGAGCTGATTATCCTGGACCATGTCCAGATGACTTTTGAGTATCTCCTAGGATGGAGACTCTGCAACCCCTCTGGGCGACCTGTGCTAGTGCTCAGTCACCCTCAGGGGTAAAAGGTCTTTTTTTATGTTCAGAGGGGGCCTCCTGGGTTTCAGTTTGTGCCTCTTGTCCTGTCACTGGGCCTCATCTTCTTTACAGCCTCCGTTCAGATACTTGTACATGTTAATCACATCCCCCCTGAGCCTTTTCTTTTCTAGGCTAAACAGTCCCAGTGCTCTCAACCTTTCCTAATATGTGAGATGTTCCAGTCCCCTAATCATTTTAGTGGGACTCTCTCCAGTAGCTCCACATACCTCATGTACTGGGAGCCTGGAAGTGGACACAGCCCTCCAGGTATGGCCTCAGCAAGGCTGAGTAGAGGGGAAGGATCACCTCCCTCAGCTGGCTGGCAACACTCCTAATGCAGCCCAGGATACCATTAGCCTTTTTTGCCACACTACTAGATCATGTTCAACTTGGTGTCCACGAGTATCCCCAGGTCCTTTTCTGCAAAGCTGCTTTCACAAACAGTCAGCCCCCAGCATGTACTGATGTTCCACCCCAGGGGCAGGCCTTTGGATTTCCCTGTGTTGAACTGCATGAGGTTCCTGTCAACCCATTTCTACAGCCTGTGGAGGTCCCTCTGGATTGCAGCACAGCCTGTGGTCTATCAGCCACTCCTCCCAGTTTTATGTCATCAGCAAACATGCTGAGGGTACGGTTTGCCCCATCAGCCACTCATTATACAGATATTGATATATTCATTATAAATACCTTTATTATGGTCTTCATTCATCATGAAGATGTTGAACAGAATTGGACCCAGTATTGATCCCTGGGATACACTGCTAGTTACTGGCTTCCAACTGGCCTTGGTGCCACTGATCGCCACCCTCTGGGACTGACTGTTCAACCAGTTTTCAATCCACATCGTTGCTCATCCAACACATACTTCCTCAACTTATCTATGAGGATATTATGGGAGACAGTCAGAAACCTTACTGAAGTCAAGGTACACAATATCCACTGCTCTCCTCTCATCTACCAAGCTGTAGATTTCATTGTGGAAGGTTACTGAGTTGGTTAAGCGTGATTTCCCCTTTGTGAATCCATGGTGACTACTGATCACCTTCTTGTCCATCACATGCGTAGAAATGGTTTCCAGATTGGTTGCTCTATCACCTTCCCAGGGACCAGGGCGAGGCTGACCATCGTGTAGTTCCCTGGGTTCTTATCCCTGTTCTTTCTGAAGATAGGAGTGATGTTTGCTTTCCTCCACTCTTCAGGCCATGATTGTTCTCCCAGTTGTCATGATCGTTCAAAGGTTATCGAGAGTGGCCTCACAGTGACATCAGCCAGCTCCCTCATCACTTGTAGGTGTGTTCCATCGGGACCCATGAAATTCTTTATGTCCAGTTTGCTTATGTATCCCTGACCTGATCCTCTTCTATCAAAGGTTCCACTTCCTTGCTTGAGACTTTCCCCGTGGTCTCTGGGGCCTGGGATTCCTGAAGGCTAACCTTGCTAGTGAGGATGGAGGCAGAGGCAGCGTTCAGTACATCTGCCTCTTCCATGTGTAAGGAAATGTCCTCTGTGACTGGTCCTCCATTTCATTGAAGAATGGGCTCCCATTTTCCCTTGTCTTCCATTTGTCACTTTGGTATTTATAGAAGCCCTTCTTGTTGCTTCTGACATCCCTCAAGAGATCCAGTTTTACTTGGGCTTTGGCTGTCCAACCTTTGTCTCTGCATGCTTGGACAGTGTTTCTGTACTACTCCCAGGTTACCTGTCCCTGCTTCTATCTTCTGTATGCTTCTTTTTTCTGACTGGGTTTTACTGGGAGCTTGTCATTCATCCACTCATGCCTCCTGGCTTTTTTTCCAGATTCATTAGGATGGGCTGCTCTTGATCTTGGAGATGATCTTCGATTGTTAACTAGCTTTCTTGTACCCTTCTTCGCTACAGAGCCTTATGCCATGGTACTCTCCCAAACAGATCCCTGAAGGGGCCAAGTCTGCTCTCCTGAAGTCCAGGAAGGTCACTATTCAGTTCCCTTCTTTATATGAGAGTCTCTTATGTGACCTCAGGACTCTTTCCTTCCACTCCCCATCTGCTCCAGGAACATAATCTGTCTCAGCATGTCACTTGTGTGAGGATGAAAAAATGAAAAAACAAAGTACTTAGAAATTCTTGATGGGGATAGGGAAATATCCAGAAACAGAAGTTAATTAAGAATCAGTTTCTTCCTAAATGTAGAGGTGTCCTTTCAGTAGGAATGAGATCTGGTATATTTGTGTGATATAATAAAAATCCTGAAGATTAATGGTGTGACCATTTGAATACTGTTATTTGATTATAAGAATTCAGAGTGAATTCTAAGTGAAAAAGAGTAAAAGGCAAATGCCAAGACATGGTAATGTTACTTGGTTGCCACTACAAAATGTTATTTTCAGCTCATGGATTTCTTTGGTCTTATTATTCACTATTACACATTACTATGACTTAATGAGAAATTTTAATTTTTGTGAAATGGCTTTATAACATTTTAATCCTTATAGTTTAAGAAACATCAGGGTTTTTTTTGTGTGCAGTAGCAAACATATTTTAAAAATTCAATATCTGAGGATAGAATTGAACCCACTGAGTAAAAAGCAGAAAAGATGTAATTTAATGGAAATTTCTGTTGTCAGTTTTTGTGGAGTTGTAACACTACTTTTTTGGTTTGTTCTGGTTTGTTTTTTTTCTGTAGAAACCTTGCGGCTATTCAAGACAGAGAAATATGTTGCTATTCTATTTCTTGTAAAGAGAAGGATAACATCGGTAAGCTTTTTCTGACAGCATCATCAATGTATACATACTTTACATCAGATGTTAAAAATTTTAATGAGATTTGAATATCTAACTAACATAGAAATCTCAGTTTACATTGAAAACTTTTGTTGCAAATATTGCATGCAATAATATTTGTTTTAATATATAGAATTATAGGTAATTTAAAAGACACTTGTAGAATTATTTAGTTCCATGAGAAGTTAAGTAATTAATTTGATGGGGCCTTGAAAAAGCATATTTAAACCCCCAAATAAATGAATCCCTCACAAAAATTGTGTTATTTCTGAAAAAAAATAGGAACTGAATAGGAAGGCCTTCCAATTATTAGGTGATACTTAAAAAAATTTGCTAAGTGTTTTGCTGGAGATACACAGAGTGTATCCTGAAGTCAGTGAGGACCTATGGAATTGTCTGCCATCTTTCTTTGCTTTTTGCCCTTTCCTCTCTGTCCCCTCTTTCTTTCACTTTCCTGTCCCTTTCCTCTTAACATGTTCTCCCCTTCCCTTCACAGGGGAGAGAGGGGTAATGCACAGACTGAGCCAGCAGCAGCAGTTGCCTGGGTGCATGCATTTTGCCTCTGTGCCACCCTTCTTCCCTGCAGGCTGCTAAGACAAGGGATGCTGGATAGGAGAGGTACAGCCTGGCTAGATATTTATAGCTGCTTCTTGAGGAAGCCAGACTCACTAGAAGAGCTAGAGAGCTCTGTAGGGCTCAGCTGAATGAGAGACAGTGTGAGGGGATTGGAGGAAAGCCAGTTTCTCCCAGCAGCAGGGAAAATTTCCATCCCAGGCAGAGGACCAGGTAGTGGAGGTGGTGAGGAGACTATACCATTACACCTGGGCTTCAGGAGCCTGGAGGAGATGTCAAGCTGTGTGCAGGGATGTGTTAGGCAGTGAGGGCTTCTCTTAGGAATGGTGTACAGCATTTGGGTATGTTGCTTTGAAGGAGGCCAGACCTAGGTTTGCTGCAGCTTGGAGTGCAGCAATTATTTCTGAGTGAGGGAAATACTGGGGAAGATCAGACTGGGGAATAAGGACTGAGGAAGACAACATAGTCAGTATTATCTGTGTAGGTGAAGGGGAGTGAAGGTGATTGAGGTTTTAGAAATACAGTGCTTGGTCCTCATCAGATCGGCAGTGGAGGACCTCAAAAGTGGTGTTACGGCTAGAAACTGGCAAAACCAGCTTAATTTCTGAAAGGATCCTGGAGAAAGTAGCTTTTGATCCTGGTTCATTTGTATGGATCACCTGAAGGAAAAAACATGCAGAAAAAGCATGCTAAAATTTGCAAATGGGAAAATAATGAAAAGAATGATTGCTAATGCAGAACCATGTAGATTACTTGCCTTGTAGAAGTCCTGGGAGTAGTGATGAAAAATACTCAAATCTTAACTTGAGAATCAGTCAGGTATCTTCCAGTGTAACATTGTGCCTAGAAAGGGTAACCTGGTTCCTGAATGTTTGCCCAAAGAAATAACAAATGGGAGCAGACTGTGTATATCACATGTGTTTGGCACTGTGTGGGCATTACTAGAGCACTGTGTGTCATATTTTGAGGAGGACCTTGAGAAACAAAGATGTTGGGCAAGAACCTAGGGAGATCAAAGGACTGGAAAATATAATTTATAATGAAAAACTATAAAGAAAATATATTTAGCTTATTAAAGTGATGAAACTACTAGGCTGTTAAGGGGAAGAATGGGTGCTGTCTTCTCCCTCTGCATTTTTGATTGATGTCAATGCAGTTGAATGAAATGATAGTCATTTTTCAGTGCAAACTGCAGCCCAGCTAACTGGTCTTGCCAGGAGGTGTGGTGTAAGGCTGCCAGTTTCTGTGTCTTGAGAAACTGTGGAAGAGTAACATATAGTTATTAACTTTGTTTTAGATGCCGTGGGATGCTTTTGTCTGCATCATAGTTTTGTCTCAGTGCCCAAAGCTGGTCTGCCAAGATACTCATCGAAGTGCCGTCTTGAATTTAGAATAGATGTAACAACAAATTTAAATTTGAGGGCTAGAGCTATTTCTGCCCCCTGACAACCTTCCTACCTCCCTGACAGATGTTACTGGCTTGAGGCAAAAACATTTAATCTGCTCATGAATCAGTTTGTGAAGTGCTGCAGTTTTCAGCCCAATGCATTAAATTGTATCAGGAGGGGTACCAATTGCAGCTACCAAAGTTTAGTCTAGTGTTGCATGTCTTTCAGAGCCCTTGGACTCTCTACAACCTACCTAAATGGCTTCTTAATGCTTTGTCAGATGTTTGTAATTCTTTTTCTTTCTGGTTGTGTATTTCTGCCTTTGTTCCCACATTGCATTTCATTCCAGTCTGGATTTTATAGGTCATTTTATGGTCATCTTAAATCATTGATCTTCCAACAGTTCTTCATCTGTGGCTTAGAGAATTTGATGTCAGTTATTATATTTCAGGAATACAAAATGCATATAATTTAAAAACAAACAAAAAACAACAGGAAAAAAGCTCACTTGTAGTCTCAAATACTGAATTTTTAATTAGGTGTGAGAACCTGCGGTTTCTGGGTTGTGTTGGTTTGAGGGTTTTTATTTGTATTAACCTGCTGGTGTTCTGTTGTCGCTTTACACTCTGCAAATAGCCTGTTGAGTTTTTAATTTTGTTTTATCTATCTCGGCAGACATAACATTACAATGGCTTATTCAGCACTCCAAATCAAGACACTGTTGAAGAAAACTTTTTCTGAAGATAACTCTTTCCCAATCACTTTGACTCCTATCAGCTATACACAAGTGAAAAGATAAAGAATGCAGCAGCATACTACCAGGACTCACTTTGATTGATTTGTTAACAGAAGTAAAACTAAGTTATAGCTTGTCCCTCAATCTTGGTTCTTTTTTTAAAAATCTAGATACTTGTCTGCCTAGGTGAAACTCCTGAACGCCTTACTACAAGACTGAAAGAAATCAGTACTTTTTTGGGCTGAAATGTTTGAGTTTATGCATGTGAATTGTCAAATACTTAGTAGGTTTTTTTTCTAATTTGAAACTGAATAAACTGCACAGTGGAAACAGATATGACTGTTTTTTTTGAACGTATCATAATTTTTCATACAGAATGTTTTCCCTGTAAACACCAATAGTTAATTATCAATAATCAGTTAAAACCATAATTATAAAAGCATCTTACTTGAACAAAATGCTGTTAACCACAACACTTTCAAATACTCATTTGTCAGAAGTTATTTCCAAAGTCATGTATCTGTAGTTACCTAGTGTTTCTAGTCACTTATGTAAATGATTTATATGAATATTCTTTGGGAATTCAAAAATAAAATAAATTCTAGACAATCCTGTCCTCTCTGTTGGGAGTGGAAAAAGTCTGGAATTCTAGTGGATGTTTTTCTCTCTTAAACAGAGAGGGAATTTCAGAGAGAGAGAGCAGGTGAGAGCATGTGCATCCTTTCTGACATTATTACCTCCAAAATTCATGGATTTCCTAAGTATTTTTGTGAATGAAATAATTTTCATGGTGCTTCTGGACTACTTCCATTCCCGAACCTTCAGAATTTGTGAGTGTACCGCCTAAGATAGTTGAACTCTGAAGTAGGATTAATTCTTTTGAAACAGATTAAAGAAGCAATTCACTTTTAAAATTTTGATGCATTGCTAACATCTTACAGATAGCTGCTTCTAAGTGCTTTACTTAGAAACACTCTGATGGGCATTCTTCTGTGAGTTTGAAAATTCTATTAAATATCAAAAGTTCATGTCAAGAAGTAGTAGGTAGACTTAAAACTTACGCAGAATAGATGCTTAGTGTCCAGGTGTTTCAAGGATGTTTGCAGATCTAGGAGGGAGAGGTTCTGGGATGCTGGTCTAAAACTATGGTAAATGAACTGATTGCTATAGTATTAAGAATGTTATAAGTAGTTTATGCAGTTATAGCAACTAAGTATGTGAACTATAAAGATAACTTTTCTGTCAAGTCTGTCTGAGGATGCTTTTCGGCTAGTGGCTCTGGTAAGGTGCTTAAAACATGCTGAACAGACACAATAAAATCTATCTCAAGTGTCACAGGAATGCTACTACAAGGATGATGGTCTCAGGTTATAGCACTTATTCATAAATGTTTCCAGTATTACCTACAGAAGTCAAGCTAGAGAGGCTAATTTTTCCGTGGTTACATGAAAATAATTCGACTGTGTTGAGTGGTGAGTGCTCAGTAAATAAGTAAATAGTGGATGTTCCTGAATTGGAATGTTGTAAGTGTTCTTCCAGACTGTGACACTTAATCCATCTAGTGACATTTTTTTATGCGGAAAAAACAGCATTAGATGGCTGAGGTGACAAATTTTGAACACTGTTCTTGCTCATGGACTTCTGAAGTAGTAAAGCCATTGTAAAAGGCACTGGAATTGCAGTCATTATGCATACAACACAAGAGAGGAGCCTCTTCTGTACCAGTGGTCTCCATGTCCTTCCTGCAGTTGTGCTTTTTGACAGTAGGGCCTCATCCTTCCAACCTACTATCATGGCATGTAAGATCATGCTTCTGACATAGGAGTTCCATATCAAATCTTACTGCATCACTCCTAACCTGGACCTCTCCTGCACCTTTGCTGCAGGCAGTTTGTGGGAGTGGATGCAGCCTCTTTGCAGGCGGACTGAGAGACAACCAAAAAAGTTAACTTCATAGACGTGGTATACACATCACCAACTGCCAATGCAAGCTAAAGATAACCTGTGGAGGGAGGAGGTTAGATTTTAGGTTGGCTGAAAGAATCTATGTGAATAAGAGATGAGAATGAGCAATTTTGTTATTAAAATTATTCCATTATACAGTATATTCAGATTTTTCTCCTCATTTCTCCTACTATGTGACCTTGTATCCGAACCTAAGGCAAATCAGCACAGGCATTGGCCTCACTGTTCTCATTTGAAACAGCCTGTTTTTCAACAGCTTGCCTTCAAGTAATTTTTCAAAACAGACTTAGCTGAAGATGAGTGTTTACTGTCACACTCAATAGCTTTGTGGAAAAGATGAATTGTAGCTGACTGACAACTCCGACATCCTATTTCTGAGACTCCATATGGCCGTGTTACAGAAGCCTCGTCCTCTGGAGACAGCGTTGCAGCAGTGTTATCTGGAGAGGACACAGATTTTCTCTGCAGAGGAGCCTCTTGTGCAGGGACCATCCCCTTGCTCAGAAAGCAATATATAATGCAGTGCCTTGCATGGATCCACATTAGATGTGTTTCAGAACCCGGGAGGGCATGGAGATAAGTGGAGTGACCACACTGTGATTGATTTCTTCTTCTCTGAGAAGCTGACTGCAGGACAGAGCAGCAAAGGCTGCTGTTGTGCTCTGGCTTTGCTGGGGGGTGGCAAGTGCAGTGGTGTGCTCAGCCGCCCTGATCCTTAGGCACTGTGATGGTGGTAATCTGGCCTGTATGCACAACATCCTCCAGGCTATGGGAAGACAGCAGTGTTGGGGCACGCGGACAGTTGAGGAACTAGAACTCTAGGACTAACCTTCAGTTTAGGCACAGCTTGTTACCCCAGACCCTCTAACGTCAAGAGGCATAAAATAGCATGAGGGCAACAGTGATACAAGTATGTTTCCCTTCCCTTTTTTCCTTCTCCAAGCATAGGAACAGTTTAGCTGTCACCCAAGGCTATACAGAACCACCAGGTGCCAACCATCTGTTTTACTTCTAGCGTAATTTTTATTTTTTTTTTTTCTGCTAGCAATTTAATTTTCCCTATATTTCTTTTCCATTTGCATTGTGTATTGTAGAAAGCAATCATGAACATAAGATTTTAGTTAAATGATATAAAAGAACCCAAATCAAAGTCAAGTTTTTTATCAAATGCACTATAAAACTTTCTACATTTATTGCAGAGAGCAGTGACACATACATAATTTTTTCCTGAATAAGCTATTTTGTAAAATGCTGGTACTTCAGTCAGCTGTGCAGCATACTAAATGGAATGTCTCTGTTCCGTGCTTTAGGACAGGGTGTACATACTGTCTGTCACAGGACTTTTGAGTAGACCGATGGAACATATACAAGAATTGTGTATAGTGACTCCAAAATTTTAAAGCTTGTGAAACAGAACAGACTGTACCTTTGGCTGGCATCTCCAGCAAGGTTCATCTACCTCTTGCTATGACCCAGTCTGTTTTGTAGCATGCACACTGTGATGCTGCAAGGGCCTGCCTAACAAGCTCTGCCTGGCTCAGGCCATAAAGTAGTGGCTTAAAAACATGTAAGAGAAGCGGGATATGGGTGAAGGGCTGTCTTTTGGCTGTTAGTTTTCTGCATCATGGTTTCCAGACCAGTCCATGCCTTGGAGTAAATATGTGTCAGTCTATACAGTATATCTGTGCAGCACTTCTTCCTTTGAATTTGTCTAATGCCTTCAAAAGAGCAGGACACATTTACACTTTTCCCTTCAAAGATCCTGGGGTGCACTGACAGAAGACATGGTATCTCTCCATTATATTTTTGTGCTTGGGACCTAAGACACTGACACACTCTTCTTATAGGGTGTGCCTGCAAACCTGGCCTAGAGCAGTAGGTCATGGGCATGGAGTGTTGCAGAACAGGCTGTTGAAAGCAAAGAAGTAGAGCAGAGATGTCTTTACATCCTCCTTACTAATGGGAAAGGATGGTTTTAAGATCTGTGAGGCAGTGAATGAGAACAACATCATGTGTCATCAAATGTGGTATGATCAAATTTTGTCCCTGACAAGAGGTGGTGTTGCATTATGGTCCAAATCAAATGATTCCCGTCATCATGCAGTCAGGCTAGATGCGTAGACTGACTGTCATTGATAAAGAAGAAAACAGTATTTCAGATTCTTGGAAGCTTTGGTCATCTAAAAGCCATCAGGTCATGGGTCAGGGTATAAAAACTTTCTTCCTCAACTGTGGAAGACACTGAAAGGGGACGTGTGAGGAGTCGTGCACTGCTTCCTCAGCACAGACACAAAGTCTCCATGAGAGATGGAGCTTCTCTATGTAAAATCTGGACAGACTGGGTGCTGTCCTGTGTTCAGCTTTCAACAGAAGCCTTTCCAGATTACTTGTGACCTACTGGCAATGGTGTTACCCTCAAAAATACCGAGCTCTGCCTTTCTTGATCAGCCCCCTGCCATGACAGCCATCTTCTCTTGCAACTCAGGCAAGTGACCTCATACTTGTCCGTTCTGACTTTAACCCTTGTTCAGGAGCTGTTTGCAACACTAGCAGGATCTAGCACATTTCACATGGCTTAGTTTGTGTGAGAGCCAGATTCAGACTTAGTCAATTCCAAGGTAGGTCTGGCAAGGTTTTGGACTTATTTTGGTGTGGATTTTGCACAAAATGAACAGTCTGTTCTGTTGTTCTCATTCTCTCTGCACTTAACTATTTCCTGGCAAAGTAAGCATAGTTCACAGAGTCTTCTCAGTGCTAATGTCTCCTTGAAAGAAGTCATGTCTCACTTCTTTAAGGCCCTCAGTTCTGTGAAGACTAGTGATATACTTCATGACGTGGCTTGCAGTGATTTTGCTCTCTTCCAGATTGTGAGCATTATGCTAGAAAGGTCATTACATGAGTATTTTGCAGATACATCTACCATGGACAAATGTGAAGATTGGGCAGGTGACAGATCTGTTTTAGTAGCACTGTTTTGTCACATCAATCTCAGAATGGATAAGCAAGAGAAACACAGCTGACCCATGGCATGAACTGATGATTATGGATGCTCTCAGCCTGAATACAGAGCATTTCTTTGTCTCCTTTGCCTTGGTCAGCATGATCAGTTGAACAAGAAGATGCATTCTAAGAGCTATTCATGCAGTATGAGCATTTTCAGGCTGAGTAGCCAAATGTTTCTTAGAAAGTGGACTTTCTGTGGAGGAAGACTCTCATAACTCAGCCTGAGGATAAGCCAGGTGGGAGGGAGGTACAAAGCAGCAGGCAGAATGTTTGAGGTGAAGAGGTGCCTTATGCTGGTTCCCATCCCTTGAGTTCCTCTAAAAAGGACATAAAGAAATCCACTGATGACCTAAACTGTTCTGCCCTCTGTTTCTGATGTGGTCTGAAACTGGACTGGAAATGGAGCACTTGGGGGTTGTTCATGGTCATGGTCTTTGTAGCCAGTGCCCAGCATGTCAGCAACTTTGGCCTGGAGGAGAACAGTGGGAGGAGGGTGGGAAGAACAGACTGAGAGCTGGGGCAAAGCCAAGCAGCAGGCAATAGCAGCTCCTGTGTGCTGCATACAGTGTCCAAACCCACCACTTTTCTTAGTCTTTTCTTTACCTGCGTGATTATGTCTTCTGTGCTGACTGGCTCTGGCAAATGCTGCCTCTCTTGCCTTTCCAGTTGTGGCTGCTGAGCAGGTCTCTGCTGGTCAGTGGGAAAGGGAAGGAGGCTGATGGCACCACAGCCATACGGCAGGTAAGAGGTCTGGGGCCAGCTGGCCCTTCAAGGCTCAAGGCTTGCTGAGACTTGCAGGCCTGCTGGGTTGAAGAAGCAAAAGGTCAGGAGATACGGAGCTCACGGCAGCCATCTGTGGGTCTCTGCTCTTCACTTGGGAGGGAAAGAGGAAGAAGGATGAATGAGGCTATTGTCCTGATAGATAGTCTCCCCTGGGGTGAGATGGGTACCAGGCTCTTCATGGCATGGTTTGGTCATCTTGCATGTGCCTGTTGCTGACATGGGAGCATGCTCAAGCTGGTGAAGGAAAGGTCTGGGACTACTGCTTGTGTCTGAGAGATTTTGCAGAACCACAGATTTTAAAGGGGTGTACAAACAGTCCTGTGGCATCCAGTGGTACAGGCTTTTCCTTGCTGCTGTTGGTTGTGATCTGTGCCCTTGCCCCTCCAGAGGCGGCTGTGTCAGCATGTTATAATCTGCATTGAAAAAATCAGAAGGGTTAACTGCCTCTACATAGATTTTCTCAGTGGCTCTCCAAGGCCATGATAGCGTAGACAGGGTATGAGACCTTGCAGCAATTAAAATATTTCTTTGGGCATCTAAGCCTTCATTTGAGAACTGCTGCTCAGCATGATTCTGCTTTTCGTGGGCTGTGCCACGGGGTCCAGCACATCCTGTGATGGAGTCAAAACTCCACACTCATGAGTTGAAGAGAGAGGTGATTTCTCTGTCATCTCTGAATATCTAATCCTTGTTTCCAGAGACAAGTCATCCCTGGGGCTCACAGACAGGCATTTAGAAAATGCTTTTGTTTTTTGACTGAGTGGACCAGATTGCACCTACTGCACATAATTTTACAAAATGGTCCCTAAGGAGAGTAGCTCATCGGCCTTCCAGTTTCAAAAATTGAAGCACTGTGATACATCTATGTAGACAGTATACTTTAACAGGAATAAAGTATTTACAGATAAGTGCACTTAAAGTAAGTGTGTTTGTTAAGCAGCATTGCCAGACTCTTTGCTCACTGTTATCTACAGATTGCATGGAAAGTGTTTTTACTGATGTGGAAAACAAGTCAATACATTTTCCTAACCCATCCTTCACTGTAAAAGCAGGCACATACACTACTGATATTTAAAGTTATTTATCAGTTAAAGGACAAGGAATGCAAATTTCCAGCATGTCACTTTATTTGGAAGCTTCACAGTACAGCCATATTGGACCAAGTGCCTTGTTACAGAGATTCAAGAATAAAAGAGCTTCCATGTTTTGAATCAGACTGCCCACCCTAATTATGATAGAATTACAAGTAATTTCTAAACAAGGTTCTTCCCCTTACATGCTATGGAGAGGTTGTCCTCCAATCTGTAGAAGACTGGAGTAGATCCCAAGGCAGTCAAGCCTTGATGCAGCATCTTGTACCTTCCTTCAGCTGCTGCCTTCTCCCTCAAGTTTATGGCAGTAGAACTTGAATGGAAAGTTTTAAAACAGTCAAGTAGCTGCATTTTGGTTTTGACAGGTATGGTGAAGCCTAGTGGAGAGATACTGTGTGCTTGCTTTTCTTCCCCTTTTTTACTTACACATGGACACAGAAATCCTAGGAGTAAGTAGATTTCACATAAAGAGCTGCTTCTGTACCCAGAAACACATTTTCCTGGCTAATGTAGAGGTGATACAATGCCTCTTCAGAAGACAGCACAGGAGGGTATATATTAGTGCATGATGTGACAGAATGTAGACCAGTTACAGGCAAAACAGATTTCTTGACATCTGTTAGTCAATATGTAAGTGTATTCTTCAAAATATAGCTAAAATGAAACCTTCAGGAAAAAAATAATTCACTTTCAGTCTCAAGAGAAAAGCAAATTGGGGTTTGAAGACTTATATTTTACCTTTATTTTTAAACCTTTAACCCAAATCAACACACTAGGCCTTGATCCATGCACCAATCCAAATGCCTATGCAGCTACTTTCACAGAATCACAGAATCATCCAGGTTGGAAAAGACCTTGAAGATCATCCAGTCCAACCATTAACCTAACACGGACAGTTCCCAGCTACACCATATCCCTCAGCACTATGTTGACCCAACTCTTAAACACCTCCAGGGATGGGGACTCCACCACCTCCTGGGCAGCCCATTCCAACACCTAACAACCTGTTCTGTAAAGAAATGTTTCCTAATATCCAGTCTAAACCTTCCCTGGCACAACTTGAAGCCATTCCCTCTTGTCCTGTCTCTTTCTACTAGGCTAAAAAGACTCATCCCCAGCTCTCTGCACCCTCCTTTCAGGTAGCTGTAGAGGGCGATGAGGTCTCCCCTCAGCCTCCTCTTCTCCAGACTAAACACCCCCAGTTCCCTCAGCCGCTCCCCGTACGACCTGTGCTCCAGATCCTGCACCAGCTCCGTTGCCCTTCTCTGGACACGCTCGAGTCATTCAATGTCCTTTTTGTAGTGAGGGGCCCAAAACTGAACACAGGAATCGAGGGGCGGCCTCACCAGTGCCGAGTCCAGGGGTCAGATCCCTTCCCTGTCCCTGCTGGCCACGCTATTGCTGACACAAGCCAGGATGCCATTGGCCTTCTTGGCCCCCTGGGCACACTGCTGGCTCCTGTTCAGCGGGCTGTCAATCAACACCCCAGGTCCCTCTCTGACTGGCAGCTCTCCAGCCACTCCTGCCCAAGCCTGTAGCGCTGCTGGGGGTTGTTGTGGCCCAAGGGCAGCCCCCGGCATTTGGCCTTATGGAAACTCCCCCAGTTGGGCTCAGCCCATGGCTCCAGCCTGTCCAGGTCTCTCTGCAGAGCCTCCCTACCCTCGAGCAGATCAACACTCCCACCCAACTGGGTGTCATCTGCAAACTGACTGAGGGTGCACTCGATCCCCTCGTCTAGATCATCAGTAAAGATGTTAAACAGGAGTGGCCCCAAAACCGAGCCCTGGGGGACACCACTCGTGACCGGCCACCAACTGGATTTAACTCCGTTCACCACAACTCTTTGGGCCCGGCCATCCAGACAGTTTTTTACCCAGTGAAGCGATTGGATGTACAAGTGTATTTACATGTAGTTGTATATGCCGATGGCCAGTTGGCTAACTGCCTATTTGTATAATTAATTAAAAAGTCATCAGCCACAAGGAAGAAAGAACCCAATGTATTCTGTCCTCTGTAGCTTAATGCTGATTAACTCTTAAGTATTTTTGCTGTACTCATGATGTATGGGGTCTGCTAGAGCTCCACAGAGAACCTGTCAAGATGATCCAGGTACATTTCAATATTTATTATTCATTGTGCTACAAAATTCATCTTGCAGATCAAATTAATTAAGAGCCTGTGATACTACTCCACATCTGATAGCTTTCAGTATGTGCTGTTTTGGATCAACAGACCATTCCTCGATTCTCTAAAGCTCAGCTCCCAAACCATCACTCTGCCCATTTACTTGGTGATTGGTATGCAGCAGATGGAAGATGCCTTGAGAATCCTGATCTGACTGTTAATCTGAAGACTGCCACATTCAGACACCTTTCATGTTTCTACAACCTTGGTTTCCATACTGAGTGAAGGAAAACAGTTTTGTCATGCACCTGTTTTTCAGCCAGTTTACTCCCTTGTGCTAGACAGAAAACACCATCCGTTTGCTGGAGGACCTCCTGAGGAGTGGAGAAATGGCTTGGTCAAAAAGTAAATTTTACTTGTCATACAAAACTGAATCATCTTTGAGAAAGCTGGATTACTGGCACTGTAAAGCAAGTCTGACATGAAATGAAATTGAATGAAATGGAAGAAAATACGTTTTTTTTTATGAACTACTCAGGAGGACTGTCTTCTATTTCCAGGACCTAATAGTTTGATTTTGTTAGTTTTGCCTGTAAGGAAGCCAGATATTCCAGGCAGTGAGCCTTTTAACGTTTTTATTACCTTAAGTCCTACTTCTTTGACTATACACAGTCTTCCTTGCAGTCTGGGTTTTTCTCAGTGTTTATGGTCCAACCTGTATTGAACTTCTGGAACTTTATGAATTACGAGTTTCAACCTTAGGGTTTAGTAGCTCCATCTTTTGTAAATGTGCTAAATGAAAAAGGAATGGATATAACATAAAACCTCTGTGTTTGGGGATACATTTTAGTTAATATAGTGATGCTTAAGTGCTTTGTGTTTTGCCCACAACTATCAGCAAATGCACATGACCTATTCTAGATATCGTCCATATAGCTGTTAATATGTTTACTTTTGGGGTAATCTAGGAAGTAATCTTATCTGCAAGAAGTTAAGGTTAGCATATCCATTCAGGCTTGGAGGTAGACAAGGCATCAGGTTTTTTGTGCACTGGAAGAATGAAATCACTGAATATGTTCTTAACCTCCTTTAACTTAGATTCTATTCATTCTCATTTCTCCTATAACTAGAAGGTCCTAAAGCCATTTTTCATGCATTTGACAAAACACTATTACATGCTTCATTTTCATCACTTACATAAAAATCAGAGCTGAATGGCCTGTAAGTGCAGGTAGAACTGATACGTTATTGCTTCAAGAAAGCAACATATAACAAAGACTACTCAGAAAGATCTATAGTGCTAGAACCAACCATTGTTTCTGAAAGCATTTTGTTTTGGAAGTATAGGAATGGACAAAAAGCATGGAATACATTTATGACTCGCATTTTAAAGATACTACTAAAGAGATTAGCAGTTAATTCTACACACATTTGCAATTTTGTTTCTAAAAAACTTCCTTTTGAGTTATTTGTTTGAAATCCAATTATAGTAAGGTCATTACAGCTTTTTTTGCATTTATGTTTATATGTTCATCATGAATTATTTTACAAGTAGCTTTACAGATCTCTGTAAAAAAGGAAAATTAAATTAATTAGGGAACAAGGAAGACTTTATTGGGGGGAAGGATTATAATTCAAAAAGACTTGTTTTTTCTAAGAATTTTCTTACTAATGTGTATTAATTGTTTTTTTATTGAGAATAAAGTCAAAGCTGTCACACTGCCTTACACGTACCAAAATGAAGTTCAAAGCTGTAGTTCAGTCTATGTTGAATTCAGCATAGAAACGGGAAACACTAACAAAATAATGTTGCATTATTTGAACTGTTGGAGAACTGATTCCTGATTAAATCTAGCAAAACTGTCAAAATAACCATGCAGTACATTTGAGAAATGAGGCTTAGAAGTCACATGTAAGATGTCTGAGCATCAGGCTTTCTCAGTTTACTGAAGCTGTAAACTAATAAATCAATGTCTTTAAGACAAGAGATGAAAGATGAGGTAGCAACAAGAGGTATTTACACACTGTACAGAACAAAACGCATTGATGTAGTGGATAGTTTTAATTACATTTAATTGTACTTTAAGCCTTTAACAGAGGATTTTTAATGGGCTATGGTGGTTTAAGCCCTGCCGGGACTGGAGAGAACGTTGCCGTTGCCCTTCCCACACCCGCAGCCGGCCAGGCTGAAAGTTAGGCACAAACCCGGGCTAAAATAAGAAGAAATTTAATACAACAGAGTGATAGAACAATCTGAACAACAACAGTAGCAATGATAACAATAAACAGCAATAACAATGAACAAGACAAATGATATACAGAAAAATACCGCTAACAGGTTCCCGCCACCGAGCCCACCAAAGAGCCCGGTAAAAAGGTTCCACCCCTGGACCTGACGCCAGCATGGTATGGATAACCCGGCTGGAGATCCCTTCCCCCTCTCTCTCTGCTGGGGAAACCTAACCCTATTCTAGATGAACCAGGACAGGGCACAGTAAAATCTTTGCCATTAGTTTTTAATGCAATACAATGCCTGATGCCAAGTTGTTATAAATCAGTGAAACAGCACTTGAAGTCATCAGAGTCATAGATATACTTCTTGAAGCTCAAGTCCCTTATTTTGTGTTAAGTGCAGACAATCTGGTCTATGAGACAGTGTAAACAACAAAACATGCTGCGTAAAACCTGAAGTGTGGGAATGGCACCTTTTGGAGAGGAGAACTGAAGGTCATCATTGCTGGCTGAGGTTTGCTGGTCCAGGGGCTAATGGAAGCTGACAGATTACTCCTCAAGGAAAAAAATATCTCCTCATGAAAATAACAACCATGCAAATGAATATGATACACAAAGGGGGTGAAGATTTATGTCACTGTTTCCCTCATCCCTTTCATCTGGCTTCTTTTTATGTACAGCTCCATAATGATGCTCATTTGTCTGCTTCACTTACCACTGTCTGCCCTTCCTCTGATGCCGCTTCTGTATGCCAGGCTCACACAGGACTACACCTTCCTGGCCGCTCATTCTCGATGCCACTGACTTTTTTTTTTTTTTATGGCAGTTGAGCTGTTGCAGCTGAGGAAGCTCTTTTGCCCATCTCTTCATGCCACTGCTCTGCAAGACTTGATCTCCTTGCAGCACAGGTGGTAGGATGGGCGGCAGCCCTGAACTACAGCCGCTGCAGATCATAGCCTCGGTGTTGCCTTCAACAGAAATGGGTGGCAATTTAAGTTAATATACCAGGATGTGAGGTTACTGAGACATCAGTGAACTGTTTTACTTCCTCCTTGGCTAGCCTCTGCCTGCCAGGTTTAAACCTGATGGAAACGGTGAGGCAGAGCCAGAATGATTAAACTTCAGCCCAAGTCTGTGGAGATCGTCGGGAAGATTCCTACTGCTTTTAATGAAAACAGGACATTGGCTTTACATTATTCACAAGACTCAATTCTGCTGTGATGATTACAAAGAGTAAAGAGATCCACTTGAGGAAAACGTGGGTCAAACCGTCACTACTGTACTGCCACATTGTACACAAATCTCTGCTGAGAAATTATGTGATCACCTTTGTCTACTTCCATCTTCCTTCATACAGTCTTTCCCAATCATCACCTCTCTACTGAATCTGAAAAGAGATCCCAGCTTCTTAGAATAGAGTTCCTGGCTTTCCATTTATAGTTCAGGATGTTAGCCTTTTTGAATGTTGTGAGATACTAAGTATATCACAGAAGATGTGTTTTCTACACTTAACTGGAGAGTTTTTAATTCTAGAGCTTTTTCTTTCCTTCTGGGAATGGTACCATCAGCTACTCCCTGAGGATGAGGGGCAGCTGGCAACAGGCAGCCTATTTGATGAAGTGAGATGGATGGTGGATTTCTCTGAAGAGAGTGATACTGAGACAGGCCTGTTTGAGAAAAGAATGAAGCAGAAGGGAGGGAAAGGGAAGAGAACTGAGGACTGTCCCCTTGTCACTCAAAGACAGAGATCAGGGACAGCTCACCCCAAATGTTGTTCCAAAGTGGTTGGTTTCTGTCCTATCTGCTCTCAATCCAAAGCGGCAGATCATATGTAAAAAATACATGTGCAGGCACACACACACACACACACATGCACAGACATATATATATATAGTATGATAGTTGATGCTTTTTTTATTTAAATATAATAAATAATGTATTAGTTAACTTTTGCCTGAAGTTTGAGCTATTCACAGCACAGTGTGAAGAGCTGTTGCTGTGGAAAACATCATCATTAGATAATTTGCTAAATTCCTTAATCAGATATGGGATAACTTACAAATAAGTGCTCATTTATTTTAATTTCTGTACATTTGTAGCTTTGTATTTTGCAAATGGTGTTTTCTGCTTTGTGTGTAGCAATTAAACACTTTTATTTCTTTCACCTTAGCCTGCCGTGAGATAAAGCTGTTTTTAAGGTCACTTTCAAATGTCAAGCCATCCCATCTCTGTGTATGTTACCACCTTTTGAAGTAGGAGACTGGGAAACCTAACTCCTTGACTCCTCAGAGCATTTCTCCAGATTGGGAAGTGTTTAAGAATGATGGACATGTTTTCATATTAGTTGCACAGGTTGGTTTGAAAATTATTGATGTAGAAATCCAAGTTAGATGTGTCTTCCTATTGGCAGCAGAGCATAAGGAAGCTGGCTGACCTATAGCAGTGTGTGAGGCATGCATGTAAAGTGCAAGAGTTTTCAAGGTATTATGTCAATCATACCACTAGATGTTCGAGAAGGCTTGTGAAATCCTCTATTGAACAAACTTTAAGAGTTTGTCCATGTTCACAAAAGATTTGGGAATGTGAAAAATATTTTAAGCGGATGTTGCCATGGTCTACATTAAAGACCTTCAAAGTCTTCCATGGACTTGTGTCCACTCTCTTTGCAAAGACTTCTGTTAAATACCGAGCAGGTGCAAAAAAACCCAACCCATCAGTCCACAGAAAAAAAATCTTTTTTATTAATGTCAACAAATTCACAGTTTTTTCTCCTAGAAACAGAAACATTAACAATCTGCATGGCTGGAAAAAACATTTACCTGCATCCTTGGCACTTCTACCGCAAGGAAAAAGACTTCAGAATCTGCAGATTACAAAACCAAAATGTGCATAAATTACACATGCTTTTAAAAATCAAAGAATTGTTTGGCTTTGGAAGCTTCAGAACTCAGCATAAGCTGTTATTTATACATTTGGGGTTGTTATCTGACAGTCTCATGAATTTTATCCACTTAGTCTCTTTTTCAATAAGTGATGATCCTTTCAACATGCATATAACATGGAGCTGATATAGACAAGAAGAGCTCTTTTCTGTCTGTTGGAGAAACTTATTTTCGTTGGCACCTAGAAATATTTGTGTCTTGCTGTGTTTATTAAACTGATGGCCTAGATATTACTGAAATAGATAGTTTTGGGATAACAAGGGTATATGTGCCAAAGATATTTTTTACCACTCATTTACTCTAGCTGGGGTTACATGTAGAGACAGCAGATCAAAGAAAACTCAGTAGATATTATTTTGCAGTCACAGAGAAATGAAATTTGCCTTTTAAATCAATGTCTGTTAGTGTTATTACTTACAATTACACTAGTGTTATTAGTGTTATTGGTTTTATATTCCACTTTCTATTAGAAGCTGAATATTTGAAAAATGTAATGCAAAACATAATCTGAAGAAATTCTCCTGATAAATGCACTATACCAAACCCAGTAAGCAATACAATTCCTTGTTCTTCTTTCAGGAGGAGAATGATCTAAGGTGTTTTGAGAGATACATATATATAGGTGCCAAAAGAAACTTCATCCTGCTCTTGATAATACAGTCAGCATTGAGAATGGATACAACAGCTATATATTTGCAAGTTAGGAGGGTTGAGTGCCAGAAAGATAAACTGATTATCCAAAATTATTCACTTGTTCTGTTTGCCACCAGGTGATGTACTTTCATTGTTCTCCCCTGAGACTAATAGTGAGATTTGACACTGCTTTTGTGTTTGTGAAAGACCCTGAGCTGAATTTCGGGTATTGCAACAAGATAAATCTATTTAAAAAATGTAAATCTGTGGTAAGACTGGGGGCTTTCCTGGACTCTGCTTGGCAGTTTGTTAGAGTGTTCATTATGTCCAATATTGGACAGACCAGTAAGTTTGCTGAAATGCTGCCTCTTCAGTGGAAAGAACAGGAACCATCACTCTGTACTCTGTGGAAAGTCTATTCCTCTCTTAACTGAATTGGATAAAAGCAGAGAAAACAAGGACTTTATGTTAGTTCTTCACAATTCCATAAAAATAGATATTTTTTAATACGTGATCTTAGAATGGTGGCTTTTAGGAAATACCTTTATAAAATGCAAGATGTCCCTTCTTGCAACACTAACTAGGATCATGCACAAAAGGGAAAGAGAATAGCTTTCAATAGAGCTGGCTTTGTTTGCAGTGTGTGAGCAACACACAAGTTTGGTGTAGGAGGTAACTGGTTGTGAGACAGACTTTATAGAGCAGGTATCAGGCTGATCCTGCTGGTGCTTCAGGTGTAATGGGATGAAAGACCCCACAGGTTTGGGATGGATCAATACTGTCTCTGCCCATGCCATGTCAGACAAAGCTGTTAATACCTCTAACACATTTTGGATAAACACAAACAAAAAGTGTTGGGTATCTTCTTTATTGCCATTTTGCAGACAATTATCACCAATGTATTCAAGCTAACAACATTCCCTCCACCTGTTTTATCATGTTAAAACTGGCATCCTTTACTTGGAAACAAGTTGGACAAAGATTCATTTTTTCTGTTAAATTCCATTATTAAAACAAAACAAAACAAAAAAAGCTCCCTACTCCAGTATCTCATCTATTTTGTTTTGTTATGTTTTGATTTGTTTTTTGACTACCCACAGAGAGCTGTAAATTCTCTGAATAGCTGTCAAGACTGCATTCAGTATTTTGGAGGCCCAGGGCACAATACTTCTGGAGAGGTCTCCATTGTCCCAGATAGGTACCCTATATATGCACAGGATGGTTATGCAACATGCACAGTAAAATCCAGTCAGAGTCTTTGAACATATGGCATAACAACTGTCTGCCTGCACAGATGGAGCGAATGGGGTGATTTATCTGTTCATGTGCAGCAGCCGCTTCTGAGATGCACCAGAGTGAGTATGGCCATGGAATTACATGTAAGATGCTAGATGGGATGAACAGCCATTCTGGTACTGATTAATGTGTCCTGGTGACCATTCCAAGCAGTCATTCAGCCTTATATTGAAAGAGAGTATTAGCATTCTCTTATCTGTATATATGATGTCTAGCATAATAGGGACCCTGAGCCAGGTTAACTGCTGTTAACATGATAGAGGGAAATACTAATTTATATTCAGACATTCTTGAAAGTTACCTGGTCATGGGAGCCTGGCCTCAGCGTCTCTTTCTACAAGTCTTCTCCTAGGGATCATTGTTTTACTCAGAAACTGTCATGGTTTGAGTCCAGAGAGCAACTGAGTACCATGCAGCCATTCACTCAACCCTTTTCTCCAGGGCTGTGAAGGAGAAAATGAAGTGAAAGGCTCGGGAATCGAGATAAGGACAGAGAGGGATGCCTCACCCATTATGGTCATGGGCAAAAGATAGACTTATTAGGGGAATTAGAAAAAGAGCATCACTTTAATTCAGAATACTAACACCACCACTTAACAGACAGAATAGGACAGTGAGAGGTGTTACCACATCTTAAAAACACCTCCTCCCTACCCCTCCTTCTTCCCGGGCTCAGTTTTATTCTTGATATCTCTACTTCCTTCTCCCAGTGGCGCAGGGGGCAGGGGATGGGGGGTGCAGTCAGTCTGATGTTTCTTCCACCTCAGGGGGGAAGCACACTTCTGCATTCTTCTCCCTGCTCTGGGTGGTGTGCCTCTCATGGGAGACAGTTCTCCACAAACTTTCTCTGTCATAAATTCTCCTCACAGGTTGCAGCTATTCCTCAGATGCTCTGGCATGGGTCACATCCATGTGCTGCAGTCCCCCCAGCACCGAACTACAACAGCAGGGCTTTCTTCCCATAGGATCCTGGCCTTCTTTGAGTGCAGCTGCCTGTTCCAGTGTGGAGTCCTCCAGAGGCCACAGGCGGATTGCTGCTCCACCAGTGACCTCCATGGGTGGCTGGGATTGGTGGCCCTGCTGTCTCACCATGGGATACAGGGAGTCTCTACTCTGGTGCACTTCCCCCCCTTTCTCGTCCTTCCATTGATTTCAGTGTTTGCATACAAGTCCTCCTTGCAACTCCTCCTCCCAACTCCTAACTCCCTCCTAGTTCCCCTTCTTAACAATGTTATCGCAGAGGCACAACCACTATCGATAATTGGCTTAGCCTTGGCTAGAGGGGGTCCGACATGGAGCCGAGGGAACTTCAAGAAGTTTCTCACAGGGAGCCACCACTGTAGCCCCCTCTCCTGCTACCAAAACCTCTGCCAAGTAAACCCTGCATGGAGACTGAAGAAGGAAGGGAACTCAGCTGTCTGAGGAATATTTCTTTTGTGGCTTTAGTCAGCCATTTTCCAACCTCCTCTACCTGGCAATGTCCCCTACAGGGCAAGAGCTTTTGCATCTCCTTATGCTTTTATCAGAAGTAAAAAAATGTATTATTAGAAATAGTAATGGCAACTGTGTCATTATCATGTTTCAGGAGACCAGTACATATTTCAAATCTGTGTGTTTCCAGTGTGTTGTTTCAAGAAACCAGTGAAGGATATTAAACCTCAAAGGGGTAATAAGAACTGTAAGGATATAGGTGAATAATTGTAGATTTAAATTCTAGTACTTTTTTCAATTATTTACATGTTGGGATTCAAGAGGAATTTCTGTGATAGAATGGACATGTGAGCAATCCTGTGTGAGAACAAGACTGATATGAGCCTCAGCTGAGCAAGAATGCGATAAGGATGTGACCCTGAATGAGGGGGGAGAAACTCGATGAGACAAACAACCCCCGGAAGGGGTTGGGATGGAAGGGGAAGTTCCACAAGGCAGGAAGCCTGGCAAGGCTGATGTGGCACTTTTTATCCAATCGTAAGAAGGTTTAAAGCGCGGGCTAAGTTAAGTGTCCAGTCTTGAGGACTTGTACTGCATGTTACTCACGTGTGCGGGAGAACATTGTAAAAGGGCTTTCTTAGTTGTAATAAACGGGCATTGCTTGATCACATCGGTCGTGTGCGTGCTCAGCTCTCCCACACTTACAATCCTCCCAGATGGGCAGATTCTCAAGAAGATGCAATGAAACCCAGGGTTATACTGTGATCAAATAACCTTTTCCAGTATTCTTTGTAATACACAGCCTGAAAACTTCGATTCTTCCACACTTTTATTATTTAATTAAAATTATTATGGACATTCATATTGACTTCATAATTATTCAGTAAGTTCCTTAATTTCAGCAAAGCCTTGTAAGGTTAAGTTCCACAAACCAATGTATGTGGAAGGGCCCTTAAAAACCTGTACATCTCTCTTCTGTCATGGGAAACTTTATCTCAAAAGTTACTGCATGGTTCAAAGACCTGGACTGTTGAGTAGGGGATCAGATTTATCTCTGATGGGAGAACTGAACAACTTTAGTTTTGCTGTAAAGCTCCAGGCATTATAGACAGGCAGGTAATATCCTGACTCTGCTTAAATCACTGGCAAAATGCCTGCTGACTTCCATAAAGCCAGGATTTCATCCACAACATCTTTAATAATCTCTGGCAAAATTACATCAGTTCTTTGCTGTGGGTGGGAAGACATGAAATTGTTCTAAAATGGAAAACGGACAAGTTGCCAATAACTAAGAGCCATCAGAGAATTTGAGAAGCTTCCATCTGGGAAACATCTTCGCTTAGTCTTTCATATATATTAAAAAATATGTTTCCTGTTTTCTACATCTAATTAACTGGGAAAAAAAAATATTCTACTGGCGGTTATATCCAGTGATCAGCCTATGAGATAAAATCAGCTAGCCTATCAGTGCCAGAAATACTGCTGAAATTTTGACTTATATTGTAGTATCATCATGAACCCTTTTTCATTAATCTGTACATCAGGTTGTGTGCATTGAAGTGAAACCTAAACTGCTCTTCAGAATTAATTCATATAATCTAATATTATGGTAAGATATTTTACAGAATAATTAACGTTAGCAGATAGGATTTTAGTCTTCCCAGGTTTCCAATAACTTAAGCTCCAATCCAGAAAATGCAGTATATACCACTGTGTTATTTTTGGTCCGGATGAACTGACAGTGAAGTACCAACAGACAGAAGAGGATATTTTAAAGTCCTGTAGGTGAGGAATTAACTTTTCTGCCTTTTCTGAGAAGCCAGTGACACTAAGTTAATGTTGCAGGAGGGAAAAATCTCATTTCAAAAAGATATGCACCAAAGTTCACAGTTTTGCCATTATGTAACTAATATCATCAAAGAACAAGAATAAGTGGACCATACGGCATGAACCATGCAGTAACTTTTGAGATAAAGCTTCCCATGACAGGAGAAAGATGTACAGGGTAAATGAAGTTCTCCAGTCTTTTTATATTAATCAAGTAGCTATTAACTTGTCAATATATTTTTATATCAATAAAGAAATCAGGTAGGCTCTCTGGTAAGTTTTTTGCCATTCTGTAAAATTCTAAATATAGATAAGTATTAACACCCAAATTAAAGTATACTGACTGCTTTGAAAAGCAGCCAGATCCTTTTCAACTCATGTTCGATTTGCCCAGTATGTTTTACTTTTCATCTTTACTTTTAAAGGAATGGTTGGTTATCTATTTGTGCTCTTCTGCAATAGTCACAGCTGTTTTTTTCTCTGTTTAATGGCAGTGATCATAAGAAAGTAACTGTTTTATCAAAGTGGCTTTCTTCACAATTCCATCTTCAGTGGAGCTTCTAAAAATGCAAGTCAAACACTTGCATGAAGGAAATATTTCCAGAGAGGTGTTATGGCTACAGGTTAAACAGAGAGCATCCTCTGCTAAAACTGAAGTACTGTGGCAATACGGTGTGTAAAAAAGAAAACAAAACCAATATAGCCTCTGAAAGAGATGAATTGCTCCCTGCTGTGTGGTGAACAGAAGAAAACAATGCTGCAGTAGTCTGAAAAAAAAAGGAACGAAAAGTTGGTTTCCTTTATGTGTCCATCTATTGGGGTAATCCCTGCAGCAGGAGAAACATAATGTTCAGAAGAGATAAAAGAGTGTCTCCATCCACTGTTTTCATAATAGCTGCTAATATAGTAAAATTTAAAGTCATGCAAGAGAGGGCCTTTACCTCAACTACTGTTGCTTGCAAAGCGAAGGTTTCTGTAGTGCCGTCAGATCTTTATGCCCTTACTGGTCTTGCTGTACCACAGCATGAACAAAGACTTTTGGACACACAGACCCAGATACTGCAAATATACAACCAATGAAGTAATGTTAAATGTCAAAGAAAGTCATGTTACCAATGACCAGGCAGAAGCAATTGGATGCAAAAGGTTACTTCATGCATATGCTTGCAGATCTGTCATACCCACCCGTAAGAGTATTTATGCATCTGACATCTGTAGGACAAAATCAGAAATAACCTAGAGTGAAAGACATCACATGACACTGCTGTCTTCTAAAGGTATAATTGTATAGGTAAAAATCGGACTTTCTGAAGCTGCCATTCTCTCAGCCCAAGCCTCATGTTCCCCAGCTTTATAGTGGTCTGGACTGAGCAGGGAGGCAGAGGAGTATTCTTACCATGAATGCCTCATCTTCCAATGTGGGGTAACCTCTCTGGACTAGGGAGCTCAGGCAGAAACTTCCAGACTGCGACCAGCCTAGATTCAGGGCTTGCCTTTGCTTAGCAAGGGTCCCTGGGCAGTAGGCTGCCATGCAGGAGGACAGACAGTGGCACTGATGCATTTCATATGGTAAGAGAAGGGCTGAGGACCTGTGCTTAATGTTTGCTATTGATCATGCAAACTCCTCATTTGGGCTTTCTAAACTGCTCTCTGGAGGTGTTCAGAGCTGTCTAGTTCTGTCTGTTGTGCATTTAAAGCAGTTGGGCATGTTTTATGTGCAGCTTGTATTACATTTGAAAGGACAGTTGCTGAATTTTAAGATGAATCATAGGATCATAGAATCACAGAATACCAGGCTGGAAGGGACCTCAAGGATCATCTGGTCCAAGCTTTCTTGGCAAAAGCATGGTCCAGGCAAGATGGCCCAGCACCCTGTCCAGCTGAGTCTTAAAAACATCCAATGCTAGGGAATCCACCACCACTTCCCTGGGGAGATTATCCCAGTGGCTGATACTGTGAAAAATTTTCTTCTTGTGTCCAACGGGGATCTCCCCAGGTGTAAATCATACCCATTGCCTCTTGTCTTTTCCCTGTGACTTCTTGTAAAAAGGGAGTCTCCATCTTCTCTGTATCCACCCTTTAAATACTGGAACATGGTCTCCCCTAAGCCTTCTCTTCTCAAGGCTGAACAACCCCAGTTGTCTCAGCCTTTCCTCATACGGCAGGCTACCCAGTCCTTTGGTCATCTTTGTGGTCCTTCTCTGGATGCTTTCCAGCCTATACACATCTTTTTTTTGCATGATGGGGACCCAAACTGAACAGAGGAATTCCAGGTGTGGCCTGACAAGCGCTGAGTAGAGTGGGATAATGACTTCTTTATCTCTGGCGGTGATGCCCTTACTGATGCAACCTATCATACTCTTGGCTTTCTTTGCCACCGCAGCACGCTGTTCACTCACACTGAGCTTGTCGTCCACCAGGAATCCCAGGTCCCTTTCCACAGAGCTGCTCCTCAGCCAGGTAGATCCCAGCCTGTGCTACAGTCCTGGATTATGATTTCTCTGGTGCAAGACGTTGGACATAAACTTGGTGTGGTGCAATCCAATTCAGGTTCACCGTGCCTGTGTTCTCCACCTGTGAAATGGAAATGACAACACTGTATATGGAAGTATTAAGAAACTGATGTGTCTTTGATTATGCTGATGTCTACAGTTGAGAGACTGAATGCCTTCACACCCCCAGCTCATCTGGGCTCTATCTTTCTGTTGATCTTTATGTCCAAAGCAGTTTTGTCCAACTACATCTTTTCTGTGCCTTTAATGAAACATAACAGTAATATGATTGAAAATCTATGGCTACTGGTAAAATGTAAAATTTGTGGAAAGGGACCTCTCTAATCAGGCTCTATTTGCTGCAGTCTTTTCCATGAGAAACATCACATACGCCACTTAGCAATTGTTAATAGGAACCAGAAGCCTAACTGGCAGCTCACCAGATGAACAAAGGATAAAAAAGGATACCAGTTCCCCAAGGATATGCCTAGATATCTAGGAATAAGTATAAGCATATACATTCTGAGGATCAGTTTTCATAAATACTGAATTTGTAGCTGAATTCAGCAGTTTCATGTGGTCAGTAGCTCTGAAATGCAGGGCCCAAGCAGTAACATATATCAAAATTACAGCACATACTCTTGCATTTTTCTCTAGCACTAAGTTGCACTGTGCCACACTGCAAGTATGGACACAACATAACCACACATAACCGCACTCATGTAATAATGCTCAGGGTTCTTACTTTTGTTTTCTTCTGATTCTTTTTGTTTAAGAATATGCTCTGAGATAGCCACAAATCAGCTGGAAGTATTTAAGACTCAAGGCAATTAGCACTCCAGATGGATAATAAAAGACTAATAAAGGGCTAAGGGTCAAACATTATAACTGTTAAGAAATGCTCTTCATTAAAATACATCACAGTCTCTGGGATTATGTTTTATCTCTCTCCCAACACTGATCCCACTCCCAGACAGGGATCTCTCATGCCTTCCCTGTGTATTTGGCTTTGGCGTTTATTAGTCTGTCTATGCTTTCAAAAACATGTGGCAAACTTTTCAAGGTTTGGATGTATGGTGTATTCAAGTTTAAAAAAATTAATTAGTTGTTCTGTTAGAAAAGGCATTCCAAGAAGATGGTAGTTGACCAAATTCCAAAAGGGTTTAGAAGAGAGTGACTATTTTTAAGAACATGTGGAAGCACTGATGGTAAGTATACTCACTGTCTTAGGAAGAAAGGAAATGCTGAGTGGTAGTCAGACTTCAGGAAGGGCCTTGCTTGGTCTTAATGAATGGAGAAATGTACTGCTGAGCCTAGACAACTTCCCCTCAGATTTACTATAACATGACACAGTTGGTGTGCCTAGTAAATAGCTCTCTCCTGGAAAATGTATACCTACTGCCTGTATCACTTTGTGCTAATTAAACAATCTACAAAAGCTGCGGTTGTTTTTATTACCAAAGTAATTTTCCAAACCCTTGTGTCACTAGTTGTTGCTTAGTATCTTACACAAAAACCTGCCAGATCCCTGCTGGGCCCAGGTTTATGCTTTGCTTCTCTTCTCCTATACCCATGCAGACGTGGTGAGTGCTGTTATTACATGACAGTAGAGCTGAGAGGCCTCCGTTTGCAAGACCTGCTGTGATAATATGCACTGTAGACCACACCAGGTACCAAGGTGAACACCTACAGCGTGCTAATATGTAAATTAACTTTGTCTCAGATATGTAAACTGAGGGAAAATCTTAGTGAAGTATTTGTGCTTAAGACTGAGTTGTTTGCATTACATTTTGCAGATGGTTTAAAGCAGTCAGTCAAAAAAATATTGCATGAAAACATGTAAAGAAAAAAACCTAAAATAAGTTGCTTTTGGCATGCTTAACGCATCCCCACTGTACATGGCAGGTGGCTGAGTGTGCACAGTGTGGCACTCAGTGATGGTACTGGCACACAGCCCATCCTTCTTATGTGCCGTCCCTTCATTTGTTCAAATTTATTATTCAAAATGACCCTATTCTTTAACAGGTGCCCATGATGTTAAAATGCAAGAAAGCCCACAACAGATGTCCACATTATTTTATTGTTGGCATATACCTGCATCTTCTTTTATTTTCCATGAAGGCATTTTTAGAGAAGGATGAAGGGAGGATATGCTTCCTACCTCAGCTGATGGATGCTGATAGATGGATTCTCTCCTGTAGTAGTTTTTAACATGGGGTTTCAGAATTTTGTTACCAAATCCGGTCAGCCTGGATCTAAAAAATCTGAGAATCGGGCCTTCATTGTAACTTGGAGAAATAAGGGACCACGTGGGTCATCCTCAGTTAACAGAGGTAGCACTTCTCTCATCTTCACAGGGGAAAGGACTCAGGCTTCCTCTATTTGCTTTAGCTGACAGAGCACCATCTTTTCCAGATGCTGACAGATTGTATTTGCAACAAGATGTGTCATCTCAGTATTCTATTTATGAATACATTTAATTAAAATCCATTCATGCAGATGTAAAAGCATTTACCATTTAAGGAGTCTATGACAAGGACATAGAGAGGACTTCTATTCCTATAACTTCTTTGCCCTTTACTTTGGGCTTTTCAGTCTCTATCTGAATTTTCCAGGATATTCTTAGATTACCTGTTTGACTAAAGTGGCTTTCAAATATAGGTGCTGCAAATGGAAATGCTCACAGAGAAACCATTCAATAATCAGTCTTTCATTTCTCATCTTTCAGCTATCTGCTGTTTTTGAAATGCAGCCTCATGAATCTGACAAGGGGTCCATGCTTGATTGCCAAAATTTAAACTGATGCACCTGCTGCAAAAATTAAACCACCACTTCACTAAAGATTTAAGGATATTTAAATAACCACAGCATCTCATGAAAAAGGGTCTCATCCAAATTAGATCTAATCATACACGACAAAGCAATACTCTAATAGTGTTAAGCTATGAAACGAAGCACTCCAAAGTGACTAGTGTCAAGGATATGTGCACACTCCCAGTTGTTCAGAGATGTGGTTCAGTCTTTGCTTATAGGAGCACATACTGGGTTTAGACAATGTTTATGTATGCTGCACTGGGAATGGCCTGTGATGCCTGGATCTGTTAATCATTCTCATGGCAGTGAGAGATATCCTCATGGAGTTAACAGTGCAGAAGACCAGGAGGATGGAAAGGAATCTCTGCACAGTATCTGTGGACAGCTACAGATTATTCTTCCATGCTACCGAAGCTGGTAGAGAGTTTTGCCCAGCCTGAGTCCAGATAGGGCCAAACATAAACACAAGTTATTAGATCTGAGTAGAGGAGCACTGGTAGCTTTTGTAAGTGCTTGGTTAGGAATGGAGGGCATGACACAGAGGAGCTGATGACTATCAACAGGGTGCCTAGGGGAGTTTCTTGAGTTTCAGAGACAATATTGCTCATTTGAAAGAGGAAGGTAAGCTTCCCCACTTGAATGAGCACCATTCATGGGGGTACCAGGTGAGCAGAGGAGTTCAGAACATTTTTGCTAGCTAAAATGTCTCCAAAGTATGTTTCATTTAAACCAAAATGTTTCATGAAAATGTAGAAGTGCATTTAAAAATTTCCTCAGAGACTCTGAGCTTGGTGATTTGGGCATTAGGGAAAGAGATAGGAGAATTGTTTTAATCTCCTGCCCTCCCTGGTTGAAAGTGATCAAGGCAATAAAAGAAAAATTACTCTGAATTAATATTATGGCTATATGACTATGCCTGTTATATTCCACCTCAAGGGATAGTTCAGTACAATTCTCTTTTTAGCAAAATATTTGAAAGATTTTCTTTTATTCTCATATTAAATAGAACTACCTTTCACATTTTGGAAGCTAAAAACTTAATTGTCATCCCCTAGAGACTTCAGCTGTGGGCCCTCTGTCTGACACCAGATATGAGGTTAATCAGCCTCTGGCTGAAACCAGTATGGGTTGAAGAGTATGTACTGTGAGTCTGTATAGTCCAGACATGCAGATGGGCTACGTGGTACCCTGTAATGAACAGCAGCTTTATGATGTATAAGAAGGCTTCCCAGATGCGGACCAGATTTTCAGAAGTCTAGAACTGCAAAACATTTTAAGCACTCAGAATTAATGGATTGGTTTACCATGCCAATTAGCTTCACTGTTTTGTGTAGAGTGGCTTCAGTGGATGGCTATGAAGAGAACGTTTTTTTAGTGTATAGTACAGCTTAAGACTGAGTTCTGATCTGGTAGTAAACAGAGATTTTAAAAAAAACAACCCACCTTAAATCAGTCTGACTCACTGGAAAATTCCCAAATGTGCAGAGTAAGTAATTGTTTTGTAAAAATTAAGCATACCTGTCTCTGAATACTTACACAGTGAGCGTGCATAGGCAGAGATAGACGAAAAAGCTGTAGTTCTTTAAACTGGAGGAAAGAGATGGCATCTGGCTCTTCTGCTGCCACAGTTGCAAAAACAGACTGAAAAAAAAGGACAAAGAAAGTCAAAGAAGTCCTTGGAACCAAGACGAAAAACATTTGGGATTCTGGTAGCAAAACAGATAATGGCATTAAAGAAATATAAAACTGTCCTGAATAACAGCAATTTGCTGCCACTGCTGTTGAGTAAACACAACAGATTCTTCTGCCTGTGACAGTTCTGCCATTAGCACAAGAGAATCATTCATACCACAGCATCGAAGAAAACAAACAGAGATCTGTACTTAATTTTCAGTGAAACCCTGAGACATCAGCCTCAAGAAGATGAGGACAAAAGACCTTGACAATACCCTCCACAAGCTGCACCTATAATATGAATGAGAAGAACTTGTGTGTGATCAGAAAATCAATGAAACAGCTTGCTGATCTGCAAGAAACAAACCAAGAAACTGTCAACGAGAAGCAGAGCATGTGAACAAGAAGGCAAAGCACTCCTAGGACTGAGGAAAGGTTGCAAGAGACAGGGTACAGTACAGAGGATGGAGGTAGAATAATCTGAAGAGTTCTCAGAATAAAACAGATTGAAGGGGATCTAGAGAGGTCACTAAATCCACTCACTAGACCAAGGCATGACCAAGCTTTCCTCCCTTTGCCTTCCAGGACAAGCAAAGAAGGCCTTATTGTAGTGGGTGTGAGGATGCTGAAATCCACATGAAATCCAAACTCCTTCACTGAACCAAGTACGTTTGTTTTGCATTTCTGTGGAGGCAAGCTGATATTTTAAAATGTCAGACAACTACACCAGTGCTCTTTTTATTAAGAACTTTCACTGTGCCCATGTGCACAGCCCTGCCATGACTGACACGAGCTGATTCCTTCTGTCAGAGGACCTCGCAAGCTGTTGGAGGACAAACTGTTCATCTCAGGTGAGCTCTCCACTGATCCACGACACAGTCTGAAAGGGCAGTGCAGGGAAAACAAACTGTGTCACATCTTTTTCTGCTCAAATAAGACTTTACTCACCAAAGCTTGCAAGCTGGCACTTTTAACAACCACTTGGATTTGTCTGTGAAGATGCAAGATATCTGTGACACAACTGATGTCAGTACTGATGGGGGTGTCTTTTATCATGACTAGCTGTTGCTAATGAGCAGTGGATATTTTGAATCTTGTATGGGATTAATTGCCACATCTACAGCTACCGTGACAGTTCTGTCAATAACAAAAACCTGTCAAAACCAGTGAATATAATGGAAATGTCTACAGAGTGCTGAGAGAAGCTGGGCTTTGAGATGGAAGATGATGAAAACTCAATCAGTGACTCTCCTGGCTTTCAAAAAATGTCCTTTTATGTCTGGAAGTAAATAATGGTAATGATTTTTACCTGAGTAGTGCTGAGTGGAGATTAATTTTATTTAAAAAAAGTCCATTTCTAATAACTTTGCTGCCAATGAGGAACACATAATAAAAGGCAATAAATGAACCATTTTACTATAAACAAAATCTAAGAGTTACAATGAAAAGTCAATTGCAAGAAAAGTCCTCTGACAGTAAATAAAATTTTATAACACATGTAAATAACAGTTCAAGTGACTCAATTTAGCACTGACAAAAGCTGTTTTCAATGCAGAGTAATTGTTCAAATTGCCCCTTTTCACAGAAAAAAGAACCACAGTTAAAATGAGCCAATTTATGTAACATTGACAAGAATTGTTTTCAACTGCAGGCATTATGTTAAAACTGTTTAAAATTAAGTAGATGGTTGCCAAATTGATGCAATTACTTAGACATCATAAAAAGGGTTTTAAAACTATAAATGCATCTGCTAACAGTATTAAATTGAGGCAATTAGCCAAAAGGAGTTTTAACCTTCATCTAGCCACCAGGAATCTATTTGGACATAAAGAGTACTTTCATGTATGTCTTACTGTACTTTATATTGGTAATTAAAAATGGGAATTACCTGGAGATAAATCACCAATATCACCAGAGGTATGCCTATCTGCAGACAACATTAAACCATGTGTGGTGAATGTTGTGTTCACATTAATTGGTGCTTCATGAACTGGACTGATACTATTTACCATTATGTTCATTATGTTTCATGCATGTACATTTTGTTATTTATTCAATAAGCCTGTTAGTGGAAAGTATCTGGGAGCAAACCAACTCCATTAATGAAGAGCAATTGTACGAAATGAGGCCTGTGGAATTCTTCCAGTTGTCTCCATCTCTGGAGGAAAGCTTCGTGCTGGGGAGACTAGGATCTTGTCTGTCTGTAGGCAGACCCTTGCTTCAGCATCCTGACTTGAGAGACACTGTGTGTGATGGCTCTTAGAATGTTCCCAGAAAGATCTATCTGGTATTAACTAATGTCGGGATGGTGAACTGTTGCTGGTCTCACAACACTCACTTCAATCCTTTCTAGGTTGTGCTGTGTGACTTTGAGCTAGTCATATACACCCAGAAACACCAAGTCACATCAGTGCCGCTGGCACTAATATAATCTTTGAGCCCCAATATTAATTTAAGAGTGTGAGCTACAAAACATTTAGATAAATCCTCAGAAGGGCAGGTTTCAATTATGAAGTTTCCCAGGCCTCCACAGTCCTGCTCTGGCAGGTGCTCATCCCGAATCACTGGGGTCCCTTGGTCAAGGAGGGCATCAAATACTTGTCATCCTGTTCTTATCTGCAGGATGGGATCATCCCTTCAAAGAGAGTTCCAGATCTTAAATGCTGTTCTGACATAGATACTTCATCTTGGAGAGACTTTGAGTCCCTGCCCTCAGCCTAGAGTTAGGCATCAAAACTAGAAATAGTTGGAGTTTAGATAAGCCTTTCTCTTTAGCATTTCCTTAATGGCTATCTTAGGCAGCTCCCTTATTCAGTGTAATCGGTCTCATCAACCCTATTTAGAGTTGCTTGACTTTCCCCACAAACTTCTGAGCAGCAAATTTCTATCTGGGATCCAAGCAACTTGCAAGAGGCTTGCAGCTTTCAGCACTTCAACCTAACCCCATTCCAGATAGTTACCTCAGTTCCTATCTGTTAGTGGGCACAATAGTACTGTCTTAGAGGAGTGGTGTCAGATGCGTTAAAAAAAGGATATCTGTGTGTCACATGTTATAGTGAAGTAAGCCATATGAAGGAAAAAGAGAAACAGCTGAGTTGAACTTGTAATTTGATTAGCCTGAATTCTGATTATCTTTGTTCATCTACATTGTCTCCTAGAGGGAAGAAAAACCTCACAAAGGAATAATACATGCAGGCTCAAAAAAATTCAGTTGTCTTGGTTGCATTTTCCTGTGGTCCTTTTCTATGCGTCTTGATGAAAGTGTTGAAATTGAAAGTTCTGCCACTCTGAGGGCTGTTAGATTGGGAAGGACAGGGGTACCCAGCAGTACTCAGCTTTGGGACATGGGAAATACTGCCTTCTGGGGCTGAGCATCCTCTACTGATACTTAATGACTTTCAGTCTGGCTTTTTTGTGTTCATTGGTTTTGTGTCTTTCAATTTTTTTGTGTTCATCCATTCTGTGTCCTCAAGTTTGTCAAACTATAACAAGGCAGAGAAATTCCCTTATGAGTTAGAGGGTCAGGCAAGGACTGAGAGTGAGATCACTCTCAAAAAGTGCAGTTCCTAGTTCATAACCTTACTGCCACCTTCTAAGTGACCTGTGAGACTTGCACCCTGTGGCACAGGAGACAGGTCTGATAGAAAGGACAGTAATGGGACAGCTCCTTTCTCATCAGAGCTGCACCCACCAAAGAAAGGGTCATTAATCAAGTCTGAGTATCATATACATAGTGTACAAATGCATAAAAGATAAGATGGTTCAGTTGCATTTCAGACATTGTATTTCAGAGTGCTATTTATTAATTGTAATGCAAATAAGACACCATAGATATACAGAAGAGCATTACAAATAACAACTTACATTGCTTACTAAAAAATTCTTCCCCTATCTCTAAAATTTTAGGCTAGTATCTTCCTCACAGCATCTCCTCAATGGTTCTTCCTACAATGGTCAGACTGATGATTTGTCTAAACCAAAATTATTTAGGTCATCAGAGAGCAGCTGTCAATAGTTAACTGTGAGACTGGAAAGTTTTCATATTGAGTAGAGTTCCATGGAGCTCTGTCCTGAGCTCATTCAGTATTTTCATTAAAGTCTTGGATGAAAGAATTGAGAGTTTGCTTATTAAATCTGCAGACAACTTCAGGCTGGGAGAGGGCACAGGCACTTTGGAGGAGAGGTCTGGAAGTTAAAATTATCTCAACAAATTTGTAAAATATTCTTAAAAAGTAGGAGGCTATTCAACAGGGAAAATTGAAAAATATTGGATATGTGTAGGAATAATCAATGGCACAAAATCAAAACAGGGAAAGAATCACAGTCCTCCAGGAAAAATAAAAAAATATTTTTAGCAGACTATATAAATAGAAAGTAGTGTAGAGCCCATTTAATATTTCTTTCATTCTAGTCTGCAACAAATAACACTTCAACTGAAGTATCATGTCCATGTGGGGTATTGCAGGTCAAGACAAACATGGAAAAAATAGATAAAATTTCAGAGGAAATAATCAGAAAAATTAGGAAAACAAAACTTGAAGGCAAAGAATGAAGGAGGTAGTTTTGTTGAATATGAAGAATGGACTAATTTGAGACATAATTATAGTTGAAAATATTTAAAGCTTTTGTAAAGGGGAAGCAAATAAACTGTTCCTATACACACTGGAGGTAGAGCAAGGTTTGAGAAGCTTAAACGGGAGCAAAGAAAATTTAGGATAGATACTGAGCAAAATCTAACAGGCCAGAGAGTTAAGAACTCAACAGATTGTATAAGGAGGCTGTGAAATCAGTGTTTGTTGAGGGTTTTAAAGAACATATTAAACTAGTCTCTCTGAGGAATGTGACATTGTGGACCCTGCTATTGGGCATTACAGAGAGAAAATTAAGTGACTGCCCAATGTCCTTTCCAGTGTCTTTTCTGTAATTCTTCACCCAAGACTATCTTCAGCAAAAGCTTCAGGCAAGAAGGCTTTCAGCCTCACATGGTACTCCCCAAATGCTAAACTTCAAAAGAAACTTGCCTTTGCTAACAACCTAATTACTTCATTTGCTGCATTTATATTATTGATCAGTTATTGCTGTCTGATTCAGTGTTAGACATATACAATTCTACAGGAAAAATCCATTTGGAGTTCTCAGACTTTCAGTTCACCAGAGTATATTCTCATCAATGAACGGCATGCAAGAAAACCTTTTTTCTCTTAGCCTTGTCTTTTAAATCTTTTTTTCACTTCCACATGTTATGGTATCACAGTTCAATGCACTTTTTATGAAGGTTCCTTCTGGCTCCTTGTCTCCAGAGCCTCTTCCTGCATGCCTTGGGCAGGCAAGCCGAGCCACTAGGATTTCACATTGTAACATTTTGCCTATTTCTTCTCTTCTGGAAAGAAACAGCTTGCTGCCCTCCTGCCTTCATCGCTTCCTTTTCTGTGCATTTATTTTGTTGTACTTCCTCAGTCTGGGGAGGTCTCTGTATGAGGACCTATGTTAGCCAGTGTGTAATTCACAAAAGAATTTCTCATGTCTTGACAGTGCAGATGATTATCAGTGTTGACATAAAGAATCGGCTTTCACCAAAATGTTTTCTAGACATTTTTCACTCTCACTGTTCATCACTGGACTCTCTCTAAGTGATCTTTGGATTTCTTGTGCCCAGGAATAGTGCAGCCCACACTGGATAGGGTGTGACAGCTGAGACCTTAGCTGGTGTAAGTTTCTTTTTTTAGAAAAAGGACCACATTATTTACTGTAGTATGACTTATTCCTGTGGTTTTGGGGGTTTATTTGTTTGTTTGGTTGTGGGTTTTTTGGTTTTTGTTTTGTTTGTTTGTTTGTTTTTTCCCAGAAGTAAAGTTTGTAGATGTTCAAGTTTTAAGGTTCTTAATGGAGGAATTTCTTACTATTGACATTTCTTTCTAAAGTAGAAAATCAAAATTGAAATTGTTCAATAGATCACAGAAGAACTCAGAAGGTGGTGTCTCCATGACTTTATGCTGCCTGAGCTTCTAAGAGTATTTGTAACTTCATTTTGACAAGCCTGATTGTATCATAGTCTGGTGAGGGTTTTTTTACAATTACGTTCCCCTTTATATTGTAAGTTCTACAGTGAAACAATTGTCTTCTGTGTCTGTGCTATGCCTAGCACAATGGGATTACGCTCTATTTCAAGCCTTGAGAATATATTGTACTACAGATAATGAATGAAAACAGATCATGCTAGTTGCATGACCCAGGTGCAATGTAAAAAATAACCATGGAAATTAAACCAGCTCTTTCTTGAAGTCTCAGTTTTCTCCTACTGTGCAAGAAAACCTCTTATTAATGAGTGTTTCATAGAAAGAAAAATGGTATTCTACTACTGATATTTTAATTCATAGTACCCACTGATCTGAAAGGATTCAGAAGGTAGGTGAAGTGACCAACCAGAGTAACACTCCCTAGAAATGTCAAGACATATGTTTTCTCTAAGAGCTATCTGAGATGCAGTTTTCCCATAGCTGGTGTTGCCCTAAATTTGTGGCTGGTTTGGGGTCTTGTGGTCCATTGTGCATAAATGTCACTGTGACTAGTCTATCGTATGCAAATGTCTGTGAATCCCTCAAACATTCCAGAGTTATTTTTCTGCTAGTGATTAAAATCTTGAACTTCTGACTGTCATGCATTACTCAACATGAAAAAAACTTTGGTCATAGGCAGAAAATAAGAACAATACCAACAGGCTTGGGTAGCATAATGTATAATTATAATGAATGATTTCAGTCAAAAAAGTCAAAATGGAGTCCCTTAGTAATGCTTCCAAATAAGCCACAGATGCTGAGAAGAGATGGCATTGCAAAGATTTAATAAACAGAAAATGTATGGTGTAATTAAACTCAACATTCTTTAATAGGTAAGTAATTTAACTATTTGGCTCTCCATTGCCCCCAGCTTTTAAGCACTTGTATTACTGAGGCTATTGCAGGCTTTGGGAACAGATCAACAACTGCAAACATTGTTTCGTTTTCCAACACTCATATAAACCTACATTAATGAATATGAACTTATTCATTAATTGCCCCAAACCTGTACTTCTGATAGTTTTTGTAGCTAGTTAAACTTGCCATTTTCAACTCTTTGATGTTATAGAGATAGCACCATTCAGTACAATGTAAAGATGCAAGAACTTTCTTTAAGAGGAAAGAAAGAATAAGATAATCTAGTGATTCCACTAACTTTGAATTTTTAGGAAAAATTTAACCTAGAATTGAAATTTCCATTGACAGATTTAAATGAAGAGAACTTGCTAGTTCTAAATGCTGAAGGATTGTATATTAATTTCATATCTTTACTTGAAAATTCAATATTAGAATTCAAAACACAAGTAGCTTGGGATGCTCTATTGCTTTAAGTCATAAATCTGTCACTGAGAGGATGTCTTTGTATATTGACCTACTTTTATACCCTGTTACCCAGAAGCATCCCTTACTTTTAGCATACTAATATCTTAAGAAAAATGCAGCTGCAGACATGATCTGAACAAGTTTGATAAAAACTGACATCTAGTTTCTCTGAACCTCTCCTGAATGCAATTAAAAAACATAAAAAGATAAAAAAATCAGCTTTTTTTTGAGATGCATCAAACATATTTCAGAATTCTGATGATCCCAATTATGTGCAGCAGTTCACAAATTATAAATTCAGAATACATCACATAAAACTCAGGCAGTTGCAGTGAAGGCCAAAACTTTTATGGTTAACTGGAAAAGAAGATCTGCAGTGAATTTGAATAGTAATTGTATTAACAGTACAATGCTCTCTGCTATTCAATTTGGATGAATAGAAAAGAAAATCTGTATTATAACCATTACAACTCACATCACATGCAGATGTACTGTTCAAAGATCTTTGCTATCTTTGCTTCTATCCAAACTTTCAGATTGTTAAAAAACAGTTTAACCCCTTCCCCCAAAACCCACCTGTAAAAAACAGCAACTTTTCTCCAGAAGTTAACCCTAGCTGCCAAAGAACAAGTTGTCAGTTGAATTTATTAATATTTAATAATTTATTTGGGATTTATGAGGTCTGTTGTGGCTTAATTTCTCAGCTAGTCTGACCACTGTAGCACAAACTCATTGGTGCATGGCAAGGAAGAGATACTACCTTCTGAGTTGTCTCTCATCTGGCTAGAACAACCACTGTCATTGCTGAGCTGATGGGAGGATTCATCTGCCCTAAATTAGTCATCTAACAGTTAGACTTGTACATCTGAGTTTGTTATCATTGAGTCCTTCTACATTCGGTGTAGAGAAATATTAACCTCCAGAAGGTCATAGCTCTCATAAGGAAGACAGGACATGAGTCACCTTCTAAAAGCACTTTTATTCTATTGGTTACACAGAGCCAAGGGTGATTAGCAAGGCTAGGACATATGCTAGAGGACTTCAGTTAGAAGGAGTGAATCCCACCCAAAGACTTTTTTGCTTAACTTTTAAACTTCTTAAAATTAGATATTCAGCTCTGCAGGAGAATTACCGCCAGGAGTTTTATTGGCAGACTGTTAATGCGTATGTGCAGTTGGTTAAAAGTTACGCTTTGGGTCATATTGCTGAGTTGTTTACTCTGAGTGATGTTCCTCTGAAGATAATTACTCAAGGAGTAAAATGCCACAGAATTTGCATAAGGAGAGAGAATTATGAAACAATAACAGCATTTTTAGATGACATTCATAAAAGTGACTGAGGAGGGAACATCTCCATTTTTGTCCAGCTGATACCACTGTATCCCTTAGTCACCTAGTTCCTTTCCACTTTCATGTATAAATATGAATATAAAAGTATAAACATATATATATATCTTATAAGTCTTTCTAGCTCTGCCTTCTTTCCCTAAACAACTTTCTGTAGTTGCAGAATTCAAGAGAATTTTGTATTTTATACAAAAATTGCAGATGTATCTGTTTGGAGGTACCAATTACTGAGGAAGTCGAGAGGCCACATAAGTGGAAGAAAGTTAGAAATAGGAAGAGTTGTGTGGTTATAGCCCAGTATTGCATTTTGGCTTTCTGATCAAAAGAAAAACCCAGAGAAGTGACAGGAAGAGACGAGGTGGTTTTTTTTGTTTGTTTGTTTGTGTGGTTTTTTTTTAATCAACCATGACACAAGTTGATGTCAGCATGTTTAACTCAGGAATTATTGAAAAGAAATATTTCAACTCCCTTCACTCATTTTATGACCAAAACGATTTGATAATTCCTAGTAGCTTCAGTTTATCTGAAATTTTTTTTCAACAAATTATCAATCCAAGAAATGTTGCCCAGCTTTTCTTCAGAAGATCCAGATTTAATTGTTGTCTATTTCAGCTTTTCACATGAGGTAAATCATGTAAATTTAAGGCCTGACCCTGTATATTTCATTGCCCAGTTTGAATTATGAACCTAATAAATGGTATATATGTGACTTCCCAAAGTCTTAAAGCTGCAACAAGTGCATCCATGCAGAGACAATTGCAGGGCTGTAGCCTTATGAATTAAATGAATCCCAGAAGGCTTTTTCTGTGATTGCATTAATGCACTGTTGTGTTCAGGTTCCTGAATATATCATAACACAGCTCTGTGAATAGTGAAGATAAATGTCCTGTGTTTTTGGTCTTTGGACTTTTACAGCTCTATGAGGTATGTGGAGCAAGCACCTGCTTGCTCCACAACATTAGCTAGTCAGAATAATAATCTGACTAGCTAATCAGAATAGTAATAGTTTGCATTCATTTGCATCAGCATGATTGTCTGCAGGGATGCAAGACAATAAAGGAATCCAAATAGGAGCTGAAAAGATGAATAAGAAAGAAGAAGAATACTGGACACTTCACATTGACTATCATGGCAAATTTCAGGAACCTTCGTGTTGCTTAAAATGCACCCATGGACACTTTTTTAAAGTTTAAATAGAACATTTTTTTTTTATTAACACATAAAAAGGTATATCAAACTGCATAAGGATAGTGTAGCTAAAGTGATACCTTTGTCATGTTAGTTACTTGAAATACATTTCCCAAGTAGGAATGGCTTCAGGAAGTGACCAGCCAAACCATACACCTACTGGCTCAGGCACAAAGATTTTTTTTTGTATATATTGAGAAAATTTAGGTTGTCTTGTTAAATGAATTTTGCTAACCCACCAGAAGATATGACTGTTTTCAGGTAGATGCTCTTTTAGCAAGTGTTCCATTCACAATAATCAATTTTCTTTCTAAGTTCAGTCTTTGGTTAGCAAGAATTCTTCACTTCTTGTTTATAAGTTACCATGGCTATCCCAGAGTATTTAAAATTTTAAGCCAGGATAAGGCTTAATAAACTCAATGACCAATTTGACCACGGTGAGAATAAAAGACTTGAAAAATGTGTTCTCTAAATTTGTCTTGCCAAGGTTATTATGCTGAAAGGTATTACTTGTCAATATGTCCTTTCTTGATCTTCAGACACAGACATATTCTACTTTAGAAATACTCCTAATATCAGCAGTGCTGTCTTAGGTGATGATTGAAAGTCAAGTCCAGTATTAACGCACAGCTGTATTGCACAAATGCCTGACAGAATATAATGAATATGTTATGGCTCTGAATCTTTTACCTTGACTTTGTGTTTCTTTTCATCTTTTCATGTCTTGCTTTTTTTTTTTTTTTTTTTTCCTGTGATACTTAAGGCACTATTTATTTTGATTTTTTTTTCACTATGGAGAAATTTGTAGTTCATACTAAGTATAGCAATCAAAGGCAAGGTGATTGCTCTAGGAAGCATGTTGAGTTGCTCCCTTTTAACACTAGAGGGAAGTGTATGTAAAGACACTAAGGACTGTGCAGCCTGAACTTTGATAATTTGTTAGAGGAGTTGCATTTTCTTTCAAATAGATGAAGATTTGGAAGCACTAATGATGAAAGGCAAAACAGCATAATGTATTGGGCAGTGGTGTAGGATTGAAACAACCTGAATCCCGTGACAGCCTTCTGGGTGATTTCTGTCCGGGCACATTAGCTCTTTTTTATAATATTTGTTTAGACTGCCCATTCTTTCAGGGCAGCATTTCTGACTAATTTTATAGTTGACAGAGAGCAACATGTGCTCCCAGAAGCAAAAGTCTTGAGAATAAGAAGCAATTTGAAAACAGGAAAGAACAGAAACACAGCTTATTAGATGCAGTTCCTACAGTTGTCAGCCTATGGCAAGACAGCCTGTTTCATGCACTGATACTGTGAGCAGCCCACCAGTCAGCTCCAGAACCTTTCCAACAGCATTAAGAACTTCAGTGGTTTTCCAGATCCATTTTGGTATAGGGACACTCAAGAAACCTTTGAAACAGAGGGGAAAGATTGCCAACCAAGAGTGTTGTAAGGACGCTTGCTCCATGCTATGTATGATTGATTAGGTGTACCCTGCCCATTAACAATAAATAGAAGTATTTAATCTTTGTGAGTAGAGCTTCACCCCATAAGTTCTATTCTTCACTTCTGTTGTCAGATCATGAGATGGTAGTCTGCATATAACTAAAGGATCCCTTGGTGATATTCTGCTGAGCCATATGAATCCTGATCCAGTGCACACTTCAGATAGAGGAGAGGGTCCCAAGATTTCACTGAGCTTTAAATATGTATGCTGATATACATAATCATACTGCTCAATTGTCAGATAAAACTGAAGAATGAAAGAAGGCTTAGGAAAAGGCATTGAATTCATAGGGTATAAGATGAACTGAGAATAATTTTTCAGCTCTGGTCATCTGTGTGATCATCTGTCTCATACCATTATCTCAGCAGAAAAGTTGTTCTATCCAGAAATTTCACATGCAAGTACCATGAGGGTCAATAGGCAGATATGGCATATGAGGTACCTGATTAAACAGTGGTACTTTAGAAGAGGTTCTTACAGTTTGTAATGGGTGATAAAATAAATGAGATAAATGGTGTATATTTTAAAAAAGTAAAGAACCTGCACTTTAGTGCTAAATAAGAAAACAGCAATGTGTAACATGAGGAAATATGCACTTCACTAAGGGCAAATCGTGTTTCACAAATTTGGTGGCCTTCTACAATGTGGTTATAGCACTGCTAGAAAGGGGAAGAGCGACTGACAGCATCTAGCTGGACTTGTGCAAAGCTTTTAATACTGTCCTGCACAACAACTTTATCTTTAAATTAGAGAGACATGGATTTGATGGATGAGCTACTCAATAGTTAAAAAATTGGCTGGATGGTCACACACACACAGAGTTGTTGCTAATGGCTCAATGTCCAAGTGGAGACCAGCAATGGAATGGAATTCCTCAGGGGTTGGTGTTGGGGCCAGTGCTGTCCAACATCTTTGTTGGTGACATGGACAGTGGGATTGACTGTACCCTCAGCAAGTTTGCTGATGACACTGAGCTGTGTGGTGCAGTCAACACGCTGGAGGGAAGGGATGTGCCATTCAGAGGGACCTGGACAGGTTTGAGAAGGGGGCCTGTGCAAACCTCATGAAGTTCAACAAGGCCAAGTGCAAGGTCCTGCACATGGGTCAAGGCAATCCCAAGCACAAATACAGGCTGGGACTTGGGGGTATTGGCTGATGAAAAGATCAACATGATCCAGCAATGTGTGCTCACAACCCGGAATGCCAACGATATCCTGGGCTACATCAAGAGAAGTGTGGCCAGCAGGTCGAGGGAGGTGATTCTCCCCCTCTACTTTGCTCTCATGACACCCAACCTTCAGTACTGTGTCCAACACCATGGCCCTCAATATAAGAAGGACATGGACCTGTTGGAACAAGTCCAGAGGGGGCCACAAAGATGTTTGGGAAGCTCTAGCACCTTCCCTATGAGGACAGGCTGAAAGTTGGGGTTGTTCAGCCTGGAGAAGAGAAGACTCCAGGGAGACCTTATAGAGGCCTTCCAGCACTTAAAGGGGGCTACAGGAAAGCTGGGGAGGGACTCTTTATCAGGAAGTGTAGTGATAGAATGAGGAGTAATGGTTTTAAACTGAAAGGGAGTAGATTTATATTAGATATGAGGGAGAAATTAATTTCTGTGAGGGTGGTGAGGTGCTGGAACAGGTTGCCCAGAGAAGCTGTGTCTGCCTCCTCCCTGGAAGTGTTCACGGCCAGGTTGGATGGGGCTTTGAGCAACCTGATCTCATGGCAGAGGGGTTTGGAACTGGATGATCTTTAAGATCCCTTACAATCCAAACAATTCTATGATAGTAGGTATTTGTCATAGCTAAAAGTATAAGATTGTAAGATTATGTCTTCATACATACTGAAAATATTAAAATGGTTATTCTAACATAACACAAATTAGCATCTGTAATAAAGTCATCAGTCCATTGAACACACATCTCAGTGTCTTGCCTTTCTTCGACTATGTAAGGAATTCGCACAGTCCTACACCACCTCAGCTCAGTCTTGTGCTACATATAGCTTCTTCAAATCCTCACAGACTATGTTCCCCTAAATGTGCTTGTACTGGACACTGTGGGACTGATATCCGACCAGTGTTTCTGATCCCTCTGTAATCTTTTTAAAATCCTATTGTATTTAAGCTATAGTCCTATTCAATAATACTTATCTATGTGATTTTTGCTTTTAAATGGAGGAAAGTGAAGACTTCAATGTAAATTGCATGGAAATAAGAAATTCTTTTTTTCCTTGTCAAAATACTAAAAAATATACGAATCCACTAATTCATGTTGGATGAAATACTCTATTCAGTTAACTCCCACCCCTCCCTGATTTTTTTGCAAGCACTTCTCACATATGCAATAGAGACAAATCTGGATTTATCATTACTGAGAGAACATTAGTATTTTACTCAGCCTTGGCTCAGCTACTGACTTACTCAGCTACTGGTTGGAGCACCTGTTTCCAATGAGTGAGCTGAAATCAAACTCTTTTCTCTACCTGAAGGAACTTGAAAGTGTATCTTCTAGAACCCAGTAGCTACAAGCTGCTTGGTATCTCAAATATGTCTTCTGCTCATTATTATTCAGTAAAGTCACCCAGATCTATTAAGAATATTTACTACATGATTTTGATAAAATTGTATGGTTAAAAAATCTGCAGGTGTATTGAGACATTTGCTGATTGGAAGATAACAAAAAAAGCATGACGTTAGAGAACAGTCCTTATTTATGAGTCAACAGCAACACAATCACTGGATCTGGGATATAGTAATAAAGCTATAATCTAAGTGACAGAAGAAATCTTTATGAGCACCCTTCAACATCACATTAAAGAAGTGAGAGAGGGTGATGCTACTCTGCTGGATTTGGTTCGCCAGGGTAGGAAAGGCTAGTATTTCCACCATATGAAGATGGAAGGAAAAGCAGGCATCAAAGCCTTCTCAGGGAAAACAGTTCACCGAAGAGGCACTTTTTTTCACAACAGTGGGAACTTATAGTTGTCTACTGTCTTGTCATGCTGAATAAAAGCAGATCAAAAGCTTTGTGTAAAATAAATACTTTTTAGTTCTCTTGAAGGCCATTTGGCCACCTGTTGTTTTTGGTTGGTTTTTTTTTCCCTTCCCGCAAAGGCAGTTTTTCTCTAGTTTTCATCTGCCTGCAGGTCTCCCTTAACACTGTAGTGGTGAAAAGCTGTAGTAGATAAAACGATTATCATTTATCTGAACAGGAAAGCTGGGTGATAATTTCAGCTACCCAAATGAGAGAGAAAACTGAATACCAATGTAATGGAAACAGTTTTCACTTCTGTATTGTGGGAACTAAATACTTGCACATATCTAAAGGATTATTACTTTAACTGTTCATGAATCATAGTTTATCCAGAAAGTGTGAAGTGCTATAATTTGCCCCTCTCTAAATTCTAAAAGATTTTAGGTATCAGAGCAAATTTTGCTGCCAGGAGCTACAACAATCATAAACGTCCTCAAATAACTAATGAAAAGGCCTATAATGGAAAATGCAAGGGAATCAAAACATAGGCAACCATTTAGAACCAAAATGTATGCAGCTGCATACTCAAAGTGAAAAGACTGGGGAGTCTGCTAAAAGAGGACCCCCCTTCAGATCTATTTTGGCCAGAGGTACCAGCACTGGCATGGAGCAATTCATGAACTTCTTTCCTCTGCCCTAGCCCTGATGTACCACAGGTGCTTTTCAACTTCCTTGGCATTTCTCTCAGAGCTGTTTCTGTCAGGAAAGTTTTACAGGCTGAAGTTTCTTTCTCCTACACCTAACGTCTTTTTATGTATACCTAAAAACATGTCAATGTCAGGAAAAGAGAGAGGTCAGCTAATATGTAAATCAATGCTAGTTTTAATACCCAATTAGGAACAGTCAGGGAAGACAAAGGGAGGATTTTCCTCCCTTTACCCAAGATTATTCCACCTTTTTTTTTTTTTTCCCTTTAAAATATTTATGAAGGTTCCTGTAGCCATGTAGATGTCTCCCAAGAAGGACTCTGGCTCCCTCACCCCTTGTAACTCTTTCCTATCATGGTATGTGATCCTCTTTGCCTAGTGATGTCTCTTCAGGGATGCAGGGAAAGATTGCTCTCACCCTGTGTATCCCATACCTTGATAGTCATGTGGAATTGGAGGCATGTGGACACAGTTGTCCTCAGACTGACTAAAGAGACTCTTTCCCTGGGGGAATTTCAAGCAATGTGTCTTTCAATCCCTACCATCATCCCCTTTGCTCTTTTCCAGTTACCTTTGTAAGAGAGCCCTTTGAGTGGGATGCTGGGTTGATGGAGATATCTCACATTTCCGAGTCACTTGTACTCTCCATGAGAGTAGTAGTTTGTAAATCTAAGCAAAAGGATTTGTCCTAAGTTGTGTAACTCACTGGAGAAGAGAGACCCTTTTCATAGAATCATAGAACCATTTAGTTTGGAGAAGACCTTTAAGATCACTGAATCCAACCATAAATCTAACACTGCCAAGTCCACCACTAAACCATGTCCCTAAGCATCCCATCTATAAGGCAGACTGGACCTTCTGCAACTAAAATTTTTCTCCATTAACTGGACAAGAATTTGGACAGTTATTTGAGGAGGGCTGGAAGACAGATCTTCTGCTTCCCCTTATCCAGGCCAGCATGAAGCCATATTGAAAGTTGAGAAATGAGCTATTCAAATGGGATCCTACCCCTAATTTTCACCTCCTGACTGTAAGATCTAAGATAGAAATGACACTGCAGGCAATAGGGTCATCTTCTGCTGGCTCCCACTATGCCAGAGTATGCCAGTCTGTGCTAAGTTTGGTGTACCAACTCAGCCACAGAAGTATGGAGAGAGATGGATGTACTGTATGAACTGCCATGACTTCCCAGAACAAATATCTTCCTGGAATATAAGGAAAAATGTACATTATGGAATTGGTCCAGTTATTTCTTGTTCTAGTATCACGGAAAAATCTTTAATATAGGGAGATCTAAGAAACTTATTTTGGTTGGACATCTAGCAAAACGAAAAACCCCCAAAACAAGAAAAAAGGAAAAAAAACCCTATTCCTGTTCTTCTACTAGCTAGTATTCAATTGTAGTCTTATTCAGCACAGCTGTTAGCATTTTTTCCAGACAGAATAACCTGTCTAGTGCTGAGCACTCAGATTTCAATGCACAGCTTTCAATACAGCCCTGTTTAAGAAATGAGCTAGCTCCTGGGAAACACAGATAATTTTTGTATCAGAGGGAACATCTGTAGATAATGTCTTCAAGTAAAAACTTGCTTTTTAGCTACCTTAGAAAGCAAATAAACTATAAGAACTGTATAACAGTCTGCCAGATGTGTGCATTTGTGATGAACTGGTGCCACAGACAATTCAGCAGTAGAAAATAACCTTAGCACTTCATAGAATCACAGAATACCAGGCTGGAAGGGACCTCAAGGATCATCTGGTCCAACCTTTCTTGGTAAAAGCATGGTCCAGGCAAGATGGCCCAGCACCCCGTCCAGCTGAGTCTTAAAAAACATCCAATGCTAGGGAATCCACCACCACTTCCCTGGGGAGATTATCTCAGTGGCTGATACTGTGAAAAATTTTCTTCTTGTGTCCAACAGGGATCTCCCCAGGTGTAAATCATACCCATTGCCTCTTGTCTTTTCCCTGTGACTTCTTGTAAAAAGGGAGTCTCCATCTTCTCTGTATCCACCCTTTAAATACTGGAACATGGTCTCCCCTAATCCTTCTCTTCTCAAGGCTGAACAACCCCAGTTGTCTCAGCCTTTCCTCATACGGTAGGCTCCCCAGTCCTTTGGTCATCTTTGTGGTCCTTCTCTGGATGCTTTCCAGCCTATACACATCTTAACTTGCTAGATAGACTTCAGATCTGTCAAGAAGAAAATCCCTTAGAGACAAAGCAAAATTTGATTTTAAGAAGTGCATAACACAGAGAGGTTTATTTTTATAATTTACGTCCTTTACATATGTTATTCCATTGTTGTTTTTCTAGTCCTTTATAAATACTGTAGTGATTAGTAACGTTACTGAATTCTGATGAATGTTTCTATGTAGCTATTGTTTGAATTATTTTAGGAGATTAACTCCTAACCTGCTAGTTATGGATTCATATAGATGAAATCATTTGATCATTCACATTTTCAGCTGTGCTGTAGCATGCTTGATCAGAAATTACATTGCGTTACAACAGCTGATAGATTTAAAAAGGGAGGACAGGCTGGCAAATTGGTGATTTTCATGGTTTATTGATATGAAATAATTAGAATAATGAAAATCAATAAATTTTAAAAAAGTATATCCTTAAGATGATATTTTTCCACTCTCTGATTTGGAATGCAATAATCAGCTATGATTCCTTGATGTTCAGGCTCTGGTAAATCATTTTAATATAAATGTTATAACCAACCAAAATCAAAACTTTGCGCTAGGAAGACTTCTTTCAGTCAAGCTATTCTATCCTCTTGTACTTTCTCAAAGTGGGCCTGAACTTTGTTTTTGTTTTTCTGAAACCTGGTATGGGTTTTATCTGTAGAGCAGATCTGCAAATCACTTACACTTGATCAGAATATTTTCTTCTCTATCATCTTCCTCATTTACCAAAGTAGAATTAATTAGATAAAAATTGGGGAAATTAGATTTTAACCCCCAAAACCTCTGTTCAGCTTTGTGTTTAGTCTTAAGTGTATTGTGGCTGGTGACAGGGCATTTGCTCAGGCTAGAATGAAATGTTCAGGATCAGCTTTCTGCAGAAATGGAGTCTGGGGAGGTTGTGTGGGTTTTGTGCATGATCAGGGAAACAGTTGCCAGGCTGAGCAGAGAATCTTTGGTGACAGCAAGTGACTAGCTCAAGCCACTTTTTTCTCTCAGATGAATGGTGCTGAAGAACAAACTCACCAAGATGGCCTATGGGTGATGAAAAGGGAAACGTGAAGAGCATGAGAGTGAAAAAGAGCAAGGCAGAACTTCATTGGAAGGATGAAGCAAAAGAGTAAGAGACCTGGAGGTAAAGTAGAATCAAGAGTAAGTGATACTGCTGGTTCCAAGACCACAGGCAAAAAGGGTCTTGATGAGTAGAAGATGAGACTAAGGCAAGAAATATTAATCATGGTGACAGTTTGAATCATATTTTCAGATTATGTTCCTGCACTTTCTTACCAGCTGATTTCATTCTGAGATGTCTTTTCTCTTTCCTCCTCTCTTGCTCTCAAATAAACTCTGTTGGAAGAGTTGAGAATGAAGAGTCAGTGAGATGAAACTGAAGAACTGTGAAGTTACAGCCAGTAAAAGTACAAATGAAAAACTGTATGCCAGTACAGTATATATAATACCCTCAAAGAAATTGACCGTTAATACAGAAAGATCAGCATCTGCAGAATAGTTTTCTGCACATTTATCTCAATTCTTTATCATTTTCTCCTGTTCTACTGCTCACAAGAAATGAACCTCAGTAACTGCAACTTTTGCTGTGGAAGGGTTTTTAAGTAGTCATTCCTTGAAAAGGGAAAATCATACTGAAAAGGAACGAATCTTAGTGATTGTGGTTCATGCCAGATCTGACTTCTGTAATACTTCAGAGCTGCATAAAACTTTTAATAGGTCTTTGCAGTGTCCTGTTTGTCAAGGTATTCTCTATACTGACATAAAGCTAAAATGATATGTCACTGAGACTCAAGCCAAAGTGACCTTTGATCTATTTTTATCTTTTAACAGATACTGTTTATTTTCTAAAGAACTGACTTAGGTGCATGATAAAATTGGCAATAGAGAATTTCCAGTACAGAAAAATTAAACATCCTTAAGTTCATTCAATCATTTACTCATTATTGCAGACGTAAACCACTGGATATAAAGAATAAGTTATCGCATTTGGAATGGTTTAAATTATTTTCCATATAATCAAATGTTTTGTGCAGCATATCACTAATTTAAATGCAGCCATGCCAGGCACTAGCGAAATATTTTAATGAACATATAGAAATATAAAAATGGCCAGATCATGAAGCCTGAAAAACAGCAATGACTTCCAAACCTTAATACTGATTAGAGGTAGCCTTAGTAAATTTATACGCCATATGGAATTTATAGAATCACAGAATGGTTTGGGTTGGAAGGGATCTTAAAGCTCATCCAGTTCCAACCCTGCCGCCATGGGCAGGGACACCTTCCACTAGACCAGGTTGCTCAAATCCCCATCCAACCTGGCCTTGAACACTGCCAGGGAGGGGGCAGCCACAGCTTTTCTGGGCAACATCTTCTAGAGTCTCACCACTCTCACAGTAAAGAATTTCTATTTTATATCTGATCTGAATCTACCCTCTTTCAGTTTAAAAACATTACCCCTCATACTGTCACTATGCCCTTTTAAAAAAAAATCCCTCCCCATCTTTCCTGTAGGCCCCCTTTAAGCACTGGAAGGCTGCTATAAGGTCTTCATGGAGCCTTCTCTTCTCCAGGCTGAACAACCCCAACACTCTCAGCCTGTCTTCACAGGGTATGTGCTCCAGCCCCCTGATCATCTTCATGGCCTCTTCTGGAGCCTCTCCAACAGGTACCCGTCCTTCATGAGGTATACATGGGCCCACCTCTCAGGCCTGTCAAGGTCCCTTTGGATGGTATCCCTTCCCTCTAGTGTGTCAACCGCACCACACAGCTTGGTCTTGTCAGCTCAACTAGTACTAGTTATATAAAGGTGTAAGAAAATCACCTAGATTCTCTTTATAATCATAACAAAGAGAAAATATTCAAGCAGAAAAACCCTTTATAACTGCTACTCTCCTCATTAACTACAGTGGGAACAGTGCAACTCGCTCAGGTTTAATGAACTGGTTGATATGTCCAAATGCTACATGATGTTAAGAAAAATGAACATGTCAAATACCTACCAGACATCTGTTTAGACAAAAGATTTGGATATGTTATTCCAAGACAGTAAGATAATACTGCAAAGGGAGTTGTATGATACTTCGATCCTGGTTTAACCAAGGATTGCAAAGTTTGGAACTTAAGCAAGAGTAGTCACACTGAATTCAACTACGTACTTGTGGTTGCAGAATAAGGGTGTGACAGCATAAGAGGCAACAAGGGTATAATTTAAGCTTAACTTATGGTAGAATGACTTGAAGTAGGACTGAAAGAAAAATCAAAGACACTTGACTTTCTAAGATACAATTGTTTTAGAATTGGACAGCACACATCACTTTACCAGATAGGTTTTTGAGGACTTCCAGCCTTCCCATCCTTTTCCTGTTGATGTCCTCAGCTGAGGTGACTAAACGGTAAAGGGTATAAACTCTCCAGAGTCTAAAACATTTATCTCCCCATCTCCCTCTGCCCAGTTAGGCCACTTGCCCATGCTACTCCACACCCCCAGCTGCTCATAATTCTCCAACCTTGGGATAGATTTCCATGTAATACTCTTAAATAGTTGCTTAACCCTGAACAAACCCTGAACCACATGCAGGTGAACACACTAGCTCCTAGGAGTCAGATGACCATGTTAACGTCAACAATCCAAGGATATTTGAAATTCCTGAAGTTCTCAAACACAATTGGAAATAGCTCCAGGACTGATAATTGCATCCTGTCATAGATCACCATTACATAGTACAGCAAAACCAATACTTAATCCAACTCTCAGACAGTGAGCAACAGCATGGGGACTACATACAGCAAATGAGGTGATAAAATCTTAACAAGCCAAGCAATAGACATTATGATCTGTCATTATCTCAAACCTCAAGCACCACATTGGGCACCAAAACAGACTGTCATGGTTTGAACTCGGCCAGTAGCCAATCAACACGTGGCCAGGCATTTAATTCCTCCCCCTTCCCCTGGTGAAATAGGGATGGGATAAAAAAAGGAAAAGTCAGAGGTTGAATTAAAAAAAAAAAACAACAAACAATAGCTAAACAACAGTAACAATATTAAGTCCAAATTGGTAATATACAATGCAGTTGCTCACTGATCAGACAGTATGCAGCCTGCCCCCAGCAATTCCAACCACACCAAAAACCGTACCCCACCAACTGAAAAACAGAAACCAAAATGAGAGAGCATGTGTCCCCTTATATACAGAGCATGATGGCATGATGTCATGATATGGAATACTCCAGTGACCGATCCAGGCCTGGCCCTCTAGCTGTGCTCCCTCTCAGCCTAAGGAAAGTTAACTCTATCCTGGCCAAAACCAGGGCAGACCAGTAGAGGAAAAACAATCCAGTCGATTTTCCTTTACACCCCCCACCCCAAACAGGGAAATGGGCACTAAATAGAACTTCGCACAGTAATAGATGCAGGAAACAGAGACTGATTGCCCTCTCAGTAATTAAAATCACATGATAAACTTTCAGTCACTACCAATGCAATTATTCAGACTTCAGCAAGTGCGCATTAAAGGCTTGATAAAGATTTTAGGTGACAATTGAATAGAGGGCTAAGTATCCTGTCCCCCTAGAGTGGATGCACTTAAAGATCTCTGAGTACTTATTTTCTCTTAACCTGATGAATAAAATAATAAAAGAAAATTCATTAAGTTCAAATGAATTTTATATTTTGGTTTGCTTTGTCTTTGTCAAACTAGAAAAAAACTGAAAAATTGTCATGTTTGCTGAAGAATTATATTGAACATGAATTGAATGATTTCCAAACATTTTCAGACAAGCAATGAAATGAAGAGCTAGAATTAAATAATAGTTTAGTCATTGATCTTCTTTTATCCAATTTCTAGGGTTTAGCAAAATCCTCAGGAAGGCCAAAGACTCATGTTAATTTCTGTCCTTTACTTGAGCGGATTTGAACCAATATATCTCAGAAAGCTTCCTTAAATACATACCATGCTGGTATAAATACCATCATACTACGGTGAGGTGTCCTTCTTCTGTCTTGGTGGTCCTATATTGTTTCATATTAATAATAAAAAACTCACTGGCTCAGGGACTGGAATGAATATGTCCTACATCCTTTGAGAGTGCCCAGAAGATCAAGCTAGGTAGTAAAATAATTCACTCCTTCGCATGATGGTTCAATGAATTTTAAATAGTTTATGCTGAGAACAGAAGCTCTAACAGACTGATAGTACTTTACTGGTGTGTGGCAGATGTGAGTTCAGATCCCTTCAGGCAGAAAGGCTTGATCCTTGGTATCTCATGCAGTGAATAAGTGCCTAAGCTAGTGGATAAAAAGGAATGGCAATAAAACCATTCTCTCAAATATTTGGCTACAAATATTTGGAGAAATTGGACCAAGTTAACAAAGAATTTCTATTCAAAAGAAGCATTTTTTTCAATGTAGAACTTAGTCACGTAAAAAATAAAAGCAAACATGAAACACTAACTTGCATACAGGATCTCTAATATTTTCTGTTAAATAATGTTTAGTTTCAGGGGTACATCTTTCTAAATTATTCACATTGTTCCATATGAGTCTTCCTCTCTTCACTGTTAAATATCATTCCCTCAGTGTTGTCCAGCATCAGTACACTGTATCAGCAATTATTTTCTGTATGACTTCAGACCAGCAATGAAAATATTGAATGGTGCAGGACCAATTACTATCCCATGCAGAACTCCTGAGACATATACTTCTCTTATAAAAAGCTCCATGAGGTGCTCACCTCAGCATCCTCTACATTCTTGTGTCTGAATGCTATTTAAAATCTTGTTGGTGACCTGAAAGCTATCTTCCAAGTGGATGGCTTCCCATAAGACAAACCTTTCTCACCAGCACCTGGTCAACATGACTTGCTAGGCATCTAAACATGGAAGAAAAAGGCAGAATATACTCAAGTGCGTTAGAAAAGTGGTTCCTGCATTTTGCCTCTGAACCATATGGATGAAGCAGCAGGATAGAAGCTGTGCTGCTGTTAACCACGCCAGGACAGTTTTCCCCTTCTGTCTCCATTATTGTCACTTTGGTCTCACTCACCATAAAATTATGCAGGGAATGGGGGCAATGAAGATCTAAAACTCCACACACTTGTTATTCAAGCGAGTTAGTTCTATTGTTGTTAATCTGCCAAAGTGCAGCAGGGAGACAGTGGAGACCATTATAATTCTTTGTTCTGGTAGATGTAACACCCCCCCACCCCCAGCATTGCTCATTTTCATGTAAAGGGACTTTTCTCATGCTGGGCAAAAGAAGGCTCATCCAAAGTTTGATGTGTCTGCATGGTGTTACTGAAAATCAAAAAATCCTATACAAAATACAAGGTTGTTCTTAAGTCACAGACACAATGAGATTTCTCTGATTCCTTTTTTTTTTTTTTTTTTTTTTTTTTTTTTTTTTTTT
>NW_020799092.1:59110821-59113672 GCF_003259725.1 Athene cunicularia
TCTCATCTCATCTCATCTCATCTCATCTCATCTCATCTCATCTCATCTCATCTCATCTCATCTCATCTCATCTCATCTCATCTCATCTCATCTCATCTCATCTCATCTCATCTCATCTCATCTCATCTCATCTCATCTCATCTCATCTCATCTCATCTCATCTCATCTCATCTCATCTCATCTCATCTCATCTCATCTCATCTCATCTCATCTCATCTCATCTCATCTCATCTCATCTCATCTCATCTCATCTCATCTCATCTCATCTCATCTCATCTCATCTCATCTCATCTCATCTCATCTCATCTCATCTCATCTCATCTCATCTCATCTCATCTCATCTCATCTCATCTCATCTCATCTCATCTCATCTCATCTCATCTCATCTCATCTCATCTCATCTCATCTCATCTCATCTCATCTCATCTCATCTCATCTCATCTCATCTCATCTCATCTCATCTCATCTCATCTCATCTCATCTCATCTCATCTCATCTCATCTCATCTCATCTCATCTCATCTCATCTCATCTCATCTCATCTCATCTCATCTCATCTCATCTCATCTCATCTCATCTCATCTCATCTCATCTCATCTCATCTCATCTCATCTCATCTCATCTCATCTCATCTCATCTCATCTCATCTCATCTCATCTCATCTCATCTCATCTCATCTCATCTCATCTCATCTCATCTCATCTCATCTCATCTCATCTCATCTCATCTCATCTCATCTCATCTCATCTCATCTCATCTCATCTCATCTCATCTCATCTCATCTCATCTCATCTCATCTCATCTCATCTCATCTCATCTCATCTCATCTCATCTCATCTCATCTCATCTCATCTCATCTCATCTCATCTCATCTCATCTCATCTCATCTCATCTCATCTCATCTCATCTCATCTCATCTCATCTCATCTCATCTCATCTCATCTCATCTCATCTCATCTCATCTCATCTCATCTCATCTCATCTCATCTCATCTCATCTCATCTCATCTCATCTCATCTCATCTCATCTCATCTCATCTCATCTCATCTCATCTCATCTTTAGTAACATATCATAATTTGAGTGAACAGGTAAAAATTGTATGGCACACTAGCTTGGGATTGATCAACCCTACTGGTAAAACATGTTTATTTTGCATGAGAAAATAATAGACTTGATGGATTAGCTGAAGGCAGTCTTCAGGAAGTCTGTTGTCTAAAAGATTTCAGATCCACTTACAGGCATTCCCACACACTTTGCTAGGCAAGGTCCATTTTGAAAGGCCCCCCACAGGGGATGCTATGAACGCTAAGTAATATGAGAAAGCCCAGTTACAACACAGACCGAACTCCTGATCGCCAGTGCTATTACAGCCTGATTGCTATTTATCTATTTTATGGGCTTGCTATGGAGCACAGTAGGGCACATGGATCTTCTGGTCCTTAGTCTATACCCACTCTATCTGTTACTCATTGCACAGTCTTCAGCAAGCTGGGACTCAATTTTTCTCATATTATCTGTCAAATGGCAATAACTGTGTTTGCCCTCTTTCCTGCTAGGTGTTATGAACATTAATGGATGTCTGTGAAGTACTTTGAACGTACAATTCTTCTAGGAGTCATTACTGTTGCCCATTTTGAATGCCTTATGTATAGTACACTGCTTCCAGGTAACAGGCACATTTTAATTTTTATTTGTCATGTTATTATCTCCTTTTCAGATGTTCTGAAATTTGGATCATGTAGCAGTATAGAATATTTTATGTGTTACGGACTGTTAATAAACCTGAAGGTATTTCTTTGGCCAGTAGTCAAAGATATGCAAGGGCTCTTCATACTGTAGCTAGAACTGCCTTTATTTGAAGCCCCAAATTTCCTAATGGTTCCAGGGACTCTTATTAAAACTTTACATGAAGAAGCAAATGTTTGAATGCCTTTTCTCTGTTGTGATTTTAAGTTAAAGATATTTTAAAGTATAAAATGAAACTGATAGTTTCTGTGGAGAAATACTGGGAAGTGGCTGATCTTGAGGAGCATTAGTTACTTGTGGTTGTCTTCTCTAAGAATTTGCTGAAAGGGGCCCTGAAGAGGAGGATAGCTGCGGTGGGGGACCCTTCTGAAAGCACCAAAACCCTGCAGCAAAACTGCAAGACGAGAAGGCAGAAGCCCAGGGAAGAGGGAGAGCCTCAAGTCACCTTCCCTCTGAGTGGTAAGAGTGAGCTGCTGCGAATGAGGGAGTGGGGACTCAGGGCAGGCAGAGACTGGAGTGATGATGCCCAACACACCTTATGTGCAAGAGCAGCCCCCAGGGAGCGCGAGCGAACAGGGTGGGCAAACAGGGTGTGGCGCGGCAGAAGGGTGCAGTGCGGCAGTTGGCGCAAGCCGGGCGAGCGGACAGGGCACAGTCCATCTCCTGGGTCTAGAACTTATCTGAGCTAGTTCCATCTTATCATCCTCCATGAGCAGACTGAACTATGGTCTCCACTCGTGTCAAAACCACCACCAGAAAGAACATGCTGACCCAGATGGAGCTGCCATGCAAACATGCAGCGGTCCAGGTCCCGGGTTGCAGGGAGTGGCTGAGCCTGTCAGTCCTGTCAGAGGGCAGCAGTGACAGCACCTCTGTGAGCTGTGATCTGCTGGGTGACCTGCTCAGCCTGGTGGTGGAACTCAGAGATGGTGTTGAAAGATTAAGAAGTATTAGGGAGTGCAAAAGGGAGATTGACTGGTGGAGTAGCACCTTAGCACCTCTGAAGGAACAGGAGCAAATGGAGGCTCCAAACTAGGCAGGTGATCCCTCACCTTCTTGCTGCCAGTCAGAAGGAGGGAACCTAAGAGATGGGGGAGACTGGAAA
>NW_020799092.1:59113722-59116728 GCF_003259725.1 Athene cunicularia
GAAGAGAGAGCTTTTTGATTTTAAATTAGAGTTTGGTAGGCCCAGTGGGAACTCTCACCATGTTCTGACATGTGATAAGAAGTGAGTTATCTGCTTACTTCAGGAGTTTTACTATTTGATGAAGAGACAGGGAACCCAGCTACCAAGACAGAAATTACTCTAGAAGACGGAAAAGCTAATTTTCACTGACTTTCCATATGACACTCGCTGAATGACGATGATGGAACCAGCAAGGCGTGTGTTGGGTGTCTGTCCAAAGTACAGTGGTACATGTTCCATATGTTTTCACTCAGGTTATCATGAGAACATTTTATTTTTGAAATTTTTAATGATATGTAGTTGCTAACACACAAAGAAAAAAAAAATCCAAAACATTAAAGGCAGAGAGTTTCTCCCACAGGCAAGTTAATTTTTGTAATGCATTTCCTCAAAACGTAATGTCAGTTTTTGTTGTTTAAGGAACAAGCATCAGTGTAAGAAACTGAAAGGGAATATATGTTGATTTTATGCTGATTTTAACCATCTTTTGACATGTACACGCCTTCTGATTAGATCCACAGGGATATATATCCCTCCTTCACACTTTTCAGTCTCAGAACTGGCAGGTGAGAGATCCTGGATGTTACTGTCTCCTTTTTCTATCACCTGGATTACATCCTGTTTCTGTTACTCTGTACAGCTACTGGAGCCACAGGACAGCAGAAAGGAATGCTACCACCCTCCTCTCGCCTCCCCCATGCTGGTTGCCTGCAGATGTCAGCCATCTGTTTATCCCACCTGCAAACGGGGAGGCTGCGGCTCAAAGTGCCCTGAGTTGGGCAGGACTGCTGCCCTCAGCTGGGAGCTGCGAGCAGAAAGAAAATGTACAGAGGACTCCAGTCCCCAAAATTGGTCCTTAAAGGAATTTACTTTAGACAAACTATTTGGTGCAAAGGTACACTGAATGGTTCAGGTTACTGTCTCAAGTGAAAACAAGTGTAGATAAGGGACTGTTCATAAGTTGTACACCAGTGCAGACCAGTGCAGTAGAAGCTCCAAGTTTCAATTCAACAAAACCAAGGAAAACAGCTGTTCTGGAGACAAGGAAAGACGTCCCTTTGATACAGTCCTTGCTGATATTAATCAAAGGAGCAAGTGGCCAACTAGGGGAAGTGACATGCTGGTCCTGCTTCTGTAGCTGCAGGAATAAATAGGTCCTCTCTTCATCTCAGGTCTCCACAAAGGTCAGGGAACACAAGAGAGAAAGTGCCACTGACTTTCTTCCACTTCAGAGTTTTCTGAAAATCAATCACATGATAGATTTGATATTTAACCTCTGTGTGCATTTGCCCTGCTGGATGGTCAAAGACTGGGAGGGGAAAGTGTTCAGCCATGGCTTGGTCCTAGGTCCATAAACACTTGTCTCTGCCTAACCTGTGCTCCATGCAAATGCTGCCTGGCCAAGGAACTGATGAACACACAACCCTCTTCAGCCTGGGCTGACTCCTTTGTGCTGCCTGCTTGGCTGGCTGTGCTGTGCCACTGACAAGAAACTGGCCACTCACACTGACGCCTTTCCTGTGCTGGGATCTGCCCCTCACACTGCTCACACCTCAGTGCAGAACAGATCTGATTTCTTTGGTGATTTTTAAATGAACAAATTCTTCAGGCTTGGACCATCCTATATATTTATACACTTTATATAATATACTGATTTATCATTGAGGGTTCCTTAGTAGAAAACTGGACAACAGCATTTGCCATGGATAAAAACTATTGACTGCAGCATGACCAGCCGTTGCCAGGTTTCAAGGTCTGGTTATACAGCACTCTCTGCCTATGATGTGCTGTCACATATTAGAAAAAACAGCCAGTCCATGGTGCTAATACTTACTCACTGCTAGTTTTTAAAGATAGGAAAATATAGATTAACGTAATGTTTTGAGACACAAACACGACAATTTCTAATGTATCACCTAAGAAGCATGTTGCCCAACACATGAATTCCTAACTATCCCCTAACAATAGCAATGTTATTGTTTGGATCTCAGAAAAAAAAGAAAAAAAAAATCAGACACAGTATTGTAAAAATTATTGTGCTTTGTGTGACATAAATTCTGTCTGTTCTGAGCAATAAAGTCCCATTTTCAGTTGAATTATAGTATTTTATAAATGCCATAAATGTGAATATGCTGAAAGCAGAGAAGTACAAAGTACTGTTGTGTACTTAAGTGATAAACAATTGTGGCAAACCTGCCAAGGTCCAGCACTTCAGAGTAGCTAGATAACGCTGAGCAAAGCCAAAGCAATAAAGCCAAATGCTCTGTACTGATACTTCAAACTTTATATGCATTTATGTCAACACACAGAGAACAGTATCTCATCTGTAGTAATGAATTCAGACAAAACAAGTGTTAGGGAAACCTACACTGGATGCAAGTGATACTTTAAAAACAATCATAAAAATGTGAATGCAAACCAAATCCTATATGTCCATAGAGACAGAAAAGATGACAACTTTTATAGGATTATTAAATTAATAGGCATTTTCAATCCTTTCATTGTTGTTGTTTTATTCTTCCTTGGTATCCTTCTCTCCCTTACTATCAGCAGGGCAGTCAGGCCAGGAAGGCAAAGTGTTCTTCACAAGTAACAGAGTGGGGCTGTGAAAGCATCATGTAGACCTGCACACTTGCTTCTTTCCTACATTGATGAACTTGAGAGAGATGGTAGTTTTCTCGTTTCCCAAAAAAGTGGGATTTTTTTCCTCTGATTACAGAGAAGAAACTGTCTTGTTTTTCTTTTTGAAATAAATTTACTCTCCATACAATCCACTGGGAGGAACTAGCTAAAGCCATGTCTTCATAGTAGGGTAAAACACAGAATGTCTTCTTCAGCACAAAGCTGTACAAGTCTCAACTCAAGAGCAACCAGGAGAGTGAAAGCAATATTCTTTGAGCCAAATAGCTGAAAACATGCAGCTGATTTCAGCTTGCCCATGTACTGGCAAGTTATCTCATCTCATCT
>NW_020799092.1:59116778-59180637 GCF_003259725.1 Athene cunicularia
CTGGGTCTAGAACTTATCTGAGCTAGTTCCATCTTATCATCCTCCATGAGCAGACTGAACTATGGTCTCCACTCGTGTCAAAACCACCACCAGAAAGAACATGCTGACCCAGATGGAGCTGCCATGCAAACATGCAGCGGTCCAGGTCCCGGGTTGCAGGGAGTGGCTGAGCCTGTCAGTCCTGTCAGAGGGCAGCAGTGACAGCACCTCTGTGAGCTGTGATCTGCTGGGTGACCTGCTCAGCCTGGTGGTGGAACTCAGAGATGGTGTTGAAAGATTAAGAAGTATTAGGGAGTGCAAAAGGGAGATTGACTGGTGGAGTAGCACCTTAGCACCTCTGAAGGAACAGGAGCAAATGGAGGCTCCAAACGAGGCAGGTGATCCCTCACCTTCTTGCTGCCAGTCAGAAGGAGGGAACCTAAGAGATGGGGGAGACTGGAAACAGGTCCCTGCTCAGAGAGGCAGGAAAATCCCCTCCTGACCTGCCTCACCTTTCATGGTGTCCTTTCACAACAGATATGGTGCCCTGGAACTTTTGAATAAAGAAGGAAAGAAGGAAGAAAATGAGTCAAGCAAGGAGGAAGACCGACGTCTACCAAGGCCGGATCACTCTAGACCAGGTATTAAAACCAGTTCTAAAAAGAACTCCAGAAGGGTCATTGTAGTGGGTGACTCAATTCTGAGAGGTGTCAAAGGCCCCATATGCAGACCAGACCCACTTCACAGGGAAGTCTGCTGCCTCCCTGGGGCCCAGGTGAAGGACCTTACAGCAAAACTCCCTGCTCTAGTGAGACCAAAGGACTACTACCCTCTCCTGGTTTTTCAGGTAGGTAGCATTAACAGGAGAAGTCGTCAATCAATGAAGAGAGATTGCAGGGCCTTGGGGAAACTAGTTAAGGGGTCAGGGGCACAATTTTTTTTCTTCCTCCATCCCTTCAGTTGTGGGGAATAGATGAAGAAGAATACAGGAGAACTCAACAGATGAATGTGTGGCTCCACGGTTGGTGTTACTGTCAGGGTTTTGGATTTTTCAATCATGGGTTGGTATACAGGACACCAGAGCTTTTGGCATCAGATGGGATGCACCTGTCCCAGAGGGGGAAGAGGATCTTGGGGCAGGAGTTTGCTGGGCTCATTGAGAGAGCTTTGAACTAGATTTGAAGGGGGAAGGGGACAAAACATTGGCCCATCTGAAGTGCATGTATACCAATGCGCACAGCATGGGTAAAAAACAGGAGGAGCTTGAAGCCATGATGAAACAGGAAAATTATGATGTAGTGGCTATCACAGAAACATGGTGGGATGTCTCCCATGACTGGAGTGCGCCAGTTGATGGCTACAAGCTCTTTAGGAGAAACAGACATGGAAGGACAGGTGGTGGGGTGGCGCTGTATGTTAGGGACTGCTATGATTGGTTTGAGCACAAGTAGAGCAAAGACAGGGTGGAGTGTCTTTGTGTTAGAATCAGGGAAAAGGCCAACAGGGCAGATGTTGTAGTAGGAGTCTACTATAGACCACCCACCCAGGACAGAGAGGTGGATGAAATATTCTATAGGGACTTAGGAGAAATCTCATTATCACTTGCCCTTGTTCTTATGGGAGACATCTGCTGGAAATACAACACAGCAGAGCAGGACCAGTCCTGGAGATTCCCGGAATGTGTTGGAGATAACTTCCTGACACAGCTGGTGAGTGAACTGACCAGAAAAGGTGCCCTGCTGGATCTCCTCTTTGTGAACAGAGAAGGACTGGTGGATGATATGGCAGTTGGAGGCTGACTAGATCACAGAGATCATGAAATAAAAAGAGTTGTCTATTCTTAGAGAGGCCAGGAAAGGGGGCAGCAGAACTGCAATCCTGGACTTGCAAAGGGCTGACTTTGTCTTGTTTAGGCACCTTGAGACAATCTTGAAGGGTATAGGGGTCCAGGAAGGCAGGGCACTCTTTAAGAAGAAAGTCTTAATGGCAGAGGATCAGGATGTCCTCAGGTGCTGTAAGAGAAGCTGGTGACAGAGAAGACCACCCTGGCTGAACAGGGAGCTTTGGCTGCAACTCAGGGAGAAAAGGAGAGGTTATAGACTTTGGAAGAAGGGGCTAGCCACTCACAACGATTACGAACATAGTGTGAGGCTATGCAGGGTGGAAATCAGGAGGTCTAAAGACCAGCTGGAAATTAGTCTGGCTTCAGCAATCAAGGATAACAAGAAAAGTTTCTGTAAGTATGTGAGCAGCAAAAGAAAGACCAGAGGGAGCCTCCATCCCCTGCTAGATGTAGGAGGAAACATGGTAACAAGCAACAAGGAAAATGCTAAGGTGCTTAATGCTTTCTTTGCCTCAGTGTTTAATAACAGGACCAGTTGTACTGAGAGAATCCAGCCTCCTCAGAGCCAGAAGACAGAGCCTGGGAGAACAACCTGCCACAATCCAGAAGGAGACAGTCAGTGACCTACTGCATCACACAGACACACACAAGTCTATGGGACCAGATGGGATACACCCGAGGGTGCTGAAGGAGCTGGCTGGGGTGCTCGCCAAGCCACTTCCCATCATTTACCAGAAGTCCTGGCTGACCAGGGAAGTCCTAAAAGGTTGGAAATTGGCCAATGTGACGCCCATCTATAAGAAGGGTCAGAAAGATGATCTGGGAAATTACAGGCCTGTCAGTTTGATGTCGGTGCCCAGGAAGCTGATGGAGCAGCTCATCCTGAGTACCATCACACAACACCTGCAGGACAACCAGATGCTCAGGCCCAGTCAGCATGGGTTTATGAAAGGCAGGTCCTGCCTGACAAACCTGATCTCCTTCTACGACAGGGCGACCTGCTTATTGGATGAGGGAAAGGCTGTGGACAATGTCTACCGTGAGTTCAGTAAGGCCTTTGACATCATTTCCCACAATATTCTCCTGGTGAAACTGGCTGCTTCTGGCTTGGGTGGGCACACACTTTGCTGGGTAAAAAACTGTCTGGATGGCTGGGCCCAAAGAGTTGTGGTGAACGGAGTTAAATCCAGTTGGTGGCCGGTCACGAGTGGTGTCCCCCAGGGCTCAGTTTTGGGGCCACTCCTGTTTAACATCTTTATTGATGATCTAGACGAGGGGATCGAGTGCACCCTCAGTCAGTTTGCAGCTGACACCCAGTTGGGTGGGAGTGTTGATCTGCTCGAGGGTAGGGAGGCTCTGCAGAGAGACCTGGACAGGCTGGAGCCATGGGCTGAGCCCAACTGGGGGAGTTTCCATAAGGCCAAATGCCGGGGGCTGCCCTTGGGCCACAACAACCCCCAGCAGCGCTACAGGCTTGGGGAGGAGTGGCTGGAGAGCTGCCAGTCAGAGAGGGACCTGGGGGTGTGATTGACAGCCAGCTGAACAGGAGCCAGCAGTGTGCCCAGGGGGCCAAGAAGGCCAATGGCATCCTGGCTTGTGTCAGCAATAGCGTGGCCAGCAGGGACAGGGAAGGGATCTGACCCCTGGACTCGGCACTGCTGAGGCCGCCCCTCGATTCCTGTGTTCAGTTTTGGGCCCCTCACTACAAAAAGGACATTGAATGACTCGAGCGTGTCCAGAGAAAGGCAACGGAGCTGGTGCAGGGCTGGAGCACAGGTCGTACGGGGAGCGGCTGAGGGAACTGGGGGTGTTTAGTCTGGAGAAGAGGAGGCTGAGGGGAGACTTCATCGCCCTCTACAGCTACCTGAAAGGAGGGTGCAGAGGGTTACTCTTTAATGAAGTAACAAGTGATAAGACAAGAGGGAATTGCCTCACGTTGCACCAGGAAAGGTTTAGACTGGATATTAGGAAGCATTTCTTCACAGAACAGGTTGTTAGGTGTTGGAATGGGCTGCCCAGGGAGGTGGTGGAGTCCCCATCCCTGGAGGTGTTTAAGAGTCGGGTCGACATAGCGCTGAGGGATATGGTGTGGTTGGTAACTGTCAGTGTTAGATTAATGGTTGGACTGGATGATCTTCAAGGTCTTTTGCAACCTAGATGATTCTGTGATTCTGTGAAGAAAACTAAGGAAAAATAAAGGACATTAACTGTGAAGCTCTTGTGACACAGAGAAGTATCTTTTTATTGAGAGATGACTAGTCAAAGATAGCTTTAAAGGATGGTAATTTAGAAAAACACAATGGAGAAAAAAGCCAGAACGTTCACCTAGAAGGGTTTCAGTTCCATTTGATTAGCTTTTAAGCTATTGAATCTTCATAGTAATGGAGGTAATTAAAAAAAATAAATATTGAGACTTTAGCTTTGTTCTGTTATGTCAATAATAACTTTTAAGATGACGCTCAGCTGTTTACTAAACATTAGTGCCTAGAGCAGAAATAAATAATTAAATTAAAGGACATGAAACATCTCTCAGAATTCATAGGTGGTTGCAGTAGTTTCAGTTCTCTGTTTTACAAAGAACAGCTTTGGAAGAGTCTTTGCCATTGAATCCTCCTTTTTGCACCAGTAAAAACCTCTGATGCATCATTTGGCTTTTAACATTGGAATATATCAGAAGAGAGGCTGTGACAAATCTAAGTGGAGGTCCATCTTGCCCAGTGTCCTGTCTCTGAAAATAGTCAACAGAAGACCAGGGAGGAATGACAGGAGAGGCATGTAGTAATGCTCTTCAGGAGAGTCTCCAAGGACCAGGGATCTGTGCTTAGGGTGTTGCTAAGACAATAGTCTTCAAATTGTCTTTAGTAGTTGTCACCTGAATCCACATGTCCATGTCTGCAACCACTGACTGCACTGCACTAACATTGTCTTAATTTAGTCCTGGTAAGATTAACCTGACACTTCTGAGTAAATGTTTATGCATCAGTGTCCTGTTTTTTTTTTTTTTTTTTTCTGGAATTGTTAATTTTCTTCCTAGTAGCTGTTACAGTGATGTTTTGGATTTACGATGAGAACAATGTTGATAACACACTGATGTTTTAGTTGTTGATAAGCAGTGTTTATAGTAAGTCAAGGACTTTCCAGGTTTTCGTACTGCCCTGCCAGCTGACGCTGGGGGTGCACAAGGAGCTTTGAGTGGACACAGTCAGGACAGCTGACCCAAAAGAGCCAAAGAGGTATTCCATACCGTATGATGTCATGCCCAGTATATAAACTGGGGGGAGCTGGCCTGCAGGCACCACGGACTGGGGATTGGCTGGGCATTGGTCAGTGGGTGGTAAGCAATTTTATTGTGCATCACTTATTTTGTACATTCTCTTATTAGCATTTCACTTCTTTTTTTGTTCTGTTAAACTGTCTTTATCTCAACCCATGAGTTTTACTTTTTTTTCTTTTTTTTTTTTTTTAAATTTTATTTTGTCCTCTCCCCTATCCCACTGCAGGGGCAGGGGAAGTGGCCAGTGAGTGGCTGTGTAGTTCTTAACTGCTGACTGGAGTTAAACCACAACAACTGATCATCTACTTGCAATATGACATAATGTAAAGGATTCTTTGAATCTGCATATTCTGTAATGATAATTCAGCGTTAAACATTCATAAATTCTAGATAGATCACAGTAGGGCCAGATAATGAAAAGGCATGATGATGTGTGCTTGACATCTCAAAAATGGGGAAACTTCTATACTTGAAAAGTAGTAAATACTGCAGAAGAAAAATAGATTAACAGAATGGGTTTAATCTTACTTATTAGTAAATTCAAAAGAAACATATTTTGATCAGTTCTTTATCCATTTAGCTTACGTATTGTATAATTTACTCACTGACTTTGTAAAAGAACTGTCTTAAAAACTTAGAACAAAGTCAATATCACTAAAAAAAAAATAATCAGAAGTGTTGGCCTTTTATTCCATGTCCCCATAACCCTTTTAGATCCTCAGTCCCCACAATGTAATAAAAAACCCCATTCAGAAGTATATATTAATAAAAGATCATTTTTCCCTTCTACTTTGCATATTAATCTCCTCATGAAGGATTCGGTACTGTTTCTGCTGCAGCAAAGAGCAGGATTGGCCCCAGAAGATTTAATCTACTTTTCTTCCCTTGTTATTCAGTTTTATGATCCAAGTACAACTGTGGAGATGGAACTCCTAAAGAAAACAAATACTAAATTTTAGATAAATTTATTCTCTATCCAGCTCATGTAAATCTAAACTGTTGAGATTAAGTAAATTGTAAACAATCTATGTTCTTACTAATGGACATAAAATGCTATATATCAGTCTCTGTGGTGCCAAAATGAGGTGCAATGCCAAAAAGAGTGTAAATATTACCATTTGTAGTGCCATTAAAATGGAAATTAAGGAATCAGTCATGGTTTGTTGTGCAATTCATAATTTAGGTGAAGCTTGTGGTACTGTTTGATGCTGCAGATTCAGGTTTGACAGTCCAAAGATGATAACACAGCATTTTTAATCAAATATTTTTATGTCATGATGCTGTAGGTGGAATTTACAAGGCATATTTAAAGTATGATGAAATGCAGATGTGCCCTAGATAGTCACTAATCTCTCATTTTGGCATTAAATAGCAATCTTGGCCATTTGAGATAGTTTCTTTTATAGTTCTATCTTCATAATATCTCAGGACTTTCTAATAATTGATTAAGCAACATGACAACTATCTGTTTCATGTGGTTAATTCTCTTCCTCATCCTCTCATAAATGCAGTATCAGTACTGATTTTTGATAGCAGTTTATTTTTTAAGTATACATCCAACTGACTATGCCATTCAAAACCCAGCTGAAGAATATGCCTTACGTTTGGAGAACATGAATATGGGAACGCTAGTTCTGCTGATCAAGAACATGAGAATGAATTAAGTGGCAACTTCAGAATTTTATAACTACTCTTGCTACTAGACCGGATATCAGGCTTGATCAGACATGGTTAAAAATATTAAGCTTCTCATTAAAGCAAAACCACCTGGGACAAAACCTGAGAAAAGACGTATGAAAATTGAATTACATTTCTTTTCCAAATCATCATTTCAATTGTTACTATGGAGTATTTTAATTTAATGTTTTTCTTCAGTAGTGTTGATATTTTGGAAGAAAAACCAATCCCAAGTCATTTTAGCTCTCCTCAGACTTTCAGGTAGATACAATTTAGCACCTGTTTCCTAATTTCATGTTAACTCTTACAGTAAGATGGGGAAGATGTTGAAACAGTTTAATAGAAGACAAGTTCCAATTTTTGCTCTGTTAGAAACCTTTTAGTTTCCGTAAGTGCGGGAACACTCTAGACATACCTCTCACTTCTGACTTAGCTTAATTTTTTAGAAATATTTATAGAAAGCAATAAATTGCCCTCTTAGGTTTCAATTTGCCATGTTTAGATTCTTCTCACAAAGTATAGAAACCCAGCCCTGTGTTCTTTCTCTGTGTCTATTCTGGTTCGATCTCTTCTTTCTTTACTGTGGGGGATCAGACAAGATCTAGGTATTGTAGGCAAGGGTTTAGCAATGCCTTGTGCATGGGACAAATATCACCAGTTTTACTGTTCTACTAGAAACCTCTCTTCTACAACATTGTAGAGTCACTTTTACATTACTCTGGTCACATCACATGGGTTGCTGAGTTGAGTTCAAAAAAACTCACCCCATTCTTCTCTGCCGTTTCTACACAAAGAGCTTCTAACTTACTGTTGTTTTTCCTATGAGTTCAGAACTGATATTGCTAGTTAATTTTACACTATTTCATTACTTTATATTTTCTATCTCTTTGTAGTTGTTTGAGCTCAGAGAGCAACTGAGTGCTATACAGATGCTCACTCTCCCCTTCCCTCACTAGGAATGGGAAGAAGAAAATAAAGCAAAAGGCTCAGGAATCGACATAAGGACAGGGGAGGATGACTCACCCATTATAGTCACTGGCAAAAGACAGCTTCCTTAAGGGAAGAAAAAGAACATCAATTTAATTCAAACACTAACAACAATACTTAACAGTGGGCCAGTGAGAAGCATTACCACATCTTAAAAACACCTTCCCACACCAATCCCTTCTTCCCAGGCTCAGCGTTGCTCTTGATATCTCTAACTCCTTCCTCTCAGGGGCACAGGGGGCAGGGAATGGGGGGTTATGGTCAGGCCCACCAGTCGTTCTCCTCAGGGGGAAGACTCCTTTGCATTCTCTCCCCGCTCCAGCATGCTTCCCCTCTCACAGTAGACTGTCCTCCATGGACTTTCTGCAATGTGAGTCGTTCCCACGGGCTGCAGCACTTCCCGTGCTGCTCTGGTGTAGATCACTCTCGCGTGTTACAGTCCTCCCAGCACCGAGAGACAGCAGTGCGGGCTTCTTCCCACAGATCCCTCTCCTTCTTCAGGAGCAGTCACCTGCTTCAGCATGGCATTCTCCGTGGACTGCAAGTGGGTATCTGCCCCACCGTGGAGCTCTATGAGCTGCAGGGGGGCAGCGCTGTCATCTCACCACAGGATACAGGGGAGTCTTTTCTCCGGCACATGTCCCCTGCTTCCTGCTTCCTTTCACTGACCTTGGTGTTAGCATAAGTGTCCTCCTTACAACTCCTCCTCACAACTCCAACTCTTCCTCATAGGTTCTGCTTCTTAAATATGTTATCACAGAGGTACAGCCACCATCGTTAATTGGCTCAGCCTGGCCAGAGGTGGGTCTGACTTGGAGATGGGGGAGCTTTGAAAAGCTTCCCAGAGGGGGCCACCACTGTAGTCCCCTGCCTTGCTACCAAAAACTCTGCCACACACACAAACCTGGCACATCCTTTAATCATATCTTTCTATTTGCATGGTACTCCAACATTCCCTGCCTTGATGCTACAATCAGTGTTGTGCCAGGAACGGATTTAATGAGCATGAACTACAGTATTTTATGGTCACTAATGTAAACAGTGTCTCCTGATGAACAGCACTGGTTACCACTTTGCCCCCAGATATCCCTCTCTACAACACTACCCATTTCCATTTACTGTTTATGCCATTCTCTTCTCTTTCATGACAGGACCCTGAGTCAGTTACAGATTTGAAACGAGGTAGGCAAGACCTTCTTGTTGCAAACTGCCCCAAGGTCACAAAATTTTGAACTTAAAAAAATCAACTTTAATTAGAATATGAATAATTAACTTCCAAAACAGAAAAAATACAATGTAGGTAGGCGAGATAAAGGAGTAAATAAAGGGCTAATTGATATTTTCCTCCTGCCCACTTGGCTTTTGAGGAAAGCTCTTTCCTCCTGTTGTTTACCCAGTTAGCTCAATTACTTCTGAATTGCAGCAAATTTCCCAGTAACCTCTGGCTTACTGGAAACTCTTTCTCTACCCTCTGAGACCTTGTCCTCTCTCATCCTCACAGGAACATTTGAGTTTCTTTGATTTAGCTCCAGCTCACAGCCCTGTGTATTTCTCTCTCATTCCTTGGCATGTCACTCACAGCAGTCTCATGGTAAATTTACGTTCAGGCACGTCTGTTTGCCTCCAAAAGAAGGGAGGAACCTCTGCTCTTTTCAGGAGTTCCACCTCACCTACTCACTTTTTAACAGACTATAACATAAATGAAGAACAAATAATTCAAATATATCATATACTGTTTGTAATGTATTCTTTATGGTTCCTTTATTAATCTCTATGTTTGACAGTTTAACTATTTGCATATTTACAGAAGAGCATCAAAATATTTACTGGAATCCAGATAAATCAAATATACTTCATTTAGATTGGCCAAAGATCATCAAAGAACACTTTCAGGTCACTCTGCCAAGAAATGTCCTTAACAAACTGTGTTACATTTCATCTAAGCTACCTCTAAGTTTTCACTCATCCCTTCCTTCCATGTCTGTTCTCCAGCTTGCTTTGTTGGAGTTTAGACTGAGAGGCCTGAAATTGCTCACATCACTTTCCTAATTATAAACACCTCATTTGCTTTCTTCAGTTATGCAGAAGGACTTGCTAAAATACTTGCTGTGGGATTTACAAATTCAGTACCAATTATGAGGAAATTACCTCACTACCTGACCTATGTTCTGTAAGCTTTTTGTCTACTGTAGTTGTGAAAATTTCTAGTTTTAAATATACATTCTCATTATCTGTTTTCATTTTTTATTAGTTTTCTACATCCTCAGTTTTGGAAGCTAACCAGAATATATTTAACTCCGGATCACACCAACATTTACTCTATACTTCTTTAGTATTCTCGTGTCCCTGTTCTATAATAATTTCTTTATACGGCTCAACAAATTTTCACTCTGCTCTTTTTCAGAAAGCTGAATTCAGCTTGATTTTTCTGATCATTACCACAGCAAACTTTGCCTGACTTGACATCCAACATATAGATGTCTGTGCTTTTTTCTTTTATTGCTTTTAGTATCATTATTCTCAGACTTCTTTTCCCCAAAATATTCCAGTGGATCATATAGCTCCAAGTAATTTTCAACTTTTTCTGTGTGCCTTCATCTGTCTGATTTTACTAGGAAATTTCTTTAACCTTTCAACAGTTGTTTATTCAAAACAGTCTTAGCTGTAGACCTATGTTTTTATTGCTTGATTCTACTTGAACAGAAATAACCCATCACTTCTTAGTCCAAGATTATTTTCTACAAGCTTCTGAATTGTCTTATTTCTTGATAACATCAAGTCTAAACAGCATCCTTTTTCTTGTTTCAGTGACTATGTAATGAAGAAATCTGACAACTATCACACCCAGGATGTTTTCCAAGATGTTTCTACTAATGTCCTCTATTGAACAATTCCGGGTAATAATTCTATCTCTAATAATATCACAAATTTCCTATCCATATCCAAAACACACTGAGAGATTATCTGCCAGACTGCTGGCATCAGTCCAGGGGAAGCTGTTTTACCATCTTTGTTTTTTGTCCTTGTAAAAAATATACCTTAGGAGATAAAATGTGAATCAATTTAATTCACACTTAAAGAACCTTTGCCTGAGTGGAATTCAACATTTGGTTTTTGGATGCTATATGGAGCTTTGACTAATTCTGAACTATGCATCTGAGGGAAAAATGCTTAATTGTAGGTCCATCTTAGGTTTTTCATGTCTGAAATAGGCTGCTATAGTGGGAGCAGAGTCTGCATCCTGTATCTCAGGGGTAATGATGGGCAGATACCTGCTTTCTTTCATGTTACTGGAGTAATATTCCAGCTTGAGGCTCAGTGCTGTGATGATGCATAACAACACTGAGGAATACCCTATAATTCCAAGTTGGGCAAATCTTAAGACTTTGGTACGTGTTTGTGTAAAGAATAGATGCATGAATTTCCTTTGCATTTTATTAAACTGAGAACAATTCTGTACATGACTATTTAATGAGTGGGAAGACCAGAATGCATTTGGGAGTGAGAGGGAGAGAAAACAAATGTAAATAGCATTGAACTTTGTATTGCTGGTTGCCTGGTATTGAGCCCTAACAGCATGTGATATCTCTCATCTAATTAAAGATGAATCAAAACAAAAAAAATATTTTCTTAGTCATCCAAATCCATTCATTTTGCACCTAGTTAATCTCCTTTGAAGTGAAGTTTTGCCGTTAATTTTCCTTATGATAAAATTATACCAGAAATTTAAGCTGATCAAAGTTCACACTACTACCAAAGGGCTCACCCCTGTCCATACCCAACCACAGACCGTCAGCTTTTACCTTATGGCCTCATTAGTACCCATACATTCTGGATGGACACTATCCAACTGAAATGTTGTTCACTCAGTAAGTTATGATTAATTCTGAAGTCCTTGACTGGGTTCATCTTATACCCACTTGTATACTAGAGCCAGTAACTCCCAGCTGGCACCTGAGAAAAGGTGTGACTTAACTTAATCTCATTTTGCAAATGACTTTTAAGAAAAGAATTGCATGAAAGTGGGATAACTCTACCTCTGCTGTAGTCCTAAGCTTAGCTATTAGATCCAGACTAATATGCTACATACATCTGGTACCTCAGTGCATGGTAAAGATTTTATTTGCCTAACTGTGATTGTGCTGTTTTAAAGGGAGATTCTCTTCGCAAATCTGTGAACACACAGATAGTTTACACACTAGAATATCTGTGATGAGTGCAGATATTGCTAGACATCAGTTTCACAACAAACCCACAGTTGAAAAATTTAGGAAGGACTCTCTGAATTGCTTTTATCTTCATGCTATCTTATGCCATCTTAATGCAGGTTGATAAACTGAAACAATCTGAGTTGTATAACCATCACTTCCTGATAAAATATGTTTTGCAAGATGTATACATTCTGCATAAGAATATAAATTAAGTAAAAAATATGGACAGCACTAGATAAGACTTTCTTTTGACCTTTGTTTGCCAAAGCAGGAGATTGAAGGCAGAGATTTGTTTTCTGGCCTTTATAGAGAACACTGCAAATTTAGGATGTTTCTGGAACTGCTGTTGGCTGCTATAAGAGGCTGCTCTTCTCCTTGAACTCTTCAGATTTTTTTTATATCAGTGTTTTCTCTGTCTGTTAGATGCTAAGAAGAAGAATGTCTCCAGAGACAGGCACAGTTTTCTTTCTTGACTGATTCTGTTTAGAAAAAATTTCCTGCGGCAAAGAGAGGAAGAGATTTAGGAGCCAGGCATTTCAAAATAAAGGACAGGATAAGTCTAGATCTTATATAATCTATTTTTATTTACACTGAAATATTTCACTCCTAGGATAGTTTGCTGCTTGCCATAGTTCTGCTACCTTGAAGCACAGCTATATTCTACTGGAGGTTTTTGCTCTCTATTTAAGTACACCTTGAAGGTAAAGCTCTTGTAACCTCTAAAAGAAATTGAACCCACTGCTGGGAACAAATGGGGACACCTATATACAAGGACTTCCCTCCTGCTGCCAGGAATTATGTTTAGCAATGCGCATATATATATATATATATATATATATATATATATGCAAAGGTCTTGTATGACCAGCTTTCGTGCTTGAATGACTTCCTGACTATCTTTTCCATTTAGTGACCTGGTTAAGCATTTTCATTTCCTAAAAAGCTTTACAAACTCTCTGTCAAGTTTGTTTGTCAAGCACAGTTGTTTGGCATTGACACAGCATGGAGAGCTGTGCTACAAATATGCTCATAGGCATTACCAGGGATTTCTGCAGTAGAGGTATGTGGCCACTACAACGTGGTGCCAGAGGGTCCTCAGTAACTGTTGTTTTGTAAAGACCCATCACAACCAGAAAATGACCTTTCTCTTATTGCTGAGTGTAGCTGGCACTGATTAGTTATTTTTGACTAAGATATTGAACAGAGGTATCATAGAAGTTTGTTTTAGAGACGTATGCCTGTGAGTAGATTTCATTTTTATGAACGTCTCAGTACAATGTTAACCACAAATGAAACTGAGCTGATATGCCTCAGTCTGGGTGGGACAGACTCAGTTCTTTGAGAACTCTGAGCAAGCCATTCTAGTTTTGAACCATTTTCAGTTCAGTTTGTATATAAGCAGGTTACTGTTTGAAATGCCATTCCCAATAATACATTGAGATCTTTTTAATATACATGCCAAAAACCCTTGTTGTTCTGGAATTGCTGTGCTTGAAATGCAGGGAGGGATGTGCCTTCCTGTTACTGCAAAAGAATTAACAGACTTAATTATAGGAATCTGAAGCATTTCACAGTTAATTGCTATCAAGGAATGTACACAGATCAATAAAGTAGGCTTTTTGTTAGAACCATCTATTTTTTTTACCTGGATGAGCAAGACAGAGGTCTGCACTGTCTTATTGGCATCCTGGCTGAGCCAGTCACTACTACAATATAACACCTGAGAGTCTTTGGGGAGGCTCATGCCTTGAGCATTTGTCATCTTGAGAGTAGTTTCTGTTCAGTGGGGCTGGAGGTTCCCTCTGTCTGACCCTGCAAGCAACAAGGGGATGTGGAAAGAAATGAACTAAGGATTTACTGTTGCTTTAGCAAGCCAAAGCTACAGTGAAAAATAATGCAGAAGGGGTAGCTGGAGCTGCCTGATAACTCATACAGATTCATGGGGAGACTGAAGCCAATGAATTTAATCTCTTGGTTCGTGGGTGGTGAGGAGCAGAGCCAGGACAGCATGCAGTGTCATGCAATGTGGCAAGAGAAGGTAGAAGAGAAAGAATACTAATCTGGAAATTGTTTTTATTTATGAAAATAGGCTGTTGGGATTTTTTTTTCATTTTGTTTTTGTTTTTTTAAACTGGGTTTATACCTTATGAGTGTCCAGGCAGGTTGAGAGTATAGGTTATGTTATTATGTCCCATCTGCCAAATCTAAATGCACAAATTCAGTTTGGATGGGTTAAGACAATTTTATAAGCCATGTTGCCATTTTGCTCTCTTCCCTGTGTAGCTCTGTATTTTGCCAGTGTTTTGGAAGCACAGTCAGTCCTCAATCACACACACACACACACACACACACACGCATGCGCGAGCTTCAGAGATAAAAGCTGATTCATCTTAAAAAAGAGGAAAATACAACTTGCTACCAGTCTTAAATTTGCTAGTCACTGCATTGCCCCCTCTCTTTCCTGGATGAAGGTGAGGTGAAAGATATCCTCCAGGCACAAGAGAAGGATCAAAACTCTGGGCTGCCAAGATACAAATGCATGGTATCATCCTGAGTATATACAGGTGCTCAGAGGAGGCATGTCCTCCAGGCCTCCTCTGTTAATTTTCAAGAATTCAACTCAATTCTATCTCCTTCTTTGCACTCAGAAGCACAAAGTAGCTAACCCCAAGGGCAGGAGTTATGTTAAGGACTCTCTAGAGGACCTGAAGTAGATTAACAATTTAAAGAGAGAAAGCTGCAAAGGTGAGTTGTGTGAAGAAAACCTTACTGGCTTATTGACCCTTGCTGCAGTGCTACCACTGAGCTGACAAGGAGCAATCCCATAATTTTTATATCTAGGAAAGAGGAATGCTGTAAAGCACTTAATCAGGGAGTCCAAAAAGAGCCATAGGTATTCTGGTCTTGAACTTAGAGTTGAAGGAAAAAGGTTGATGTTTCAGGGGATGATCCACAGCAGCTTTCCTGAGTAAGCAACAAATAAATGAGTATTATCATGAAGGAGCTAGCTACCAACCAGGGCATGAAATTCTCAATACCTCCCCTTGCCAAGGACTGCTAGGAATAATTCCTGCCTAATGCCCAAGGAAGACACTGGTATTTGCTTTCTCTATTCCCTTCTTGCACTATGAAGTCATTATGTCAAATGATGTGTCTCCATCTCTGGACTGACTGTGAAGAAGGTGGTAGCCACCACTCTACTCTGTGCTGAACCCAAGACTGCCTGCAGATCCTTCTTAAATTGGAGTGGCCTAAGCCATGGAGGGAAGTCCAGTGGAAAGACATTTGGATTTTACCTTCTTGGTCTGAAGGCTTAGGCTGCCCAGCTGACCCCACACTGAGATACTTCTTTCTGCAAAAGTGAACACTGCTATAAGCCAGAGTGTAACTCAGGTACTGTAAGCTTCCTTCAGAGTTGCAGAAAAGAGTAATCTCCAGACAGCAGCTCATTCAAACTGTTTGGGACATCTCCTTTAGATACCTGCCTCTGAGATACAAAATTCCTATGTGAGGCATTTGATTTGTTTCTGAATAGCCTTAAATAACATTCCTGATGGTGTTCTTGAGAACTGAGACTAGAGATACTTGGAAAAAAACACGTCCAGTTTGATCGTCTGCATTTCGATGGCGAGAGAGTCTAGGTATGAAATGGAACATTTTGCCATAAAACATCCTTGTAATCTAAGTACTTTGGACTTAAAAAAAAAAAAAAATCAAAAATTTCAAATAAAATGTATTTTCATGTTTTAAAAGTTTTTTTATTCTAACCTAAACTATTCTTAATTAATATTCAAGAAGGCATTCATGAAATATAAAGGTGACTTTCTGTGTGTTTTTTCCTCAGGAAATGAGTTCACTTTCAAACTTCTTATCATGGGACAGGTTCTATTCTTATCTGCATCCACCCAGATCTGTTGGTTCTGTACTACAGTGATAGCTGCAGACATGGTTTAGCCCTTTGACTTAGAGTTAAGTCAGAGTCAGTATCAAAGACATGGTCAAAATATCCTTTCAATTACTGTCACACAAGCCTCCCCCTTCACAGAATAAATGATTTTTATTGCTTTGTGGGTTTTGCCAAGCCCTGGGTATTATTGTGCCGTGGGTTTTATACTTTGAAATAGGTTATAGGATAAGGAACCATAAATATTAATTCTTCAGAACATCTTCTGAACAGCTTCCTCACCAGTGCTGTCTGGGGTTTGCCCATAATCACATGCCGTCAGGCTCCCTGCCCTTTGTCCTTCTTGCTTAATCAGGACAGGAAATAAAGCAAAATAATGAACCAGGGGCTTTTAAATGTTGATTTCTGTGCATGTGGCACACCATGTGGAATTACTCTCAGGAAAAAAAGCTCTGATAGAGGCGTTTCCAACTGATGAAATGTCTTAGGTAAACTACAGAAAAGGAGTTGCTTGCTGTGGGTTCCTAGACCAAAGAATATGCTGAAACACGCCATGGCAGACTGACAGGGAAACCACAGACTAAACAATCGTGCTATACAAAAAGACCTTCCTTAGGAAGAGTTTCAAGAGATGACTTGCTGATAGGATGCAGCAATTAGCCTCTAGCCACGCTTTGTATTCAGACATGGATGGAATGGTCTGAAGGACAAGGAGATGGTATTTGAATGTACAGAGAAGACTCTGATCTTCTAACCTTTTGGGGATATATAGCATATGCAAGCTGAGAGAAAGTTGCTTTTGAAAGGGGATTAAAAGTTCTTGGCTATAATGAAAGGCTTTATAAACCGCTTTGCTGAAGTCATCCCTTATCCTGTTTAGGTGAGGGTTAGCTGTCCATCAGTCATGCTCAAAAGGAGGGCTGCAAAGCACATATCCCATTTACAACACACAGCTCTGAAACATCCCCATGAAGTACTGCATACTAAATGCAAGCCCCATGAAAGCAGTTATCTCTGATGTTTGCAACATTTTTGGTTGCTGTGGGCTTGATTGTTTAAGGCATTTTGCCTATCTGTGCCCTGTGTCTCTGTCTAACTTGCAAGAGAAGAGATGGTCGTTACTAAGTTGCTGTGGAGCTACAGAAAGAAAAGGGAAAATGCATGAATTAATGCAAAACCCAGAGATACCAGAGAACTTGAGGGTATTTTTTTCCTGCACTTTGAAATGTCACTTTTGCCATGTCACTGGCAGAAAGGGAAACCCAGAGGCCTCCTCTGTGCAGAACTAGATAAAATTGCCTTCAAAAGAGAAGAGTGCATAAAGGTAATTCTTCCTCCTTCTGATGTGCTGTGACCTACCAGCAGATTTTCTTTGTCTTTTTTTCAACTTTTGCAAATTCAGACAGACCTTCAAGTCTTTTCTTTTACTCTTTTGAGCTGTGAAAATATCTCCTAACCCTGTCTTCTCTAATGCATTGCATACATGATTATAATCCTGACAAGTCACATTTAGTTCAAGTACAAGAGCACTCTCTCTCTCTGACTCTGGCTCTCTGCGCTCCTCTTTTCTTTCCCAGGATTTTTCTCATTTAAAAATGTGTTTAAAGAAAGCAAATAGTTCCCAAATATGAGTGCATTCCTGAACTGACTTCTGCAATTTCAGACCTGATACCAGAACAAGTATTTTCTGAGCTCACATTTTTGTAATTTAAAGTTTTACACATTCTTTGGAAGTCTCCAAAGACAACTCGTACACTAGCATACTCCATGGCTATGTGTCTCATGTCAATAAAATATATGAAATGTCCATTTCAGTGAAGTTATCTGTTTCTAAAAACCCATACTGAGTCATGATAATTACTGTTCTGAATAAATCAACACTTAAATAAATGGTAAAGCAGAAAACAGAGAATCCATATGTCTATTAAAGGCTGTCTAACTGAGTAAGGCATTTGGTGTGTATAACACTGTTATAACAATTTGTGAAATCACGTAATTGTAAGAATAGTTGTTATGAAAGCAGTATCCTCAGATTCAGTGTGATGATTCACATGAGGAGTTTGCAGAAGGCGGCAGTTGCTAGAGTTGTTACTAGATTCATAAATCCTGAGTATTCTTTCTGTTAGCTCTGCCTTTAAAATCACATTGCAGATGCACTGTAAACTGACTATAAACACTAGGAAATAGAAATACATATTTAACTAAGGGGGTGACAGTGTGTGTTAGACCTTTAGGTGTCTTTAGTATGCTAACAGAATGTATGAGCTTTTTGAAGTTGTTAGCAGTGCTTAGTATACAGTCCTCACTGCTCAGCTATAATTGTGTGAACTCTAAATGAGAAATTGAATTTGCTGTATTACCAGGTGTATGGCCTCACAGTAAAAGTCAAGGATGTTGCATGCCTAGTTGTTTATCCTGGCCATTATACAGTACCATTTTTTTGTCTTTGGAAGTATTGGTAGATTGAGTAGGATCTCAATCTGCAGTGATTTTCTGTTAAATCCTTGCTCTGAAGATGAGACGTTCCTTGTATTTTTAATCTTTTATTTATTTATTTATCTATTTATTTATCTATTTATTTATTTATTTAATTACAATGTGTGCACGTTAATGTGGCCCTGCTGTTTGTGCTTTCCAGCACATCAAAAGCAAATGCCAGCAGTAAGACTATGCTCTGGAAAAGTTTGAAAAGTTAATGCTTTTATTTGGCCACAGCTTCCTAGAGGCTTAACGTTACTAGCCTTTTCCACCTGTGAGCTGAACTTACTGTATTTTAACATTTAACATAGAAGGAAGTTCTTGCCTCTAACTTTTAACCAGTTGGCATGGATGTATATAATTCCAAATTCCTTTAAGGCCTTCTTTATGCTACTACAGGCATTGACACTTTCTCTACAGCACACCTAAGTAATTTGCCGTGTATAGCCTCAGGACTACATATTCTCTAATTAGTATCTTATTCTATTTCTTCTCCCACCACCGCCCCCATCCCCATCTCTCTCTCTGTCCCCTCAGGGACTTGCATGGTTTCAGAGTAATGCACTGCAGAATTTCTCAGTTCACTACATCTAGGATATTCTTTCTCCTATAAAAGTAATAATAATAGTAAAGCAATGATGATATTATTTGTAAATTACAGACTATTTATGACTAATTATTTCACTGAGTGTATGACTATCATTCCCCATACCCTTCAGAGTAATTATGGAGAAGGAAACAAACCAGTAATGTGTCTTCAAAAATAGGTATTTGAGTTTCTAGAAAAAGGAAATGTGAAAATAGTGGCTTCCAGTGCTGAGATTAATTTAAAAAAAAAAAAAAAAAAAAGATTGCACATCAGAATCAGCAATTAATAAATTGTTCTAAACTTTAAGGAACATTTATTTTACATTCATGTAAGAATGCATCAGATCACTGTGGAAGTGCAGTAAAAATAAATAAACGATGTGCTTCTGCACAAAGCTTATTTCAGAGGATTTGGGGTTTGAGTCTTTAGACTGATTAAAGGCAGGCATTGACATTCAAAGCCTATATGAACACTTGGGTGTAAAATATGTCCAATTTATACTTTTCAGATTTTAGTTTCACATTGACCATCCTTAAACTTAAATAGTAAAATCCCTTTCTTCTTTAAATAATTGTTGCCCTACTATTAGGAATATGATGGGGAAAATAAAAACAATAATTAGAAAAAGACCATGTAGATCCAATCCCTGCATTACTACTGTCATTAAAGACGAGGCAGTGCTGTAAAGAAGCTCCAGCACTGCTAAAGTACACACACGGTGATAAAACAAATGAGTCCCTACGTAGCAAAAATGAGCATGAGAAATAATAGTAAACTAGCTTCAGTATGGAAGGTTATCTTGGGAGTGCTTATTCTCTGCTCTTGTGCACCAGGTTTGGTGCATCAGGTCTCCTTTACTGCATTCTTAATTCCATTTTTGCTCTGTGAATTTGTAATAAATCAATACCGATTTAAGGAAGATTTTTGTCAGTGCAACTTCTGGTGTACATCAAATGAGTGTAGATGGTGTCAAAACCCTTGACTCTGGGAAGCCTTAGAGACAGGCAAAAAAGCATTACCTGATACTTCTGAAATAAATCCTGTTACTTATTTTTATACTGGTGACCCCTATGTTGAAGGGAAATTGAGGTTGCTCAGCATGAAAAATGGGGATGGACGGGGAGCAGAAGTATAATGGCTCCTACTGGTTTTATTTCTGGTTTTATGCACCCTGGACAAAAACGTTGGTATTCATCTCAGCAAGGTATAGACAATGTATCTGTCCATAGCTAAGCTAGTTATCAAAGAATTCCTATATCGACTTTTTCTCCACTGAGAAAGAAAAATATATCTTATAGCGAAACTGACCTCCTCAAAAGTTGATGTCCTACTTAGGTCAGATGATTCACTTTAAAAGTGCTTCGTTGTCTACACTGAGTGTAAATAGAAGGCAGGTGGCCAACTCATTGATAGTACCTGATGTCTGAGAGGTATGTCATCTAAGGGACCAGAAGTTCAATGGAGCATGTGGGCTACTGGATACAGAGCACCTACAGCATCAGTTTACACACTTGGAGTGAATATTGTATAAACTACACAGAAAGCTCTTACAATTTCAGCAGCAATTTCTTTGCCTTTCATCGTGTTTTTACTAACAGAACATAAAGTGTTGGCTTAATCAGTCATTCTCTTTTCTTGAAGAAGAGTTCAGCAATGTAACCATCAGTGGCTTATATACTGGTAAAGTAGCATAAATTTCTTGGTAAACTCAAAAGAAAATGCAAGACCATGGTCTTTTTCACCAATGCAACCTTTTCACCAGTGCTGCTTGTGAGAGATGACTTGTAAAAGCAGGTCTGTGAGAAACAAGGACTAAGAAAAACAGCATGAGAAAGAGATAAAAGTTAGCAGGGGGAGTGGAGGCCCTTCCAGCTAAGGAATGTCTCAAACACTTGTAAGTAATGATACTGTAGCCATGGGGTGGATAGTGTGGAAGTTGAAGCTGATAAGGCTGCTCAAATAACAGAGGATGCAGCTGTGTTCCATTTCTCCCTTTGACCACACCACAAAAAGTAATAGTGGAGGTTTTCAAGATGTGCATATTACGTTCTTTCCAAGCACAGTTTCTGCTTTCCCACGTTTCGGCACTGAAACTCTGTTATGAAGACCTAACAGTTTAATTATTCAGTTCCAATCCACCAAACTTTAGTCTCAAACTCTGCCACACTGATGCCATCCTAGAAGAATAATAGTTCCTCTCTCTAAAAGTTCAGATCATTTTGGAAGTGTGAAAAAATCCATCCCTGTATTTATGTTGTGGTTGGGCTACAAGTGCTAGGTTTGTCCTGAAGGCAATTTGATGTCCTGTGGACTCCAGCTAGTCCTACTTCTGCTGGAACTTTCCTGTGAAAAGTGCACACTACTTCCGTGATAGGATGTACATGACAGAAAGACTTCTTGCCCTATTTGTATCAAACTAATTGCCAAGACTGCTGACTACAAATAGTGACACATAAGAGCACATAAACTTAGAAGAAAACTCTCCCTAAAGATGACAGTCCTCAAGGGTAGGAAAGAGGGAATGAACTAAATTTGGCAAATGACCATCCCCTTGTAAACACACTACAGAACGCACTTAAATGGTGTATGGTAATGAGTGCAGGGCAAAGAAAGAGATAGATTGACATGGGTATTTATCACTGGCTTTTGGGATAAATGTTTCTGTGAAATCTCCACAGTCCTGACATTTATATCATGGTTTCAAAGAGGCTGTTAAACTAAAAAAATTATAGGTTTTAGAAGATATCCCCAGTAAAACTACCTTATTTTTCCCCCTTCTATGCTACCAAATCTTGTTCTATTTCTTTGGTTTAGATGAGCTTGCACTCCGCTGGACTGCTGAATGAATCCTCTCAGTTCTCCTGTCTTTGAGCCCAGATATTCTTAATGATGTTTAACATCTTTAGATCAGGAGGCTATTCAAAAACCTAATAACATCATGTTTCAGGTTTTTTTTTTTTTTATTTTCAATACCTCTCAGATTTCCTTTCAGACTTCATAGTATTTCAGAATTACCTCTCTTGTTGCTTTCATATGTTATGGAAGAAACAGAATTAAAAGTGGATTCAGAATAATTCTATTACTTAAGTAAATACAAATTGTAAGAGTAGCATTTATAAACTGCTTCTCTGACAGCTTTTCTAGCTTCTAAAATACAGAACACAATGGAATCAGTAGAGTGCTCAAGAAATATCTAAATGCTTACTGCTTGCAATGATTTGTAAAATCTTCAGCTAGCAAATTGTCTCAGATGTCATTTGGGATTGTTCCTACATCATTGTTAAACTACAAGCTTCATTCTGAATGGAGGCCTGCCTACCTACTATGTTGATTTTTCTTATTAATAGCAGGTTAAAGTTCAGAGTGGAAAAATCAATGATTGCCTTTGGGCACCCATCATTGGATTGAGGTTGAGGTAACCTGGGAGTAAAAGCAATTATGCTATGATCATGTGATGACATTGAGCAACAGGGAGCATAACAGAGACCTATAAAGGAAACAAGGACTTACTCTCTGACCTAGAGGAAGAGACCAAAAGCAGAAAGATGGCTGACTCAAGGGAGGGTCCCTCCATGCTCTTGGAAAATGAGTGTGATATGGAGAAAAGGGAAATCTTCCAAACACAAAGCTATAAAACATTCTTCCTCAGTTCCGTACCCCTCTAATATCCTTCGACTCAGTTCAAAACAGTCCATAAAGACATGTTCTTTCTGTATCTAGTTCTTGATATATTGTGCAGTTCCTGTATTATTCACTCCATATATTCCTTAGAATGAATGTGTATTTGCCTCAGAGCTTCTGAAGTGCTTATTGTCCTTTTACTTCAGATAGTTCCCTTCCCAAGCCGTTTTTAGAAGGGGGGTTGTTTGAACAGTGAGAGAGCTGCTTGTGATCATTATGGTCTTGTGGTTTCTTGCTCCTGTAGGAGGATGAAAAAATGTTGTCTTGACTTTTATTTATTGTACAAAACTTACAGAAGCCAGGTCCCAGACAAACAAAAGACAATACAACTTCATGCTGTATAACTGTGGAACAACTTTCCACATGATGTTGTGGATAAAGCAATTAGACAAATTAATGGAGAGAAAAGTCACATCAGGAGCAATTACAGAGTTAACATTTTGGATCAGGAATTTCCTAAGTCATAAATCATGGGACAACGGGAAAATACTCTGAAGATAAGTTACTCTACTTTTATTGTGTTCCTGTATTCCTCTCTTGGCATTCACTATTGCCAACAAGGAACTGAGGTAAGGTGTTGAGCTATATGGTACAGCTATTTTCATGTACTGTTGAGCATAAGAGTACTGTCTTGCCTTTGGGTGAAGTCATGGCTTCTGTTGAATTGGGAACTCTGTGGGAAATGTCAGTAATCTCGACATTTTGAGAGAAGCATCAGCTCCCATGTCACATGTCCCAGTGGGAATTGGAAGCCTTAGGTTTCCCTACAAATATTTTATTTCTGGTTTTGAAAGTAAAAATGCCCTTCAGCAATAACCCTTGAAATATTTCTATTTTCTCCCTGCAAAATAATATTTTATATTCTTCATTTTAATTCCCTCTGTGTTGCTTTAGATCAGCTCCATAGCAAAGTAGGTATTTTTATAGTGCTAAGACAGCTGGTGCCCCAGCTAGTCTCTTATACTGGCTCTCACCACTCTGTGCCACAGAGGAATTTGAAAGAATCCCATCAGCAGTCAGTAACAGAAGGATATACTCTGGAAATGCCTCTAGCTCCCCCTCTTTGTTATAAATAAGGCCATCCCTGAAATCGCAGGGTTAGAATCCCTTTCAAAATATTTAGCTATATTTTATAACTTTGTCATTGTAAACTGTGCATCTTTGTTAACGATATATTCAGATCAGCTTTCCGATTTTACTAAGAGCTTAACTTTCTATTGTTTTCTCTTTGCTTCTTGTCTCTTTTAATCTCTTCTGGCATGTTTACTTCATTTGAATGGCAATATCTACCTCTTTTTTTCATTCCTATTTGCCTCATTCATCCTAAGAAAGTCCCTGAATAAACAAAATAGAGACAGATGATATTAGAAATTACGCTTAAGGGAAAATCTTCCAAATGAAGAAGTATACCACCAATTTAAACCCAAATTGTCCCCAAGTAAAGAACCATAGGAACATTCTGAAGGAGATAATATTATTCAAGAAAAAGACAATTTTCCAGCTTCTGTGGAATTATTATTTAAAACATAAGCAAATGTACTTAATGCTTACAATAAATGCTCTACATTATTTAGATATTTTATGTGTTGAACTGAAAACAAAAAATTATTTCATATTGTTATAAAATATTTCTAAGTTTAAAGAGTTTTCTCTTTACACTACATTTTTTCTCTGTATTTATTAAACAGAGATCAGTATTCTGAACAGGCTTTCTGTCAGATACATTTTTGAATAGTGATGTCATTTCACACAATGTATTACTCAAATTAGAATTCATAAGTATTATCCATGCAAATGCCCATTGCAGGGAAAAGAGACTATACCATATTGCTTCTAATTCTCTTTCCTGAAAAAAGGCCTAGATGGAAAGGAACTGGAGAAGCTTATTCACTGGTCATTGTCACTGTATTTCGTAGTATAAATGCTAGAGGGGCATGTGGAGAGGTATTAAATTTATTCATAATGCTGATGCTTTAGAGAAAGGAGGAAATTGAGCACAGAGCTTGATTTGTTCAGAAAAAGGATCAAAGTTGAACCTAATTAACTTAATAATATACTTGCTAAGAATGTGTTCAGGGAACAGAAATAGCCAAGACTATATGGACATGGGATTCATTTGCTAAGATGATAAAGATAAAGATAAAATAAAATGAGAAGATGTTCAGAATGAACCCAAAGGAAAAAACACTATCAGTGACTTTATATGTGATCAAAACATGTACAGAAGCACAGAAAAATGCCTTCTCTCCAAGGAAGAACTCATTCATTCCATGTCTCAATACCATCAACTATCCTAAACATAGAAGCCATTTTGTTATGCATATGAATAATATAATCTTCCAGTTGGGTGCTTATGTCTTAAAATCAAAATCTGAGTCAGCATATATGTTGATTGTGACTTAGAAATAATTCTACTTTGTGCATCACAATCACTGACTCTTCTAAATAAAGCAAATATAGATTTTATCATGTAATGGAATAACATTTCCTAGCTGGATGCTTATGTCTTAAAACCGAAATCTCCAGTTTCATGTTTGAATGTTGACAGCTGCAGAGACTCTAGGAACTGAGACTCATACCCTTGATACTGAGGCTTTGCACTAAATACTAGTACTGACAACCTTTCATGTTTGTGCTCTATCTATAATGCTGTCAGTTCAGTCAGCTGCTTTAGCAAAGTGGTGGTAGCAGGCTGCTGCAAAGCTTCTTAAAAGCCACTACAGATTCCTGGGATGCAGGTAAGGGGGTGGTAGGAAAATACTCTGTGTGTGTGTGTGTGCATATATATATATATATATATATATATATATGGAGTATATAGGGGGAAAATTTGGAAAGACCCTGCTGAACAGCTGGTATAAACTGTATGTGTATGTCTTCCTCCAAAGAATCAATGCAGCTCAAATTCTGCAAGGAAAACAGCTTAATGAATCAACACATAATTCTGTCCTCAATTTTAAGCTGAAATAAGCATGGTTCTGAGGATGTTGAACACCATCTTTAACTAGAAGACTGTCTCTGCAATTCTAGTGTCTCAGAATTTGAAAACACAAGGGGAAATAATTTTGTGTTTGCTTCAAAGTCTTAGGAGGCCCTGTAAGTGGATGGGAGTGAAATGCAATACTCCCTGGAACATGGTGATTTGAGGCTGTTATTGTTTATCAGTTTGGCTGGCAGACTGCTAGGAGAGAAACAAAGAGGCTTCCCTGCCTCTTGAGTTAACCTTCTCCTCCCATGTTCATTAATTTTCATTGGTCATAAAGACTCATTCCCAGTTCTAGGTCTGTGTAGTCGTTTATCATCATCAAAGAGCACTAAAAGGTCTGTCGGCTTTCCTGTTTTATTTTTTTAATTGTTTAGTTTTACCTTTTCTTTCTCTCCTCTTCTCACTTCAGCCTTTCAATCAGAAACTGTCAAACTGGAGGATCTGAGAAGAAGTGAAACAAATGCCTCCATATTCTTTCCTCCATAAAGCAATACGTATGGCACATCAGCAACCTTACTGAAAAACTCATCACAGACTCTGTGTTGTCTGGATTTGCTGTAGGTACTCCTTTCCTCTATGGGTAGGACCCAACCCAAGGAGGACAGTTCTTCACAAACCATAGCAATAAGGGGCACTAGGGAGTCACTTGGCCAGAGCAGACATCGACACTATTTCTTTACGTCCAGTGGAATTCAAATCCATTAAAAAGACATTGGCTTTGAAGCTGTGAATCCTAGCTTTGCCAGACTGGAGGGCAGTGTTCAGGTTTTCTCCCAGAGTCTGAAAAAGGCAAAGAGGGAGCTTTTAAACTGCAAACTTCTACCTTCACCTCCTATTTGTTTCTTGTCCTTTGGCATGGACAGGAAAGTAGAAACATCTCAAAATCACAGAAAGTGATGTTCAGGATGCTGAAATAAGTCTTCTGTAATTCTTTTCATTATATTTTTTTCACTTTCTCAATGCTAGATTTTGACCCACATTCAGGTTTTGACAGATTGGAAGACATATAACTAATGGACCATGAAATTGTTGCAGGTGTAATTAAAAATATATTAGATCGGTAAAAATAGATACATGCAGTGACTTTTGATAGTGGTGCCCGTCAGCCTGCAAAACAGGAAACCTTCCTGCTTCCTTAACATCTTGTCTCTTTCCTTCCAGCCTGGAATAAAGAAGTCAAGACGTACAGATCTCATCTTCATCACTTCTACAGATGGATAGCGAGAGTTTGTTTAGCAAAGATACCCTGCTCCTTTGTGCATACTTGTGAATTGCCTGTAACACACTATTATTTCTGTAAATGTGCTTCCTATTTTTAGTTAGAAGGCAAATCCCCTGTGCAAACCAGTTCAAGGTTTATCAGTTAATCACAATTTATTCCTTGTGGTTTTCCTCTGAGCATCCTGGAGTTTGCTAACAAGGTTATGTGAGTCGTAATGTGGCATCATTTATCCTGCTAGTTTGAATGACTATTATATAAAGAACATTTTTCAGTCTCATTTTTGTTTAATATACCTTGCTGTGTTAACAATGAATTTGAGAAGGCAAAAAAAAAAGGTTGGCTCCATTACTCATACCTGCAGCAAGGTCCTTAAGTCCTAGTATAAGGGTATAGGAAGGAATTTTCCAACAGGGAAAATGGTTTTGCTTCTATATCCCATGGATCTTTGTTTTCATTAACGTTTTTATTAATCAATTTTTATGCGTTTACTTTTTTCTGAAGTTTCATATTAATTATCATATCTTCTAACTTCCTTCCAGGTATGTTACTCATTCCACCACCCTCCTGACAGCACATTTCACCAGTTTTGTATCTGACTGTGTGATTTCTCACCCAAATTCCCTTCACAAGGTATTCTGCCACTGAGATCCAACAGTTCTGCACTGTTTTGTTCTGGTTTTGTGGGATTTTAAAAAAAAAATTTTCTCCCATTCAGTTCTTGTGTTTGTTCTGACCAAAGTCAGTCAAATGTTACTTCTAAATTATGTTTTAAAAGTCAGTTAGTTATGTTCTTCCAAAGAGAGTGTTCATACCATCATATATTTGGTAAGATATCTGCAAGTAATAAACTGCTCTTATGATCAAATTCTCCTAGGAAATATTTACTGAATTAACAGAAAACTATTACTTGAATCACTGTATAAGATAAACACTTCCTACAAATGGATTATCTAAGTTGGGGCTATTTCATTAACTGGAGTAAGAGGTTGAGTAGGAACATCTGGGTTTTGTAATATGAGTCCATATATACTTTTGCACCAAAAAAAAGGTATTTTGTGATTTATTGTGCACAGACAAGCCCTCAGTGGCAGAAATATTGTCATGTCATATGTGCTCTTTCTTACCCAACATAAATATCTGTGACAACTAAGTACATGTTTTTATTAAGTTTTTGAAAATGAAAATGACTGTAGAGGTTATTGGTCTGTTCTGCAGTCTTGAACTCCTTAGCATGATAGGGTAGTTATTCTGTAACTCACTGCCTCCCTGACTGGAGATTCGTAGAGCTGTCAATTCCATCTTCCATCAGAACCCATTTACATTGTGACATCCCTCTGAGACTTGATCCTCACTCTTGTTTTACATTTGATGTGCTTGTGTTCAACTCATGAGGACCCACGTTCATTCTGCATGCAGTTCCATGGGCTGGGTGACACTCCATGGTGCTGCTAGTGAGAGAGACTCCTTTGTTGTGAAGTAGCTATTCTGAAGTGGGAGACATCACAGTGTCATACCCCTCTAGCTCCAAAGGCATTTTTCTCTTTATTGAGGCCTTCTATGGGTTTGGGTGTGTGTCTTCCTCAGAATTTGTACACCGCCAAAGAAACCAGTCTTTAGAAAATTGTTCTGGAAAAGATTTCAAACACTAATCAAACTATCCAACCTGTGAGAAAGATGACAAAGTATACGTTAACATCTGGAAGAGGTATGTCTAACTTGTCCTTAAGATCTTCCTTTGGAATATAAATTCAGGTGATGCAATACGTACAAACAAGGAAATGCAGACTCATCTAGCTTTCTGATAGCCTTCAGCAGGGGTATTTGTTGTTGTATTCTGTTGTCTGGAACTTTGTCCTCATATACAGGAGGTGAGGAGCAGTGCTTACTCTACCTGAACAATTTATCTTTTGTGATCTCAATTAACAGCATTATAGACATAACTCCTTCCCTTCCTTTTGCTATAGACAACAGTCAGCTACATCTCACTTAAAGCCCAATTTTTCAAAATGTTACTAAGTCTGAAACCTATTCATACCGAACAGAAATACTTCTATATCAGTCATGGATGCTTTAATTTGTATAAGGATGACATGTGCACTGATGGCACAGAGGGAATAAAAATACATCTTGACCAAGACTGGTCAGGAAGTCAAGGACTTCCTAGACTGTGTGTCATGGTAGACTCTTACATGTTCACGTGAATAACTAAATGAAATATTCACTATTACTTATTTATTTCCTCATCTCATTCACTGTAATGAACCCTTAGCTTTAACTGGCTTTAGATGTTGATATTGAACTTATCATCCTTTACCAGCAATTTTCCTCCTCAGAGAAACTTCTGTTTGTTTTTCCAAACTCAAGAATTGGATGTCTGTGGGACTGCTTTGCTGATTAAGGATATCAATTAAAGTCAGACACCAGAGTGAGGAGGCATATTTTACTGGGGATAACCAAATAATGTAACAGAGTAATACAGAAAATATGCAGTAAGAAAAGGCAGAATAGTGCACTTAAAGCAGCAAACAAGAAAATACGGGGTAATGCATCAAATCATTAGTACACAAGAAAGAAAATAGTGATTAAGAAAGACACATCACCACTTGCACACGTTCCCATCACCCAGCCCCGCAGTGGCTGGGCAGCCCCGGTTACAGTGAGGGTTTGGGGAGCCTGTCCCGGCAAGGGGGAAATCCTACACGGTGCGTCCCCCACAGGTGAGGCTGCCAAAGTCCCTGCAAACGGGTCCAGCCTTATATACCAGAGATCGACAAGCCAGAATAGCTGGCACCTTTGTTTTGAGTGGAGAATTTCTGGTTTCATTCTCCTGTTGGATTCCACCCAAAGCCTGGCCAGGGCTCGGGGGGGGAAACCAAGGGAGTTTCTAACAAGGCCAGATACTTGGGTTCTCAGCCTTGAACAAGGCTAAACAAGGGAAGTTGGATACATTCTCCCCTCACTACGGATTATATGGTGTCTAAGCTGCATCTTTCACTAGTGAGCTTACATACTTTGTTAATGATTACAGACTAAGTTAGCAGCTTCGGCTTGGGACCTGTTGTTCAGGCTGCAGTATTTCAATGCTTTAGCACTTTTTACATCAGCAGAGGTAGTTTGTTATAACTTAGTACAATACCTACTAGCACAATGGTTATCAGTTATAAAATATACAGGATTCATCTATAGGTCAACTCTGGCTTGGGCCAGCTGTTGAAGCCTTAGCACTTCAGGGACCACAGAGAATAATAATTCCTCCTCCCTCTCCCAAGAAGTAGCTATTTGGCTTTTCAGTTCTCTTAGGTTTGTGGCTGCATCCATCCCTGCTTTTGCCAACTTCCTCTGCCCTACTCTGATCTCAAGTCATTACACACACTCAGTGTTACTAGGTGACCAGTTTTAATTGGAAAATCTTTGCAGATCATTATTTATACACATCTCCTGGACCTTGTCCCATTGTAGAAACCATATTGAAAACTGAGATTGTATGCATGAAAAATTGCAAAGTAAATCTGAAGACTTCATTTCAAAGAGTCTTTCTGTCTGCCTCTTTGTGGCATTCAACTGGCCAGTATCAGCAAATACTTCCTCCACTACTGTGCTATAAAACCTTTGAACTGCTTACTCTGTAGGTCAAAAGGGACTGGAAGGGATCCAAAGGAACCAGGTAACTTCAAGGGAAAATCTAATGACATTATCTGAAGAAAAGTTATTAACTGATGTTCAAAATTACCTACTCCCAGTTTCAGTGTTTCCACCAAAACCTGCTTTTTGCTTTTGTCAGGGTTTTGTACTTGTTATTTTTGAGGGATTAAAAATATTTTTTATTGGGATGTTTCATTCTGAGATTTTTCCTCACTGGGATGAGACCTTTGAAGTATTGCACTGAGATATTGATCAGACTCTCATTACCATTCCATGTTATTTTCATCATCTGGTGGAGAATTTGTGCTGAAAGGAAAGACAAAAAAAAAATGAACTTGATCCAGTGATGAGCTGTGTATGTTCTGCATTGAAATGGAAGCAGTCCCAGAATGGTTTCCAAAATGGTTCTAGTTGGACAGCAGGACCTAGCTGCATTATAAAACAAAATAGATATAAAGTTGTTAAAGTATAAAAATTAAATAATAATAACAAAATACAACAGTCTTGAGATGTGGGCACATGTAAACCTTATGAGGTTCAACAAGACCAAGTGCAAGGTCCTGCACCTGGGTTGGGGAAACCCCCAGTATCAATACAGGCTGGGGGATGAAGGGATTGAGAGCAGCCCTGCTGAGAAGGACTTGGGGATATTAGTGGATGAAAAACTGAATGTGAGCTGGTAATATGCGCTCGCAACCCCGAGAGCCACCTGTATCCTGGGCTGCATAAAAAGAAGCATGACCAGCAGGTTGAGAGAGGTGATTCTCCCCCTCTACTCTGCTCTCATGAGACCTCATCTGGAGTACTGCCTTCAGCTCTGGGATGCCCAGCACAGAAAAGATATGGACATGTAAGAGTGGGTCCAGAGGTCATACAGGTCATACAACTGATCAGAGGGCTGGAACACCTCTCCTATGAGGAAAGGCTGAGAGAGTTGTAGTTGTTCAGTCTGGAGAAGAGAAGGCTCCAGGGAGGCCTTTCAATGCTTAAAGGGGGCTTGTAAGAAAGATGGAGACAGACTTTTTAGTAGGACCTGTAGCAATAGGACAAGGGGTAGTGGTTTTAAACTAAAAGAGGGTAGATCCAGGCTAGGTATAAGGAAAAAATATTACAACAAGGATGATGAAACACTGAAACAGGTTTGCCAGAGATGTGGAAGATGCCTCACCTCTGGTGAGATTCAAGGTCAGATTGGATGAGGCCCTGAGCAACCTGATATAGTTGAAGATGTCAGGGCCCATGGCAGGGAGGTTGCGCTGGATCATCTTTAAAGATCCCTTCCACCCCAATCTGCTCTATGATTCTATGAATTTATTATTTAAAAAGCATTATTAGGGGGTCAAGATTGGAGAAACTCGAGCAGTCTCAAACTAGTTATCATGACTGTTATACTGGGGTTCACTTTGAAATTTTACCATCTATTTTTCTTTTTTTTTTTGTACAAGAGATATAGTTTCCCAGTAGCTCCAAGTAAATGTTTAGTGTTAAGAATTCCCGATGAATTTAACAAAAGTTTAAGCACTAAGCACATCAGAGGATTGCTCCTGCAAACTCAAAACCAGCTGCTGTATACTTTCTCTTTGATATTCTGAAAACAACATGACTTACCATTTTTAGTGGCTTATTATATTAGAAGGTCTACATTGTTCATTAATCAGTGTTAGAGCAAGACACTAATCATAAAAAACATCTGAGACTAATATAAGGAAAATGTAAATAAGCATCTCTGTGATAAAGATCTCAACATGTCTTCAGATGCAAATAAAACAAACATAAGAATCTGCATAATCTCCTACAAGAATTATCCAGGCAGAGTGTTCTCACATACCCTGATGTGATGAGTTTTAAAACAGTTCAAGAAACTACAAGATAGCTGGACTTTTAAAAACCATGGTTCCAAAGTCTACAAGTAATTATGTTCATTTTATGTAAGTGATTGCGAAGCAATTGAATAAAAAGATCATTACCTTCATTAGAAGTTAGAAGAAATGTGAAATTTTAATTAACGGGAAAAGTCTTTATGTATATTAGATGAAAACCTGTTGATAGAACCCATTCCATCTGGACTGTAAAAATTGAACCAGGACTATACTCTGGACACAGGCAGTATAAATCTCAAACAACCAGCAGTGTTAGCCAGTATCAGAGATGACATCTCCTTAAACCTGTTCTCATTTGTCACTACTCTTGTGAGCAGTCTGAAGCTCAGATTCATTTAATCTATATACAATCAGTTTTTAAATTAGCATTGCAACCACAGGGACAGATACTTTCTGAAGTTATTTAGATACAAGAGATCTGGTGTGGAGGTGTCTGTCACTCTCCATGGGCTATAGAAACATCTAACTCCTGGTATCACTGGTATAATGGCTATCATCTCAGCTGTTTATTGCTCTTTGAGTTGATGCTGAAAAAATCTGCATACTAAAACTGGATGTAAGTGTATTAAATAAGGTACTGAGTAATGAGTTTTTAATTTATGTTGCTTGGGTGCTAGAATGCTACAGCTTATGCCTAATTACATCTTTATCAGATTTAGCTAAATCAGTAGGTCAACCGTTACTCCCAGGTGATCAGTTCATACAACCAACCATGTTGCATGCAAATAAAGACATACAAAGCAACACATCTGGTTTCACACAAATTCTTCAAATATTAAATGACCTCTGATGACACAAGGGCAAAAAGCTGTCTGGATATCCTTCCAGAGTCTAGTTTCTGAGTTTTGGAAAATTCTTCTGATAATTTTTACTGTCTGCACAAGCCTAATTTTTCATTCTTAGTCCTGGTTTTCTTCCATGATACTCTTCTTCCCTGGACCTCAAAACCTCCCTAGATTCCTTAATTTCACAGTTTCAATGTGGCTTTGGAGCACGCTCCTACCTTGTTTGTTAGTGTGCCTCATTTTCTTGCTTCTTCGCTTGGCTCATAAGTTCACTATAAGTTCATGGTCCAGACCTTGAACTGGAAGGATCTTTGGCTGCTTCAATTCTTCAGCATGTTACGTCCCAGCTTTGGCTCTACCATAGCTCCAGCCTAGCCAGGACCATGGCTGGGCACCACTGCTGTGCTCCAGTTAAAATTCTGTGATGTGCTAAGGATAGTTAATGACCATGTAACTGACTTTGCACGGAAAGGTATAGGGAGTTGTCACACTGAATCTAAGAGCTGCAGGAGTTGTTGTGTCTCAGAGATTCCTAAATTCTGTCTTTCAGTCTAGATCATCACCTGACTGTAACAGCTTGTATTGCAGCCCAATATGTCAGTGTGGGTGAAACACTAGTGTGCAAGAAACCAATACAAAAATAATCAAGTATAAGTTAACTGTTGAAATTCAATTAAAAAATATCTTTCAGTCATCTCTTGAGCAACACAAACTTGCCTTTATGGTTAAAAATAAAAAGCACCTAGTTTTAGCTAAAAACTATTAAAAAAAAATAGTGTCTGCCTTAAATAGTTCAACTACATTAGAGAAAAATTAAGTCCCTCCACCCCAAGCAACAATATGTTCTTGTCCAGAAAAGCTTGGTTTTCAGTCTTGTATTTGTGAAGTTGTGGATGGAAAAGCACCGTTTACAGTAATGGAAAAGTAGAATAATCACTCCTTGGCTAAAAGAGTTATTATCGTGGCTTCAGCCATCTAGGCACATAGACAGAGACAGCACGGCTACAAACAGCAATCTCCTCAGGATTTTCTGAAAATGTACATATCATATAGGAGATTTTACCTTTAGCTTTATGTAGACATACAACTGTATCTTTACCCAGGCTCACAAAATTTCAAGTTGATAAAATTGCTTGTATACTAATGATTCAGCCCTAAGCTGCAATCTCAGCACGTAGTGTAAGTGAAGAATAGCTGGATTTGAGAGGTGACTGGAAGAATTCCAAAGAAAACTACTGTTTCTTAGGAGCCAGTGGTTGGCATTCAGTGTACTCTGGGTCTCTGTTGGACAAATAATACCAGAGTTAGACAGTAGGTAAAAGTCCCCTGCTGAAGACAAAGATTTCTGAATACAGATCAAACTCTGGGAACCTGAGAGTGTGCTAGTTAAAAATTCCATAACAATCTTGGTAGAATGTTCATTTCCACATTCTGGCTATCCAACACTCACTCTTTCGTATCTTTTCTCGAAAGGTTGGATCAAATCCTCGTACAACTTGCTCATTAGTTTGAAGATCAAACTTACTGTTTTAGTGATATTCTATATTTTTGAGTAATGATTTATGAGAAAAGAGGCTTTAATGTAAGAACAGGTTTCTTACTACCAGAGAAAAACAGAGTCCTTTCAAAGAAGGAGCTAGATCTTTGCTTGTATTTCAGTCAGAACACTCACTCAGTAGGTAACTAGCACCATTATTGCTTTTTACCCTTTCACAGAGGTCAGATACCTGCCTGGGCAAGCAGCTGGGAACTGGGGGGCCCGACAAGAATAGGGAAAGGAGCAACAAGAGTGTGGGTATGTGATTTTTTTTTTTTTAAAGGAAATGAAAAGCACACACATCCATGTAAACACACAAAAAAATCTAAAGTCACTGTAAAAGATTATCAAGATTAAGTGCTAGGAATTTAGGAAATGCCTTTGAGGGTATCTGTACAATGGCCCCTAGGTGCACATGTAATATCATTACAGAGGGTTGGTAATTTTTCAGGATATAATTAATGAGATGGTGTCAGAAACTGCTGATCCTTCAAAACTGAAATGGTTTGTAGAGCCCTATCAGACTGGATTTAAGTCAAAATAAATACAGTCAGAAAGGTTTCCTGACCTCTTCACAGACAGTCTTATAGGAGCCTGGGATCAAACATCTGAAAAATCTGCGACACGCCAGCTGTGCAGCCTGTCTCAGCACCTACATGCCCAAGTATTTTCATGTCTGTCGTTTCCTCATTTCTTCATGCCAGACTCTGGGGTCCTGTGCCTCTTCTTCAAGGCACCCTGAGCCCACACCCACAAAAGCCTTAGTTTAAATGGGGGGGGTGTTGGGGTATGTCTACTATGTAAACTAGAGTCTAAGAGCTCTGGCTCCCAGTGCTGAGGTCTCCAGGGATCACCTTGGGATCTCTTTTGGGTTCAATGTGTTTACAAAAGTCTTTAAAGCTTTAACAGTAAATGCGTGGTTTTTTTTTTTTTTTTTTTTTTTTTTTTTCTCTTAGATTTTCTCACTTATTGGAATTTTGAAAATTCAAATATTTTGAAAGGGAGCAGTTATTTTGTTATTTTGAAGTCTGACTGTTGACCAGCTCCATCTATGACCGTCGTAAATTACATCATTCACTATTTTTTTTCCGCCTTATTCAGTGCATAGGATAGATGATAGCTACTTAAATGAAATACTACTTGATATTTGTTTCATATTTAGTCATTTAGTTTATGACCCCTTGGGTATTTACTACATACTACTGTGAAGAGAGAATTAGTATGCTCAGGGGCTTTCAATCACTGAATTTAAATGTTTCACAGATACTAAAGAGTGATTTTTTAATTATGTAAACATTGAGTCGTTGATAAAAGCTGGACTATTTCCTGTCTTTCGTGTGTTTGTCTTTGTAATCCTTTTTAAAAACATCTAGTGCATGTGCTTCAGAATCCGAGTGTAAAATAGATGTATTCTTCATGCTTTGAAAAATTTCATTAGTAAAGAAGGCTATTCAACATAAAATACTAAATAGCTGATCAGACTACCTGAAATTTATGGTAAGGTTTCTACTACATACATATAGATCAAATAGTGATAGAAATCTGAATATTTTCAAGCAAAGAGAATATGCAAGCACTAAATGGGCCTAAAACAAATATGCATTGTACAAAAAAGTTCCCCAACAGACCTTCCAAAGAAGGTTTTGGAATTTTCCTTTTCTCCTTTTTGTCCCCTTCATTGTACTATAGAAAACAAAAAGGTGTTGTGGTACAGGCAGGCTAGACCGTAACTCAAAAGCCGATATGGCTCTGATGAGATTGATTTACATCTCTATATGTTAGGTACTCTATCATAAGAGGGCAGGTAATTACCCTTGAAGGAACTTTCTACAGACCAATGCAATGGAAACCAGATACATAAAAAGACCTTTCTAACTGCAGTGCCTGGAAACAATGATCACTACTAGAAGACTTTTCTTTTTTACACTTTTTTCCCCCCAGACTCTCAAAAGAGTTGGCAAAAGAATGCTAGTTTACATTTCCATAGGGAAAAAACTCATATGAGTATAAGGGGATACAGCATTATCCAAGTAAGATGGTTAGGAATTAGCTCCTTTCATTCTTCCATTACGTTTAAATTCCACATTCAGGCAAGGTAAGGGGGAGAGTGAATATATGGAATCACTGGAAAACAGTCTGGGATACTCAAGCTAGAATCAAGCCTGATCTTCACTGGTGCTTTAATCAGCCTATAAGAAACCCATGCTCCTTTTTTGGCAACATGAATTACCAAGTTCCAAATTTCAGTTTCCACTGGGATGGTGTTTAGCCATTTCTCTATAACAGATAGACAGACTGTGATTTCAGATATGGTGAAATCTGCTACTATAATTGGTTTCTTATTTCAGCACTGATGAAGTTCAGCATCCCTCTGTCCAGTCAGTCTGTGTCTTCCAATTCATCTTTGTGCTATGTGGCAAGATTAGTAAGAATATCTGCCCATAAGCATCCAACCATTCTCCTCTTGCAACTACTAGTTATTCCTTGTATTCTCCAATATGATAATTTTCTTGCTTTTTTTTTTTTTTTTTTTTTTGTGCTTTCTAGTTTATGGTTACAACCTTTAGACAAAAATTAAATACCTCTGCATGGTATTCTCATTTATTAGCAGTTTTTAGAATATTAAAATGAATTATTTTCTTAATACAGCCTTACATATTTGTACATATACTTACTGAAGTATACAAATGAGTTAACTGAAATTATGTTCCCTGAGTGTTTTGAGTCAAAACCCATCTTTGCGTATGATTAGTTCATCTTTTTCTCCTTTGTACACTATTTGCACGCCTTCACTGAGATTCTTTTGTTATTGTTTTCCATTTTCTTAGCTGTGTTAAATCCTTCTGCTAGTCTTTATTTTTTCCTGTTAGATTTGTCTAGTTAGACTCAATTAGCCTAAATAATTTTGCGTTCTCTGTATCTCTTCCTTCTCTTTATTCACCTGCTCTTCCAGGCCAGCAGTAAACATTCACCATCATGATTCTTCCAAGACCCACAGGGCATTTGCATTTTAACCTACTTCTTTTGCTTTCTCCTGACCTGTAATTGATCTTTTTGTGTCACCTAGCATCTGCAGCATTTTTCCTGCTCCTTCCAAAGTAGCATGCTCATTAAACTATGTAGGCTACTGAACATGCAATGTGCTTTGCCGTGTATAACCCCAGAGACCATGACATTCAGATTTGGTAGCAGCAGATCTCCAAGGCCCAAATGTTTCTGAATTCAAGAGAGGATAAAGTAGTGACAAACACAGTGCAAGAAGAGGTGTTACAAAGTCCTCTGTAAAGCAAATAAACAGACACATACACACATCCCCTGTTCCTGAGTGATATGTAAAAAGATTTAGTACTTCTCCTTAAGCTAAGCAACTACCAAGACTGCCAGGAGCTCATTAAAATTAGGGAACTGTGGCAGTGAGAATTGATAGAGGTGAGCACAGCAAGGGACAAGAGCCTGGAGAGATGAGCTCACAGGTGGGTGAAGTATGGACTATTAATAGGCCTCTAAGAGGGAGAGACCTTTGAAATAAACTCTTGTACAAAAAAAGGAGAGTCAGGGTTGGTATAAATACATGTATAACATTTGACTTAGAAGAATGTTTTGTCAGCACTAGATTTCAATCTCTGCTTCAGGTACTTAGTATTTAGAAAAAATTGTCACAACAAGGCTTGTTTTAAAATTCTGTTTATTTTTCTTACAAAACATTTTAACTTTCAATTAAGGAGGGAATTTAAATTGTTGACAATTAGCTTAATTGAAGTGAAAACCTGAGAAGATGCTATGAGGAGAGAATTTCCCTGGTGAGCCTTCTGAAACGCAGCTGGGTTTAAAAGACAGGATTAAAAACAGCTATTCAAAACATCCAGGAAATGTGACTGTCATGGGAACCTCTGTAGCCCAGCAGGACGAAGTTCTGCACATGAGGCTACAGCTCATGTTTTAAAGTGCTGAAAATCTTTTAAACCTGTTCAAAGTAGCCACAGCGCAAATTAGGCTTATCAAAACTAAAGGAGAGGTCTTTGTTAGAAGGAAACAGCGAGTCTATCTTGGGAAGGCTGAAATGGGAAGGATAGTGCTGAAAAATGCCCATTCTCTAATTTTTGCAGACATAAATATCTTTTTGGTTTGGTTTGGTTTGGTTTTTTTTTATTCATATTATCCCTTAAAGGGAAGTCATGTTACAAAAAGCAGACTAAGCAGCTGAATGGGCAAAGAAATTTTCAGAAGGATATCAGCTCAGGTCATCAATAAGGAAATGAAACAAGTGAATGGTTTGAGGTGAAAAGGAGTCAAAATGGGCTCGGAAGGCACAAGAAAGTGCCTGTCACATGCGCAGTTTTTGAACTGACAAAGCTTTGGTCTTCTTTATTGAAGGTGTACAGACAGCCATTGCAGAAGTGATTAAAAAACCCAGAAAAGCAGGTGTCTAAGAACAGCCTATAAGCAAAAGCCACATCATGGCCTCTGTGAGAAAGCAATGCTCTCATATTGCTGACATGTGATGACAGCTGTACTGGGATGATAAAATGAACCAGATTCAAAAATCTGGCCACCATTTAAGGATAGTAGAGACTGACCAGTCATGAGGAAGCAACTAATTGGTTTTTTTTGTTGTTGTTGTTTGTTTGTTTTGTTTTTTTTTTCTCAGCATGTTAATTCTTTTCTCCACTACTTGGGCTATAGGATCAGGCTTTTGCTAAATTGAAATTCAGCTTTTCAACACTTTTAGGGATTTTCTAGTGAGTTAGTAGAGCATGCAGCTTTTTTTGTGTTTTCTCAGGATGCTTCAGGCTTAGGCTGTCTTACAGGAGAAGTACTCTTCCTCACATCAGAGGAAAAACAACGCAATTATGAATTGTTGGCTTGATTTTTCCTATAAAAGCAGTTGAGAAATCTGTTCCATCCAGGCTCATCAAGAACTTGGATAGCAAGATGTAAGTAGATTTTCTGCAGCTAACCTTTGGAAGAAAATTAAATGAATGGTGGGGTCCAACACTTAAAATGTGAACTGGGCTGTCACTTAAGAATGCAGCATTCTCCTCACCTTCATTGGTTCATCTACCAAGAAGTAAAACCTTACTGAAATGTAAGAGTCAGGACTCTGCTTTGACTGATGTGGTGTTGCAGATGGATTTAGCACATACAGCTAGTACTACTGTAGTTTTACAATGAAAAATAGAATCTCTTTGGAGATGAAGGTTTAGAAATAAATGTTTCAACTAATTAAGCCTAATTGTGTCATACTAAGGTGGCTGATTAGTGTAATATGTACAATTGTAAGCAGAAGACTGTACAGGATCTCCAAGGGTTTGAAGTAATTGAGTATGAAGTACGAACGAGAGCACTTTCAGGCAGGGGAGAGAATGCAAGTTAGTGTACTCAGAAGCTGAGGCAAGGCAAACCAAATTCATGACTTAAGAGCTGGAAGCATGGTGGGTCTACATAGCCCTTGTATGTCCTAATTCTGAGTTACAAAGTCTTTTTGTTCTGGAACTGGAGTTACCCAACATTGTCAAGGCTACACTTAACCAGGAAGCAGTACCTGGCAGAAGAAGAGAGTGACAAGGACCATATCTTCTCCTGCTTATATTGTATGCTAATCACCTTGCTGTTGGAATAATTAGGAAACAGTGTTATACAACTGGATAAAATTTGCTGAGACTGATGATGTTTCTCTTTCTGCTCCCCATGCCTTGTGCCTCAACAGGGTATCAGATACAGGGCACCAGAGGCTGCAGTACAGAGTAAGGCCAATGTTTCACACAGTTGTTAATTTATATTCTGTCTTTGACCAAATTTAAAAATACGCTCGCTAAAGTTAGATGTGTCAGATTTCAGTATTATTCAGCTGACAAAATAATCTGTTTGAAAAAGGGAGGTAATTTATCCAGAACAGAGAAGGAATGAAAAAAAAACCAACCCAACCCATGATCAACTTCACCTCCCAAGTATCATGTCATTCAAGATGATTTATACAAACATTGTAATGTGACATCCAGTCAAGCTGCCTTTCCGCTTTGTTGTTGGTTATACCATTTTGTTTGGTTTATTTTAACTCGATATTGAGGCTAATAGACAGATGGTCAAATGGTAGTGCTAACAAGCCATTGCTCTGAAAAGTCAGTGAGAATTAATTACAGAAGTTTTCTTTGGTTTAAATATACAAGTACAGAGTACGTTGCTTGGTATGTCTGGTGCAAGTGTCATGTGTATCTGCACGGATGATTGTATTTTGGAGTGATCTCTAAATACAAACCTACAGGTGAAGTCTTTACAAAGTCTTTTTATTTTCTACAGAGAAAAAGTAGAGAAAGCTCTGACAACTGCCTCTCTAGAAAAATCCTGATATACAAAGACGTTTGTTTTGATCTCTGCATGAGTCTATATAAATTGTTCAGACTTTTCTAAAGGCTCTTGTGTTTAATCATTATGTCATCTTTTGTCCTCTACTATAAACTCTGCATCTCCTCTATTACTCTGTCTTGTGGTCTCTTAAGACATGTTAGCTTTCAGAAAAGAAGCAAGACTAATGGAAGGTAATTTTGGGGACTGTAATTTCCATCTGTATCTATTCCAATAACTTTCATATGTGCCACAGCATACTCTAAAATTAATGTCACCTGTAATATATATTTCTAAATGTTAGACAGGGACAATTTTTGTGTATAGGATACAGTGTGATCAATCTGGACTACCTGTAAAAGAAGAGCTATTTCTCGGTGTGAGGAATTCTATGTTTCAGAGATAAGATGGACTAGCTAAACTTGCACAGGTTTGGCCCATTCCATGAAAAATGTGAGTGGACAATAGATAGCAACTATTCTATATTTCCTGAAAAGATTTAATGTACTTTTACCTATGAAAAATTTTGTAAAAGTTTTACTTTTCAGCTCAATTATAGGAATGAAAGACTGTCAAGAAAGCCCATGAAAATTGATAAATTGAAAAAAAAATCAGAGAGATACTTGTTGCCAACATATGTAAAATATCACCTCAATTCATCAATTTCTAACCTTTCTCAATATCAGAGAAATAACATGAGATGTCATCAAGGAGGCTTCAGATCTTAGCAAGCAACGTTTCATACCTTACCATATCTTACCACATCACTGATGTTTAAAGACAGTAAAGGGAGTAGGAAAAAAGAAAGAATTATTTAAAATTTGCTTTTTTTTTTTTTTTTTTTTTTTTTTTTTTTTTTTTTTGGTATGGCAAGATCTTAGGAAAAAAAGTATTAAAGAGGATGAAATGCTTTTTTGATCACCTGAATTTTTAAGGAAATCTACTTTATAAAATATCCTGAACATCACCTTTTGCTGTGTAACTCACAGAGATTTCAACAACTGGAACCTGAAATAAGTTAACCCACACCTCAACACGAATATTTTTCTAGTAGTATTTCACTTCTCACACTGGGAGTGTAAGACATATGCTGAGCATAACACCATAGACTTGATATTATTTAATATGTTGGGGTCCTGCTTCAAAGAATAATATGTCACTTAAACATCTGCATGTCAAATTATTTATTAGTTCTGCTAACTGCAGTATAGAAGTAATGTATATTTTACTTCTTTCACCACTGAGCATCTAATGACAGCACATAGTCACGTACCTAATATTAGTCTCTCAGTGGCAATACGCATACTACATAGTGTAACAGAAAACATTCAGGTGAAACTTTCGAATTGTCTTTATACAAGATTTGTACATTCAGGTTGGCTTCTGTTACAAGAAAAATAATTCATGTAGCGGTCAGTTCATTCTGAACAAAATAATTAAAAGAAATTTCACAGAGACAGGGTGCTAGGCCTTGAGCATTTTGGTCGAAGAGAATGGATTTGACATCAGTGGACTAGGATGTGTGCAGTTGTATTGGGCTTACATGGTAAGATTTTGGCAGCAGGGAGTCTGCAGGGATGACTTTTGTAAGAAGTTACCAGAAGCTGCCCCCCCTGTCAGACAGAGCCAGTTCCAGCTAGCTCCAAGATGAACCCACCACTGGCCAAGTTCGTAGTGCCTCTCTGGTAATGTATTTAAGAAAGGATAAAAAATTCTGCACAGAAGCAGTTGGGAATGAGGACTTAGAATATGTTAGAAAACAACTATAGAGACACCAAGGTCAGCGAAGAGGGAGGAGGAGGATGTGCCAGAGCAGAGGTTCCCCTGCAGCCCGCGGTGCAGCCCGCGGTGAGGCAGCTGTGCCCTGCAGCCCGTGGAGGCCCATGGTGGGGCAGATCTTCACCTGCAGCCCAGGGAGGACCCCACGCCAGAGCAGGTGGATAAGCCCTGAAGGAAGCTGTGGTGGGGGAAGCCTGTACCAGAGCAGGCTCATGCCAGGAACTGTGTGCCATGGAGAGGAGCCCATGATGGAGGTTTGCTGGCAGGACCTGTGACTCTGTGGGGGACCGATGCTGGAGCAGTCCTTTCCTGAAGTGCCCATGCTGTGGCAGTTCTTGAAGAATTGCAGCCGCGGGAAGGACACATGCTGAAGGGGGTCGTGGGAGAGACCACATGCTGGAGCAGGGAAAGAGCATGAGGAAGGAGCAGCAGAGATAAAGCATTATGAAGCGCCTGCAAACCCCATTCCCTTGTCCCTCTGCACAGCTTGTGGGGGGAGGAAGCAGAAGAGCTGGGAGTGAAGTTCAGCCTGGGAAGAAGGGAAGGGTGAGGGGAAGGTGTTTTTAGATTTGTTCTTATTTCTCATTATCCTACTCTGATTAATTGGCAATAAATTCAATTATTTTCCCTAAGCTGAATCTGTTTTGCCCATGATGGTAACTGGTGAATGAAGTCCCTGCCCTTATATTGACACATGACCTTTTTGTTGTTCTTTCCTCCCCCTGTCCTGTTGAGAAGATGAAGAGACAGAGTGGCTTGGTGGGCACCTGGGGCCAGCCAAAGTCAACCCAGCACAGCAGTTTAGGTGTTTTATAAACCAGAGCACTGTCTTCGGTGTACTTCATCGTGGGAGTAGCTCTACTCTCTGAGCAAAATTTAGCACTATGGTGGCTGGAAACGTCTGGGTTGCTACAGAGTGCACTGTACTGTCTCACTCTCTGATGAAGAGTTTTCTAGACATATTTTTACTGTTGTAAAATAAATTGAATTTAGGACATATTGCTGAGTTATACTTCAGTGAAACTATCTGCTTCATTGCCTCCTGGATGAATATATTTCCCATGTGGTAGTTTCCAGAGACATGATTCTGACTAAGAGGCTGTTGTATTACATTGTGTTATGTAGGGTGACATTTCCTACTGAGAGGAGGTGACATTTAAAGATCCCAGTCCTGCAGAATTTTACACTTGTGCTTCTTTTTTAGACCACTTAAGTGAGACTAACTTCATAAAGTTAGAAAGGTGGAGGAGTCCCTGCAGACCAGGATGTACTTCAGTAATTATTAAATCAAAGTTCAAAAGGTGCAACAGACAGTAACCTAGAGCAACAGATTCCTGAGACTTGTAAAGTAATTGTGGTGTCCCTGACTAATCGAAAGTTTTAGAAACCCATGCTTCTAGCAACTGCTATTACTGAGGGAAAGCTCAAGTGGTGGGGTGGTGAGAAGTGCTGTAACTGCAGCATGGCAGTACTTGAGAATCACTGATTACTGCAAGGAATCCTAATGATTTAAAAGTTCAAAATTATCAAAATTTTCTGATGCTGCTGACACCTTGGGAATGATATGGGTTTTCATGGGAAAATGCTAACAAGCCATTTTTTGAACCATCATTTTCTAATGGATTTTCCATAATTAGAAAAAAAAGTTGCCACAGAAAGGCTTTTAAAGCTATTTCAAAATACTTGGTATATACTGTTTATCCTACACCTCTGTCAGGCTCCCTTATCATTTTAATCAGTCATACCAGACAGGAGAAGAAGAGAGCAAATTTATTTACTAATACCTTTTGGCGATCTAAAATATGTCATTTTTCTTCATAGATGTAAGTGCCAACATCTCATGTCTGTTATCTTAACTCTACTGAGCCTGGAAAGCAGAAGGATTTTCAGTTTTGCAAAGGTTTGGTACATCCGTGATTAGTCCTGATAGTTCATGAGATACTGGATGTGAAGTCTGTCATCCATCCAAGTGTTTCTTATTGCCTATGTTGCAATGTCTGTAAGTAATCTGTAATTAAAGGAGTTATTGAGAGGACTTGGACGATAGTTTCAAAAACAGAGAGTGTCTGGAAAAGTGCCATCATAGTGCTTCTGTCTTCTCTGTCCTGGATTAAGAGACTGAAGCAAAAGTTTGAGTCTTCATTTCTTCCTGAAGTGAGTGTCTTCTGAACTCTAAAACTGATGCAGCTACCAGCTCAGTATGTTAAACCAGACATGGCTCTGGTGTGATGTATGCCTGAGGATAACCCATCTTCCAGTCAATCTCAGGGTTAGGGAACACATATACGACTGTAAGTCAGCTTCTTCCCATGGTTTAGATGGAGGTGAGGATCTATCTCCAGAAGTGTAGTAGTCATGTCAGGAAGTTATACCATTTGTTTATGGCGTGAATATATTAGAGGTGGTGACTCCCATCCTAGTGTAGAGGATATCCCACCCAGATATTGCAGAGAGGCCATATGACCATGTTGAAGCTGTTGGAAATCCACTTCATCTGTTCAAAAAACTTTAGTTCTTCCAATGAATGTGTTGAAATAACAGTTTACAGAACTATCATTACCAAAAGTGTGAACAGTAGGTATTTCAAAAAGCATGTGGCAGCTGAATATAGTTCCAGAATCAATAACTATTCTTTAAGAGATATTTTTGTAAACAGTTCCAGGACCTCTACTGTTGAGGAGGTTAAACATCAATCAGGTAAAAATGTAATTTGCTTTCATTTGATAGAAAGGCCTATATTATATTCAACTTAAACCAATGCCTCCTTGGGGTGCTCAGGGTGAAATCATAAACACTATAACTTTATAACCATGAATGTGGGAATATTTTGGTCTGTCTGAATATGCAGTTGGAGGTTCAGGTTTATTTCAAAATCAGTGTGGGGCAGTTGACAAATGTATGAGATATTCATAGGCCATTTCCATGGACTAAGTCTGTATGTGAAATCTAACATACCTGATTCATGTGGATTGATACCTGAGACTTCTGCAAGCAAAAACATTCAAGTGTTGCTCTATAAATATTATTACTGTTAATCTACTGCAATTCTAGTGGCAAGTATGTACATCAAAAATGTGGCTGGATATTTGCCTATGTAATGCAATTATTGTAAAATCAGCTGAAATAATTTTGAGGAAGACTGCTAACATTCAGACTGAAGCTAAACATGTAATGGTTGGAGAGGGTTTGAACAGCACAGAGGATGGGATGCTGTCTGTGTTACTGAAATACAGAAAGTGAAAGCTTTAGTAGGTTGGTTTGGATTTCATCTGTACTCCTACTAAGACTTTAAAAGAGTGACAAGGATGTCAAGAAGGATGTATGAAAGAAGACAAAAACCTCAAAACTGGATGGTGAAGGTAAATACATTCACAGCTCTCTCCATATCTGCTTTAGGAATTAAGGGAGCTTCACTAAGAGATATTTACTAACATTGAAATCAGTATTCCACTTAACTGTAACATCATAGTGTCCGTGTTATATGTAACTTACATCAATTTTTTGGTCTTTAGTTTTGTCTGTTTTGCATAGATTTAACAGAGAGCTGGATCGGAACATCTGAGTCATTGAGGTGCCAGCAACTGTTAAAAATTGCATGAGGACTATAGTCCACAATAGTTTCAGAAACATTCATTTTAGTGTCACAGAGTTGTCTCCACATGCTGTAAGACACCTAGAAAGTTAAGCTGGAATTAAGTATTATTTCTGGAATATTAGGGTCGCTATAACTATGATAAGTAGAAAAGTGAGTATGCATTACTGAAAAATGGGAATGAGGGAGGCGATAGAAGTCTGCAAGGATTCTGCATGCTATCCAAATACATTTGTGAGAGGAAAAAACCCAATTTATCTTATATCAGTATTCATTATATTAAATAAATCTTCATGGAACTGTCCTCCAGGATCTTTTCCTTAAAGAGTCAGCAAGCTTTCATTTTTAGGAAATGCTCTTTAATGTTTGTTATGCAGTGCTTTTGTAGAAAGAGTTACTGGAAAGAGAAATCTAAGGGAGTATCAGCCAAGCTTATTCACTGTCATGCTTCCTTGAGTCCGCTATTGGCCCCTCAGTACCCAATATTTGTGTTAATTGGTGAGGTTTATGTAAGAAATAATTACTAATTAGCTATCTTTTTCATTCTAGGATGTGTATTGGATATAATGAAAACACATTTCATTCACTGTATTCTGACTTCATTAGTGCATGCTGACATTTTCATCTCCCAATTCTCCTGAAAGTTCTTGATACACAAAAATGTGACCATACAAGTAAGATATTTTTACATGGCATTAAAAATTACTTGGTAGTTTATTTTAGTCACATCTACTCTTGTTACTGTGAACTTACATACTGTCAAGAAAGAAGGCTTCTCTTATGCAACAGATAATACACCACCAGCTGAAATCATGGAGAAAAGCTTGTGAAATTTGTGTTGGATTAACTTCTTATCAAGAGCAGAATAAGAAGGATTTTCTTAGGTCGGGTAAGCATTCCTTCTGACCCAGTGATTATTCACTCTTCTCTGAGCAAAAGACTAAAATGAGTTTGAAAAAAACCATGTTAAGCCTCAAATAGAAGTGGATCCAAATACCACAATTCTGAAATATATCAAGGGAAATACCACTCACACATCACTTACCAATCTGGATGAATCAGAATGATCTAGATCTGAATCTGTATGTTCCAAATATTGGAAGTCATTGTTTAATTCAGAACAGTTTAAAGATAAATATCTAAAAAGCACCAGTGTGGACACTGTTCCCAGTGTATAAGTCTTGGTAACATGGTCTGCCTTGTGACTTGCCAATAAGACAGGGCACATTTATATGTCTCTTATTTTCAGAACTTGCAAAGAGCTACAACTTTAATTTATTCTGTGCTACAGTAAACATCCTATATGCGTGGTACTTGCAATTCTTTCTGAAGCCTTTCCTGAGCTTTTATATGTGCTGCCTTTTACAACTCTGTTAGGTCTTTTGAAGACATGTAATACAGGATGAACTATAGTAGTAGCATGAGTCAGCTGTAGTGATGTATTTGAAGAAAAGATTTGTTGACAACCAGAACAAATAGTCACATCAGTCTTGGCATTTTATATCAGCTCCACAGCATTTAGTTCCAAAGCCTTAGAAATTGGTCAAGGGCAAGTATATTGGTTGTCATGACCACCATCTCAGACAATGTTGGTTGTTCCCTGTCAGATATTGGTAAAACAGCAGGACACTATCTTATTATCTTTAATTTTAATAACTTTCCACACCTTAGCACAACATATGCAGTGTTGTAGAGACCAGGGATTGTGTGTTGAACTCAATCATGCTCTTGTCAAAACCTGTGTGGGAAATGAAGTTGACTTTGGAGATTGATACACAATTAAAGGTTAAATGAAATGTGAAGAAATACACCTAATGTATCACATCAGGGAAAGAAGGAGGGAAGAACAAGAAAGGACAAAACAATGGCTTAACTTCCCAACTAATTGTAGTTAGTGGACACAGCAGCAGGAGTTTGTCTTTAGACAAGAATGAGTGGCTTATTGACATCTGAATGGTTTATTTTTGCTGCTTCTACACTTGTACAGAGAAAGAAAGGACAGAGCAGAGCAGGAGGAAAAAATGCCAAAGGAATTCCTTGCTAAAAGGAGGGAGAAAGCAAATTCAGATTTCCTAGGAAACAGAGGAGGGAGGGAGGGAGGGAGGGAGGGAGTTCACTTGGTGCATCAGCTCATCAGCTCTTTGAACCAATGCAGGAAGAGAGGTTTGGAAACTGATGACTAGAGACAAAGATCTTGAATTAATTCTGTGCCCTCCCTACCCATAAATGTAAACACCTACCTTCCAGAAAGTGACATTTGTAAGCAGATTCTTCTACTTCGCTTATTGTTAAATAAGCCACTGGTACACGCTGAGATACCATGCTGATGTTACTTGCAATTGCCACAGGAGATCATCTCTGTTTCTTTCCCTGAAGGATGTTTTGAATGTAGAATTCTGGTTCTAATTTTTGTCTTATTGTATTTGTAATGATACTTGCATTTGGAAAACTTTCCTAGGATGTGTCTGCTATCCTAGTTGCTGTGCTTTTTTTTTGTTTGTTTGTTTGTTTGTTTGTTTGATGGACTGTCCATTTTACTTATCTTTCCTCCTTGATACAGTTAAAGAAGAGGTAATCTTTAAAGTCAGGTGGATGCCTTAGGGCTAATTATCTGGAAGAAGTTCCCCTCTTGGTGGTGTTAATAAGAATGGTTAGAAGCTGTTTCTTTTCTGAATTATTCTTACGTCTAAATACAGTAGATTTTACAGCCTTATCCCTATGCTTAGGATGGTAACACACTTTTGCCATTTCTCCAGATTAAATTCCTAACCCCTGAGCTGCAGTCACTCTCCTTGCTTGTTCTTCTAGCTGCAGTGGTTATACATTACTGGCTGATGGTAGCCCAGTTTCATCAGAAAACAGGTCATGTCCTGTATAGATTTGAATCCCCTCAGGCAAGGAGTTCACCTAGTCATGAGGTGGGTGCACCAGTCAGGTGTCTCTTATGGAAAGGTGAGCAGTACTAGTACTATCTACAGCTTCTGTATTGTAAAAATAAAGGTACCAAATCATTAAAGCATCATGACATTCTGCACCACACACACACAAACAAACACACATACTTTAAGGATTCAGTGGGCAGCTGGAGACCTGAGCTCTAGATACAGCAACTTTTTAACCCTGTGCTTGGTGTTACTTGCTGGCTAACAGTTCAGATATATCTGATTTTCTGCACTGACTAAAAGGGAGCATATTTATCCGGCTGACGAGATCAGTTCAGAACTCCCAACTTATTTTTAGGTGCTGCATTATTTAAGTCAGGCACAGTTGGTATATATCTAGTTCTATGATCTGTTTGGAGAAGATGGATGTTTGGGAAAGAAGTTGTGTGAGAAATTAAAGGTTTTTGAGGTTAAATGGAAGAATGTCCAGAGACAAAACAAAACAAACAAACAAACAAACAAAGTGATTTTCACTAAAGAGCTTGTTTGTAGGTAAGTTAGTTAAGCATAGACCATCAAAGGTTCCATTCTAAACTCACCACCAAGACCAGGCCCCAATTCATGCTTCTGAGGGGACTAAATGAGCACCTAATAGCACCTAATATCTTGCTTCCTACTATTTCTGTATGGTTTTAGATCTGTTCTTTTGTGAGAAGCCTTGTAAGAATAGGAATTTATCTTAAAACTTGAGATCTCTTGTCTCTCTCATGCTTATCAGTCATGCCCTTCTGTTGATGGATGCAGTTTGTATTTCTGCCTTTATATTTTGTCACGTGTATAAAGTATTAAAAAGGAAGTAATGCAGAAGCGGGAAATGAAATGTACTGGTTTTCTCGTCTCTTCCAGTTGACAATGGCATCTATGTCCTCTTACAACCTTGTTTACCTCTTCTGACAAATGCTCTCTGCTTCGTCAATTAGCTTCTTTTTAACTGTCTGCTTTTTTCAGTTCTAATGGAAAGTCAGCCAGATATGTGGAGATCATTAAATCTGTTCTTATAATTCTTCTTTTTTTCCCCCCTATTTCTTTGACATGAAGAGAACTTTGCAGAAGGCTCTGGCAAAAGTGTCAAAACTTCAACCAATTTATTTACTTGTTTATAAATATTCAAATAAAAAGAATACATCATATATAGTAGCTTAAAATGAGCTTAATGATAAAGAAAAGTATGTAGACACCTCACCCTCCCCACTTTCTTTCAAGACTCGGTAGACTGAGGACTTGATTGTTGCTGAGGTGAATATTTGCCACCTTCTATGTAATTTTTCCCCTCTTTGATTTTACACAGTTTTTACAGCTGTTAAATTTCTGTATCTTCTCTATCACAGGCATCTTGGGAATCAATACAGCACATTGATGACTTTCTGCCAGCTCTTAAATAATCTGATCTACATTATTTTTTTTTCTGCTTTCTTAGTGACTGAATATGAAGTCATATTAACAAGTCACCTTTGAGAACAGCTACATTAATCCAAAATGAAGAATAATCAGGATTAGAGTGTTGCAAGTGTGCAAGAAAGATTTTTGAGTATATATTAAATTAAGATTTGCTTGCTTTTCTTGTTCGCTCTTTTCCCCATGATTTACTTAAAATGTTGTCACTATAGTATATATGTGTGCAAGATGAAAGTTCTCCAGAAAAGTGTAGTTTAGCTGAAAATGGAGTTTTCTCAAATAAAAATCTTACATTTTACTATTTTTATGAAGAACCTTTATATATCATAGGAAAGCTGTGTTGACTGAAATGTGATCATTTGTCATATTAAACCTAAATGATTCCTTTTGGGACAGGTGTCTCAATTGTGAATGTTTGGATCTGTTTCCTGAAATATATTTTCCTGATTTATTTGACTGAGACACAGATCTGAAATTCACTTTATCACATTAGAGTTAAGTAGTCCTAACCCTGAAGCTCTTGGCTGCTCCATGCCAAGGGAAGGATCGTGTCTCCCTTCTCTCCACTTTGACCTTCATTTCTGTCCTTGTTGAAGACAGAACATGTGTTACCACAGAGAATTTAGGTTTTGATGAACTGACATTTTCCATTTGTCAAGAGTTTTCTGACAAGCATCACACGATGTGCATTTCTCACATACTTGGACTCTTCATGCAATTCACTGGTGGCTTTGACTACTGTGCAAGGAATGCAACATGAGGTGGAGTTAAGTCTTAGATTTTTTTCCAGGGAACGTTAGTGTTCAGTTTCAGCCTGACTATGCTAGCTTTTCCTTTTGAGTCATCAACACACCTAAAAGCCTTCCCATTGAAATTAAGTGTTTGTAGGCTCAGGCAATATTTATTCACCACAAACCTTTATTTGTTCTTGCTCTCTCTTCCAGTAATGAAATATAAATGAATGTAGTGCCTCCTGATGACTTCACAATAGATCTCTATTTTATTTTTTCTGTTTATGTTGTCCTAAAAAAAAAAAAAAATCTTTGTAGTTTGTTGGATTTTTTTTTTAAGAAACAAATCCATACAGCGAAGAAGGAATTTATTAAGAACTCAGGGCTTTCCTTGTTGAGGAATGTGTCCCATACTTTCTTTTTTCTATAAGAAACAGGTACAGGAGCAGAGCAGATCAAGTTTATCAGGACAGCATAGGCAGTAATGAAGCTTTAATTCTTGTTCGTATTGTTCTTGTACATCTGCAGTGTGCCTGCTGAACACAGCACCTTCAAGCAAGCTTATACTTAACCCCCATTTTACCTATAATACAAAGGTATGTAATAGTGATTTGAGAAGATCCTACAATACCTTGAACCCCACACCTCTTATCCCAAAGTTCTGAAGGAAAAAAAGAATGCAAAGGAGATCAGCAGAACTTTTACATGCCACAAATCACCCCTCTGTATCTGAGACACTGTGATTACCCAGATGTTTTTCTTCCACAGTCTTTTGGTCTACAGAAGTTAAACAACAGAGGATAAGTCAGGTTCCTCTCTATATAAATAGTGTTACACCTCCTAAAATCCTGTCTCTTCAACTTAGAGAAGGTTGAACACAGTTGCTTAGGAGCTATTATAAAATGTAAAGGGACAGTTTATGTTGGGAAAGGTGACTGTGCTCATCTGGGATAAAGAGAGGGCCAGGTGCCTGAGCAGGTGAGGGACCTTGTGTCATCATAGACAATGTTGAATTCTTTGTGCCTTACATTAATGAAGACTCATTGCTAATAGAAAATAATTGTAGCAACCAGGAGAGAGATAATTTCAAACTATGCAAGAAGAGAGCAAAAGGAGGAGCTGGAATGGAATGTTCATTGAACTGATTGATCACAGCCAACCTTTTTCAGTCATCCCTTTGCAAAGACTGTGTCTTCATGAATGAAGGAATCTTGAGCCCTTGACCCCAGTGGTGTGAGGCTTGCAGAATTCTGTGACAAAGATTCCCACTCCTGAACTGGAATGTCAAAACATGCCTGTGGTTACCAGACACGACTGGAGAAACAGCACAACATCAGTGCTTACAGTCATAGACTAAAATTTCAGTGTGAGTTACTAATAGACTTTTTTTTTCTTTTTTTAATTGGGAATGCATTTGGCATTTCTCCAAGTCTGAAGATGATAAAATTTGTCCTTCTCCCTTTCATTATTTAATTAGTAATATGCTCATGCCAGCCTGTTTCTTAGACGCCTACATAGTACTGAAGTATTTGAGGTACAGCTCTGGACAGAAATTGTGTACTTGTTTCTAAAATGTTCCACTGCAAGTAAAAACTTTAGTTCAATGGAAGTCTGATCTTCCAATGTAAAAGGTGAATTTATTAAACTTAATTGGGGGTGACATATGCTTAATCCTCTGGAAATTCTTATGATTTCAATGCCCAAGAGAGACCAAAAAAAGGAGAAAGAAAATTTCTAAGTGTCATTTGTACTTCCATCACTAGCCAGGACTGTAGTTGCTTTTCTTAGCTGGATATTTAGTGTGATTCATTAGAGCTACTCTAAATGTTGTTTGCAAAGAAACTGTCTCAGTGGAGCAGTTCTCCCCCAAACAAGAAATGAATTGTTTGGATCAGAAATTAACTCAACAAGGAGGGAGACAGCCTAAGGGAACTGAATCTTCTCCATTTACACAGCCTGATGTGGAGCATGTTTTGTCTGAAGAGGGAAGAGAAGTTGCTCTTGAAGTGGTTGGTGATCTTTTCTTTCTTATCAGCAACAGGACTGCAGCCTGCTCTAGGAAGTGGATGGATACTGATGACTCCAGATGCTCCAATATCTCCCTGACACCACTCTAACTGAATTAACAAGGGTTATGCATCTTTCAACACAAAATACGAGTTGTCAGGATATATACATTCCAACAGAGCAGCTGTTTCAGATGTTCTCATCACAGGCTTAGGATATGTACCATACCTTGAATCCTGGTTTAGTCTGAGCAGCTTTTTGGTTTGAGGAGAAAAGTCTGAAATGTTTGTATTTCATACTCACAGTTATCCCCTACAGCAATCTTGAAGGTGATAACATGGTTGACAGTTCAGAACCATTTAAAATCCTAAATAATGATTTAAGAAATAATCCAATCAGGGTTTAATAATAATGTAGGGTTGGGTTATGTTTTTATTATTTTATGGTTTTGATTCTTCAAAATTAAGTCTTGTAATATAGTCAAGCTTTTTTTCCCCTTGAGAGTGCATATTAAAAAATGCTTTTCATTTTTAAATAAGCTTGAGATTTCAGCTCACCTCCTGAAGTAATGTAAGAAGCATTTTCAAGTGCCATATGACTTGAAATGAACATGATGTTTTGGAAAAAGCCCAAAACAAATTACTTGAAGGAAAGTCTAGTCATCCTCTGAAATTCTAGTTGTGTGTTCTAGTAGGAATAATGGGAGTGGGAAGCATCCTAATTACTTTTGAAAACTGAATTTGGTTCATTTGTGAATAGGATTGAGTTCTGTAGGGTGTCAGTTAAGTTATTTCTTGTTCTATGAAGTACTGGATTTACATGAAATAGTGCAGGAATAGTGTTTTATATTCTACAGAAAAATTGAAAAGGGATTAAAACTCAGTTTAAAAAAATTTCACATATTGAAACCAGTAAATGCTGGTAAGTGCCTGTCCCAGAGCTCTGGTGTCTCTACTTATGGGAGGGAGCAGCTGGGAAGGAAGGATTCTTGGTCATGCAGCTGGGGAAGAGATTTGTCTCTGAGAAGAGTTGAGGACCTGCAAGTTTTTATGATTTATTTATCACTGATATCTGGCATGTATGAAAACACATCTTAAGTGCCCGTATCAGCTGTGTGGTCTGTTTGTGAAATGCTTAATGGAAGACTAGAGAGTAATCAACATACTCATATGAATAAGTGTTACTTTGAGAGACACTTGTTGAATTTTGCCCTTTGGGAGGCAGAAGTCACAGGCTGAAAGTTAATGATGCTCTGAGCATGATTTACTTTCTTGAGGTTGCAGGACAAATACTCTGTATGTTTCCCAGGAAACATGCTACCCATGGTGACTCATTCCTGGCTTCAGCTTATCCAACTGTCTAGTCACTGTCACCATACTGAAACGCAAACATACTGAGCACAAAAAGAATGCCATCATGTAAGAAGCATTGTAATACAGTAGAGAAAAATTAGTCATGAAGGTTCTGTATTCCAGAAAAATCCCAAGAGTCCCATGCCTGTGCTTTTCTGGATGTTCTGTTGAATCAGAAGTGAAACTGTAACCTAAGAACAACATATCTACTTTTCAAGCTAATGTTCTACTGATTCTTGATAGCTAGATGTTAGAGAAGCTATCCATATCTGATATTCCAATGTTTGTAGTATCTGAATGTCTAAGCATCTGTATATAGTGTGCAAAACCCCTGTTCCTGAGAAAAAAAGGCTCCAAGTTGCCTTATTTCACCTGTAGGCTTCAACCTGACTTACAAAATATCCCACAGGTTTTCTCCAGCATGTAAATCTGGATCAGCCAGCACAGGCAAGCTCTTGCTGTCAGGTTCTCAGTGCATTCAGAAACTAGAATGGGGGCGTTTAGCATGCGGCTGAAAAGTCAACAATGTATCTGTGTGCTTAAAACTTTGGCTTAAAGTTAATGTGTAAACCAAAGTTTTGTTATCTATGCAAAAATATCTAAAAGGTTCTGTTTTATATACAGGGAGCCTCTGATGAACAAAAGCCATCACTCTAAGTAAGCAACTCAAACCCCAGCTTACTGTACCTAAACTGAAGCTGCCTCTGCTACATTACATTAATTTTCACAGCAGCCAAAAGCAATTTCTTTCAGGATCCTTCCTTTAGGTAAGGAAAAAAAAAAACACAACCCAAGACATAAAAACTAATTTGGAAATTACCTTACAAGAGAGTTAAAAATAAATAATACATATGTAAAGCAAGAAAAAGTGTTAAACTATAATGGAAAAGATTTGGAACAAAGGATGGTCTTCAAGATTATCCTTTTTAACATTTCTGGGGTCTTACATGCAGCATGATGCACACCAGGCTAACCTCATATAGCCCTGATTTTCCCCAGTAATATCTCAATATACTATATGTATCTAGATGATTTAGGATCACAAATGACTTATGCTATGTGCATGAGTCCTGAACACAAATTAGTCACAGCTGTGTGCAACTGGCCCTGAAAACATTCACAGACTGTTGCCAAGCAATTCAATATAATCTAGAATACTGAAAATGCACCTGTGTAAAAAGGCTTTCAAAGTGACAAGTTGTGCAGGTTTAAGCCCTGCCGGGAGCAGAGAGCACGTTGCCGTTGCCCGTCCCCCACCCTCAGCCAGTCAGGCTGGCAGTGAGGCAAAACCCCGGGGTAAAATAACAAGAAATTCAATACAACAGAGTGATAGAACAATCTGAACAACAACAGTAGCAATGATAATAATAAACAGTAAAAACAATGAATAAGACAAACGATATACAGAGAAATACCGCTAGCTGGTCACGAAAAAAGGTTCCCGCCACCAAGCCCACCAAAGAGCAAGGTAAAAAGGTTCTGCCCCTGGACCTGACGCCAGCATGGTATGGATAACCCGGCTGGAGATCCCTTCCCCCTCTCTCACTGCTGGGGAAACCTAACCCTATCCTAGCTGAACCAGGACACAAGTATAGGACAGAAAAAATTTAGCTGTCTAAATATATATATTTGGTGATGCTTTTATATAGTCATATAATGAGAATTTAGATATTCAGAACACTTGTGGATAGCACACAAGACATACAGGAAAATTGTATCCTTCTGAAGAGGCAGCTGGAGGCCAGGAGGGCTAACTGAGAGTATCTATTGCCTATGTGTAAGAAACTAAATACCAACAAAAGTTTCAGTCAGCACTCTATCCATGGCTTTTTGTTATCTGTAGATTTTTTTGTAGTGATCCATCTTCTGATGGTCTTTTTAAACAGGTTTTTCTTTTCTTATGACACCATATAGTACCAACATATAGATCTAGAGGGAAAAGGATGGTTTCATATGTTTTAATTACATTGTATTTACTGGGTTATACTTAGCCAGAAGGTGAGGTCTTTTTCAGTTTGACAAAGCAAAATACTTTCATGGTTATGTGATTTACTTTAATATTCTTTTCACATTTTTTTCTCTGCTTCTTATTAAAATTAAACTAGAAAGTAAGAAGCCTCAGAGTTTATTTTTATTAGGCTTAGTTGTTTTTTTCCCTCATTTTTAGTTGTGTCGCTGTCTGTAATGCTTACAGTTCAACATCGGGGTGGTAACCAAATAATTAGGGGAAAGAAACAAGGAATACAAATGGAAATGAAAATGTAGATCCTGCATTCTTAGACTGCACTATTCCATTAAGCTAAGGGGGAAGATGTGATTTGTGGATGGAACCAATAGTTTAATATTAACTGAATCAAGAATTTACTTTTTATGAGAAGACACCCAGAGGAAAGTGATGTTACTCCATTCTGGAAAAAGAACATGATGGCTTTGCCTAGAGTAGGCTCAAAAAGACAACATGACAGCCATCACTAGGAATGTAAACTCCAGAACACGATCCTGAGTAGCAGGGAACTCAAGCAAACTCCTTATGGCAGACCAAATAGAGAATAAGCAACTCATAAATAGTGATACCAAAATCCAGTACCCAGATATCAAACTTTTACAATGGAAATAAACTCTACAGTCTCTACTTTCAAGAACAGGAAGCATGGAACCAACCAGCCTGAAGAGAAGATCTCTGCTGAGTGCCTGCGTTACGTCAGGTCACCAGGCAACGATGTTTTAATTAATCTCTTAAAAGAGACATGACGTTTTCAGCAGCTACCAGGTCCAACATGTGTTAGAAAAGACAGGTGAGAAGACAGCCTCTGTCCATGCTGTATTCATAGGGTATGGAAGGAAGATTATTGCTTACTTTTTGTCTCCAATACCATTTCCACTCCATTTTCTGCTGCCAAGAAATTAAAGCCAAGAATTGGAATTCATCTTTTGATTTTAAAGGCTATGCAGGCTGATAGACAGACTTTGTTAAGCTGTGATGAGTTTTGTTCACAGAGTGTTGGTTTAAATAGTAAAAGGTTACCCAGTGAAACAATATTTTTTCCTTGCGATGTAATGACTGAAGACTATCCTTATAGCACTTGAGATAAAGAAAGGCTCAGAAAAAGAGTATAAAATTCAGCACAATTAGTATAAAATCCTAAAATCTAGGAGTGTGTCAACAAAAGGAGAAGACTTTCAACAAAAAGTGAGCATCTTAGTTTTCAAATTTTTCAGCAGTCTAGTCAGGGCTATATGATGCAAACATTAACTTTATTACATTATTGACTAACTCAGTGCTTAACAAGTGGACCTGTTATAACAAATATTAATAAGTCCATATTAATCAATTCAGTATTGCAATATTTTCCCTTGGGACAGTAGGACAGAATATTCAAGTCTCAAAGTAAAAAGGCAAAAATTCGCCCTGTCATGATCGCTCGCTCCACTCCTTTGCATATAACCAAAGTCCTCCAAGTATTTGAATCCTTCCAAAGATTTTAATTTTCCACTTTGGCCATGACAGTGAGCCAGGAGTCGGCAATTAAAACAAATTTCTCATCTGCTTTTTATGCTCTATAATATATATATGTGATTATATTCTAACAGTATATGTGATTGTATTCATGTTTTCTATCTTATCACTGAATATTGTGCCAACACTTACGAGCAAAATACAAAAAAGTCAGGAAAATAAGAACTGTGTATTAGTTAATCTAGTGCACTCATGCTTTTCACATGAAGGAGATCCTCACAAACACTTTCACTAAAGCAAAAAACCTCAGTTTCTTGAAGTAGAAGAAAAGCATTAATTCTCATCTATTGAATTAAAAACTGGTCCAGAATCAATCAGTGAATGAAATTCTTTCTGGATAGTAATTTCTGAGAATGGCTATATTGCAGTTTTATGACAGTGGTTAAAGAAATTATATAACTAACTTCCCGTAAAAATGTTTGTGTTCACATTCTGTCACTGAAAAACTTCAGTTTTCACAACAGAAAAAATGTGAAGAACTTATTTTGAATTTAAAAATTTAAAGTCATCTCCTCCTCAGGATAAATTATGTTTGCCTTTTAAAAATACTTAAATGTCACACAGGGAGGGAATCTGCTCTTGGGCAACTGTTTTGGAAAATAAGTTTTTACTAATCAGAGAATATTGTCTCTTGCCTTTAAATATTTATTGAAATGCTGAACTTCTGAGTTGTTCAGTCTTCACTGAAAATATTTTATCACTCTAATATTATTTTTGATAGTACATATTTTAATACTATCTAATCTTTCAGTGGTGTTGTGAAGGGTTTATTCACAAGGTTTGTTCATGTTTTTGAGAAGTGTATAGATTTCCAGATGAAAAAAACTGTATAAATATTTTTAATTGGTTTTAGGAACTCCTTTGTTTCCTGGGGCTGAAGATGCAATTAGAGTTTAACCCAAAATGATATATTTTAAAGAGGGCTTACCCAGCTATTTACTTTGCACCTGTTCATTTCTGTATGCAGACAACCGTAGTTAGATATAGAACTACAGTAGTCACTGTTGTTATCTGAATTTTTACTAACAAAGAAACTCTTGTAATTTAATTTTGCATACAAATATGTCTAGTGACCTCTTAACTGAATTAGCTGCAGGACTCCGTGTAGATCCATGTATGCAGATCATAAAGTATGTTTGATATCATTGCTGTACGTTTGTACAAGGGGGTCCTTTTTGTAGGTTCACTTGCATGGACATGACATTGCACTTCAATTTATAGATGAAAATGAGATTGATATCTACCTGATTTCAGAAATGTATCAAAGCAGGATTTTTTGCTACACTATTGTCATAGATCTATAGGTTGATGCAGAAAAGTAAAAAAAAAATTAAAAAAAATGATGGAACCTGACTTGTCCTGTAATTACTTTGTCTATTGCTCCTTGGAAAATAATTTGTAGTCTGCTTGGGACTGCAAACTGGAAAAATGCATTACCTATTATTTGATACATTTATCAGAGTTTTGTAAATGGGCATCAGGTTCACTATTGAACAGAAAGTTGTCAGAGCATGGCATTTGGGTATGGGTTATGGAAAGTATGACAATTTTATCTTTAATGAATATTATGTGATCATTGGCTTTGTTGTTCATATGGGACAGAGAAATCACCTTTAGTAGATTACACAGCTAAACCAATTTACATAATAACATCATATGCATTAAAAATACATTGCCCTTGTGGAGGCAGAGTTCAACTGTCATAGAGATAAAAATAACTACTCCAAACTGGCATTTCCCAGATACACAGATCAGTAGGGATCACAAAATTCTCTTGGACATCAGCTTTAGTAGATTTCAACACTAAGCCAATTTCCTGAAGTACATTATGCACTTCAAAAGTGCATTTTGAATTGAACGTGACTCTCTCCCGAGGCGAGTTAAAATATATTTAATTCTATTAAAACTTTTCCTACTAACTCAGATCACAAGGAATCATGTAATCCTATGAGAATGGTCGTTATGGAGGAAACTTGATCAGCAAACCGGTATTCCTAAATAGGCTGATACATTTGGGACATACTTATTAATTATATTAATATTTCTCCTCAGTAGTCAGTTGTGATTTGTTTCCAGTGTTTAAGTTATCAGAAAGGACACTACCATAGCCTTGTGTTAGACAATTTGAAGACAGGTTTTTGGTTGATGACCACCTTTCTCAAAGAAGGATTTTCTTTTTGTGGGTCATTGCTTTGCCTATACCAAGACGAACAAGTGTCCTGGAATATATCAAGGACTGGATTCATTAAATTATTCAGAATTATTTATGTGTCTCTCTATGACACTTGGAAATGATATTATTTAATTCCTCTAAGAACCCCCAAGAACAGAGTACAGCATGGTCTGCCCAGTTACCAGTAGAGGGGTGAGGGGAGTAACATATACAGGGATTTTTTAAGCCAATTGCTACAACACTGATGAAAGGCTTGTGTAAATAATCTGTTTTACTCCTCTATTTAGTCAACAAATTCTTGAGAGTGCTTACCCATAAGCATTCCACCCCAGTGTACCTCATGAATAGACTTCAGTAGCCCATGGCAACATTTTTACATTGATCCTTACAAAGAAAAATTTAGTTTCAATCAGCAGTTTTGTATATTTTTATTTACCATGATTATTAGATAAACTAGTCAGCTGTCATTACTACACTATCAATACAAGTGTAATCAAACCTTGAATGATCTTAGCCCTTTTGTACAAGAGAAGGAAATAATTTTGAATTAAATGTGCATTCAGTAGCAAATTCATACAATTATTTTCTACTGCTCATGCCCAGTTTATCTTGCAAAATGTTTTTGTGAAAGAAATGTTACCTGAAGTGAAACAAGTGCATGATTTCCTTCAGATTTATCCCAGCTATGAAGTTTAAAATAGTTGGAGGATATTCCTTTGAAATAGTATCCTATCTGTATGAACTATTTATACATCCTAGATTTTTCTAGCAGTGTTCATGGCACAGAAATAAATGACTGAGATTTGTATGTTAAGCAGGACAGCTAAAAGTTTATTAGCCAAAGAAATCTGACAAAACTCTTCGTCTTTCAAATCAGAAAATGGAAATATGAACTCCAGAAAGGAAATTTTAGAAATCGAAGGGCTATACAAAAAGAACAGTGGTGAATGACTTTGTTGTGAGCTTAATGTTGCGTTTGAAAGCAGTCTAGTTATACAAAGCATGATGGATTACTGGACTCAGCCTCTTACTTTAATGTCTTCATGTTTGAAACTCATGATCTGTGACTGGTACTGAGCAACAAATGACCTTTTTGATTAGATAAAAACACTCACATGTTGTGATCTATACCTACAATATTATACTTTGCAGTAAAGCATAAAAAGCTTTTCTGTCCTCTTCTGAAATTAGACTTCCCCAGAGTTTGTGTTTGGGTTCAGGATCCAGAGAATTGCGTGATGTTTGTTGCTTCAATCAGCTGCTCTGTGATTTTTTTCTTGCAACATGAAAACATGTCACAGCTTCTACCAGCTTTTCAATTTTGAAAATATGGTGGCCCATGTTCAGCAGACAATTTTTCATTAAATATTTTAAATACATTTAAATAAATAAATACTTCAAGGGTGATTTTTCATAAAGGCAGAGACAAGTATTCTCTCCCTAACAAGCCTGCCCTAGTTTTTCTACCTGCTCTACTAGCTCAGGTTGTGACTTTTTTATTTTTCCTGAGCTCCCCAACAGAGGAAGGGTCTGTGCCAAGACCTCCTTTTGCCCCAAAGCTCTATTAGGGGATTGAGGAAAATAATTGGCTCAAAGATATGGCCAAGAAGAATTAAGACATCAGCTGGTAAGCCCATTAAAATGTCAGGCATTATCTCCCCTAAGTGACAGGAGAAGACTGAAATGTAGCCTTTAATCTCTTAATTATTAATTTCAGAAAATGAACAATTCCCTCTTTAGCATGTCTGCATGGAAACATACCTACTCGACTAGCCCTAGGCAAACCATTTTGGTGGAGCACATCTCTCCAACATGATATAATTCTCCATCAACTGAACTGGGGCTCAGGCCACCCTACAACTCCTTCAATCAGCAGCACAAACATCACCTTACCACCGCTTGCTCGGGTTACCCATCACTCCCATCCAGGCCCTGCAGCAGCTGTGTGTGTCTCTATCATGTCACAAATCAGGTCGTTATAGAAAGAGCCATTTCTGAGAGGCATGTTTGCTTCAACAGCAGGGATGGAAATTAATCACCACATGTGACTTGTGAAAGACCAGGAGAGGTATTTGTGTCAGCTGGAAATTTAGCAGCATGCAGAAAACATGGAGGATGGGAAACAGTGGCACAGGGATAAGGAGGGGAATTCTTAATAGTGAGAAAGAGGAAGGTTATACCAGAAAGAAAGAGGTGGGGGGAAGGGAGTGGCGGAAGTCCAAGACTAGGTGAAGGAGAGATGAAGATTTAAGAAACGACAGAAAGTCAATAAAGTTTGGTAGGAAAATATAATGAAGGAGGGTGACAAGTAAAGCCAGAATCTATTAAGAAAAAGAAAATGGAAGAATTCAAAACCAGAAGAATCATCCTTAGTAAGCCAGGTCCCAGTTTTCGGCCACATGATCCCACCATGCTAACCCCAGAATTATTCCTTTTCACTCCACTATTCCTTATGTCCATTTGCAGTCCTCTTTTCTCTCTCTTCTTCCCTGTTCCATAGCCGTTCGGGTTCCTCAGACCCTGTGTCTCCATGGACTTCTCCATGGTGTTTCAGCCTAAGCTGCTTTGTCCCATATAATTTCACGCTGCACCACTCCCATTGATTCTGTGCTCTCATAGGAGGAAGACAGTGCTGGTAGATGCTGTGGTGATGCTATTTCCTGTAAGGATCAATGCTGTCAGAGGGAGAGGTTCACCAAAGGGGCTAAGAGGAGCTTTCTGGGGATATGGGGACTGGCAGCTTGCCAGTCTGGTGGGGCTGATCAGGGAGGTGTGTGCCTGCCTTCCTCCCTCTTGCAGCCTCTTGCAGCCTGCCTGCTTGCCTCCCTCCCTAACTCTTTCAGCCTCCCTCCCTCCCTTTTGCAGCCTCCTTCCCTTCCTTCCTACCTCTTGCAGCCTGCCTCCCTCCCTCCCTCCCTCTTGCAGCCTCTTGAGGCCTGTGTCCCTCCCTTCCTTCCTCCCTCCACCTTGCAGCCTCTTGCAGCCTGCCTGCCTGCCTGCCTCCCTTGCAGCCTCTTGTAGCCTGCGTCCCTCCCTCTCGTAGCCTCTTGCAGCCTGCCTGCCTGCCACCCTCTATCTTGCAGGCTCTTGCAGCCTGCCTGCCTGCATCCCTCTTGCAGCCCCCCTCCCTCCCTCCCTCCTTTCCTCCCTCTTGCAGCCTCTGCTTTTTTCTTGCCTCTACCTGACCCTGGCTTCACACTCCGCTTCAGACTTCACCTTTTTTTTGGCCTCCAATTTTTTCTAACCTCTACTGCCCTCCAGCCTCCCACCCCATTTCAGCCTCCCACTTTTTTTTTTGGTCTCCATTTTTTTCTGGCCTCTACTGCACTCCAGCCTCTTCAGACTCTTACAGCC
>NW_020799092.1:59180687-59189239 GCF_003259725.1 Athene cunicularia
CCTCCCTCCCTCCCTCCCTCTTGCAGTCTCCTCTTTTATCTTGCCTCTACCTGCCCCTGGCTTCGCACTCCACTTCAGCCTCCCACCTCTTTTCAGCCTCCCACCCCGTTTTGGATACTACATTTTTCTGGTCTTTATTTCCCTTCCAGTCTCTCTTTTAGGTCTCTTTCAGCTTTTCTGCACTGCCTGCATTTGTGCCTTGATGTGCTCTTTGAAGAATTGAATCGAGGGAAGAATTTGAATCTACTGATTGCTAATCTCTCTTGTTCTCTCTTCTGTCTTTTCTCATGCTCCACCCTTCTGTCTTTCTCTCTGTTTCTCTTGTTGGTTCTAGGCCGGCATCTTACACCATGTCTCTATTTCTTCCGTGGTCACCTCGTGCTCTTTGTCTCCCTCTTGCTCACCTGCCTTCTGGATGCCTCAATGCTGCCTTCTCTCTTTCCTGATCCCTCTGGCCTGTTCCCATCCCTGGCTTGATGCTCTTTCCCCACCTCTCTGCCTCGGACATGTCCCTCTTCTCATCTCTCGGTTGCCAGTGTTTCTTTCTCCTTCACTTTCTCACTGCCTGTCCCTTTTCCCTTCTTCTCTCGGTCCTCCATCCTCTCCCAAACATTTTGCCTGTAGAGATCCATACCCCTCTCTGTGGTGTTTTTCCTAGTGTAAACTCATGCCCAGCTCCCGTGCCATTCTCTTCTGCTCCATGGCCCTTTCCCTTTCAGCTTGTAGCCTGTCCCGATCCCTCTCCCTTTTTCAATCTGTTGCTCTCTCATCCCTTCAATCCCTCTGTCTTCTTGACCATCACTTGCTCTCCCTCCTTCCCACCTTCCTTTCCCCCACAGTTGATTTCTCTCTGTCTTTCTAGTCTCCACTCATCATTATCTCTCTTCCTCTGTCTTTCTCCGTGATCCTGTTTTGCTTCCAACGTGAGCCTGTAGATCTCCCCTTTCCTGTTCTAGTGATAGGAGGAATTGGCATGGGGACCTAGGGTTGCTGTGTCATGCATGGGATTGGATGATGTACTTTGCTGCAGGGTAGCAGAGAGCAGGTGATGTGTGTGTTGTGAGGGAACCTGCACGTGGTATGATAGACTGGAGCTCAGGGCCCTTGGGGAGCCTGACATGATGCTTAAGCTCTGCCAATGGCCAAGCAGGGAGAGGCTCCAACTGCTGAACATCAAACATTATTAAAAGCCAAGTTTGATAAGTGGTACAGATCCTTTCTTCCAAAGAGTAGATGAATGGAAATACTGATACCTAGTAAGATTTTTGTTAGGGAGAGAAAAGTACAGTGTGTGGAGCTCTAAACTACGTGACAGGAGATTTTGATGCACTTTCCAGCTGAGACACCTGTGTGACCTTTAATGTTTTGCTCTCTGTTTAAAGGCCTCACATTCTTCAGTGACAGGGAAATTTTCAGACTAAAAATGCTTTTAATAACAGTGACCTACTCAGACAGTATATTAATGAAAGTGGTACAGTTGTAAAGGTAGACAAGTGAGAGTACAGGTTCCAGTCTTGTTAAGGGAAAAGTGGTGGTAAAATTTAGTGCTTTTACCTAATGTATTCTTTTCCCTTTTTATTATTTTTTTTCTTTTTATGGAAGGCAGTGTAGAAATGGTTGGATGCACTCAGTCATTGTGCCATGTAGCCAAAAGCAGACTTAATAGATTATTAATTTAGGGGAGACTTTTTAAATAGGAAAAAATAAAACACAAAAAAACCAACCAAACAAACAAACAAAAACCCCCAAAACAGTTAAGCATTTGCCTCCTATCAAAATCTGCTGCTTTGGATACCTAATTCCCATTTGTGTACCTGAAAATCTCTTTATTTCTATAGAGGGGGAAATACAGAATTAAAAAGTATTTCTTTACCAGTTTTCCTGTCCACATTTTCTGACAATGTTTGAAGATTGAACATTTTTATTACCATTATTAGTCAGGTGATGCAATTAGACTAGCTATCAAGACCAGACTTGGCGTCAGCTTCATCTAATAGGCCGGGGAGTAAATCCTTTGACTTGAGGAAAAAGAAGCACTTTCAGAGGCAGACATACTCCATCCGGTATTGGAAGATATGACAGTGAACACCTTTCAGTCAGCCAGAGACTTTCTCTCACTAGAACAAGTGGCTATAATGGACTCTTGAATTGTTCCCAAACAGGTAGTTAAAGCAGCTGTCTGTAATTCTGTGAATACCACAGTGTGCATTTGTATTTCAAGCTCAGATTGTATTTCTAAAATCCAATGAAATCTAAATTTTGAATCTGCATTCCTCTCCCCTTCCCTTAACACTTCTGTTCCTCCATTGTTTCATATTCCAGAACAGGAAACAAACAAACAAGGATATTTGCCACTATTAAGAGCCATTTCCCTTAGCAAATCTTTGTGACAGTATTTAAGCACTATTCTCCAGTGCAGTGAAGCTTTAGTAAACTCTGAACATTGTTAGCAGAGTTGGAAAATTCAGGTTCCTAAATAATAAATAGGAAGGAGGAAAAGAAGGCAACAGATGTTAGCACGTGTAGGAATGTCATACGAAACCTTCAAAGTCTTGACAGATATGGTATTCATGATTATGTCAATATTTCAAAAATTACACCTATTAAGCATGTTTTCTTTCACTGCCACTTAAAAAAATATGCATTGTATAACTGGCAAGATTTTACACTAAACTCTTTTCGAAGATTGCACAGTATTCTAAGACAAATATACCTTACAATATTTTTCTGGTAACAGTCTAATTTCACACAAAATATTTGTTAAACACTGTTATAGATCAGGCACATTTTGATTAAAATGGGGCAAAAAGGTTGAAATTTTTGTCTGCTATGATTATAATGACACTGCTTTGTTATGAATGCTTTTTTGGGCAAGTTTACAAAGCTGAAATGATATTTCTATACATGTTTTTGTTTTGTAGTGCATTTATTTGGGGGGGGAAAAAAAAGCCAAAAAAATATACCATACATACAAATTCCAGCAAGCAATGATTGTGGAAAAGCTGTGTTCAAGGAAGATTTGTTCTTTGCATATATTAAATTAAAGTGATTATCTACCCTTCTTATACTTACACCTATTTTCTCAATGAAATGCATGAAAATATTTCCATTCTACGGAAGATGGCATCCTCTTAATGTGGAAGGTGATAAAAATGCCAGTGTCTTGACCTCCACCCTGATACAACCACCTTTGTGGAAGAGAGAACTCATTTCTGCAGATGAATAATTTTGTTGAGGTCAAAAGCTCTTTAGAACTATTACTGATTATAGGTTTGTTTGCAGTGCTTGTGAGCACTTGTCATGGGCAAGTAATTGAAAGTGGGAATGTGAGCCAAGTCAGAATAAGAGACACTAACTCTTCTCAACAATGTTCTATTTGCTCATTTCATCTGGTGGTGATTAAATATTTTATTCTCAGTATTTTTTCAACTACCTTTCTGAGCTGGAGCCTACATGGAAAAGGACCAATCTGTTCTGAACCTACAAAACCTCTGAAACAGAATTAAGGGATCTCTTCCTTCAGTCCATAACATAACAGCGTTCTTGGGATTTTGAGGACAGTACACTTTGACCTTAATTTATTCATTGTTTTATGGATCAAACAACTCTTGTCAAGACTTGTACACTGGATCTCTAAAGATGATGGATCTGAAGGATTCAAGACAATTCTCAACCTATCACTTCCAAATACTGTCCATGCTTCTCAGCAGTTCCTTAGTTGCTTGAACTTCTCTAGCCATGTGCCATAATCATTGGAAGACCTTCTTCCTTTGAACAAGGACTGACAGCATATTTCCAAGAGATTTGTGATACAGGAATTAGACATATAGGTAAAGAAATGTGAACATTAGGGAAATAAATCAGACAGAAAATATTAATTTTTTCAATTATAATTTCATTTTTACATTTTGTAATATTTAGGATTGGGATAATCAGTGGCTGATAATCGATGTCTGTTAAGATCTATTCATCATTGGATTTGTCATGAAATTTCACGACAAATAAAGTATAACAATACTCCGTTAATCCATCCAGCAGGATCTACAAAGCCTTACTGCTTAGGTTGCTGCCCCTTCTGTGTGTGATTCACAGTTCTTGCAAGGAATTGGTTCAGAGCCTGGCCACATGTAAGTACAATGACTGTCACTATCAGAGTCTCTAGAAATATTACTATAATTAATGTTGGTTTGTTATGCAATCCTTTAATAGGTTTTCTAATAAAGGTGCAAAACTCAAATGTAGCACCTGCCTGCTTTCTATGTGCAAATCTAAATGGACATGGTTTTATAGCATGTTTCAAGATCATGTTGAAAGAATGGTTTAAGTAGGAACTCTTTGTGCTATACCCAAACCAGAGATAGTCAGGGAAGTCTGGAGAGGGACAAGGAAAGACCTAGAGTTTTATACTGTGAGATTTGTGCAGTGGATTATGAATGCTGTCATTCCTCTGCTCTGGAAGAGTCCTTGGACCTTATTTGAAATCACTGATCTAAGGGGCTCTTGGGAAGTAGCATTCCTCATCATCATCCTGGTGTTTGTGACAATGCTGTTAGTATCATTCCTGAGGATAATAAATAGCATGCTGCTGGTTAGACTTTGAGCCACTGCTCTCCACACTAAGCCTACCTGTCCAGTCAATTGTCCACCACATCATCATCTACTCATCTAATGTGTTTCTGTCTAATTTATCTTAGCTAAGTAGTCCCTAGTTTCAACCTCTTCTGTTATGTCCAAGATCTTTCTCCTCCAGAACTTGCTACAAAGCATGGAGACATTTTCAGTAAATAATGAACCAAGAATTGCATCAGGTGCCTTATCTGTTCCCATGTTGTGAGAGACTGAAATGTCATGTGACTGTCTCAAAGCTTGCTTGTGTCTGTGCAAACCTCCAGGACAAGCTGTTTCGGCCTGTGAACTGGTCTGGGGAATGTCACCCACAGAAGCGGGAGTGTATTGAAGGATGTACCCTCCACTCCTTTGTGGTTGCATTCTCTGACTCCTTAGTCAAGCCTCAAAGGGGCAGACATGGACTGAGCTGGCCCCATCCTGTAGCCATTTGTGGCTCCATTGTGTAGATCAGACCCCATGCCTACATTGCTAATGAACTGATAAGAGACAAACGTTCCTGCCCAGAAGCTGGGTGCAACAAAACCTGTGGGACCAGAGAAAAAAAACCCTGAAGGTGGGCAGATATGCTAATCAGCAGATATGATGAACTTAAAAAGGCAATAGAAATCTTTGCTCGGGGTGCATCTACCATCGAAGACATATCCATGTGAATCCACTACAGAAAAACTGAAGACTGAGGGCCAACGGAATGTCACTGGATCCATGGTGGTGACTGTTCTTGCAGCCCTATCCCACATCCTTGCTTTATTTCTGTCTTTTCCTCCCATTCTGTCCTATCGCTACCCCTCTTCACTTTTTTAACAATAAAAAAATGATTGGGGTATACAGCATTTGACCTCATTTGTGTCTTTGTCTTGCTCCTGGGATCATATCGAAACCTCCCCTGACATTGAATTGGGACACATGTTCCTCAGCCCTAGGTTGTTGGCCTAGCTAACCCACAGGCTCATGCTTTCCTTGATTTCCCTTTTACTGTTGATGTATCCACAGAAGCTCATCTCATTACCCTTTCACAACCTTTGTCAGTTTTAGGTCCAGCCAAGATTTGGCTTTCCCAATTTTACCCCTGTATCAAGAATGTAAAGCCACCACTGTGCTTAAAAAGCCTATCTTATTTCCCTTTCCTTTACAATGAAAATATTTTTAAAATATGAATTTTAAATATCACTTCTTGGGGGTTTTTTGTGTGCACATAGCCAAGGTTTTCTTACCAAATCAACTATGAGAGTTTCTTGATGGATTTTTCTCTTTTGATCAAAGCAGACATTCTCATGAGCATAGTCAACTGATATTAGGGCATTAAGGAGAAAAGTTTTCATGAATTTCAATAAAGATTTGGCACTGAATTCTTCTACTATATTGGAATAAAATTATAATTCTGGCTAAAATTCTGTAACTGGTTGATCCACCCAAATTGGATTTGCTGAAATGCTAGAAAAGCAGTGAACAACTCAAAAAAGTATTATAGAAAGCTTTGTAAGTCATTTCTCTAACCAGAGGACTGGCATTGACTTTAATAGGAATCCCATGTAAATTGGATTAAATAGTAAAAATAAAAAGGAAGCCACATTGTTTCTGAAATACCCATACTTCACCCTCTTCAGGGGTAGAAAAAATGTCAGAGAAGAAAATATATGGAAAAGCAAACACAAAATTCAAACACAAATCTTATTTTTAATTGAATGAGATTTTTATTTATGTTAGGTGTTTTTCCTTCTTAAAAAAAAAAAAAAAAAGAAAAAAAGAAAAAAGTTTATACCTGCAGAGCTGCAGACACACACTAAAGCCTTGCTTTCAGCATGGCCCTAATGTGAATACAGAGTTGTAGGGTTTTAGGGTTTATTACATGCTTGTTCCTCCAGTCCCTCAAGCAGTCCACAAAGTCAAAGCAGAATTATGCTTCATTACTGTCTTCTTCCTTACTGCCATGACACTGAAGGAGTCAGGATTGCAGCTCTGCTTTCTCTATGTATGTCAATAGATTTGGTCTAATCTGACAAGATAGATACACTAAATAAGCTGGAGTAGCAACAGCACCATCATTTTTCTGTATGTTCAGGCATCCTCCTAAGCATTCACTTGGGCCTCTCTTACTTCCTGTCTCTACTGGGTAAGGCAGCTCTGCGGAGTCTTATTCTGTACTGGGCTTTGTTTGTGCAACAGAATTATACTCTTAGGAAGATAAAACTTTCATTTATCTCAATTTTAAGGAAGTGGCTATGTTCTATCCGGGTATATCAGCTATGGAAATAAACTGATCAGTACAGCAAACTTGGATTTGATGTTGAGCACATGTTGAGCACCTCTCCACCCTCTGAGATGCCTTTGGTTCTGTATCTCAGTAGTCTTGAATTTCTCTATTAGAAATCCAGTCATTGGTACAGTTGTCATTACATGTTTTAATGAATCTCGTGTTGGCTTTATTGGCATATCTCTTTTTATGATTTCTCCATTATGCATAATGCACTGTAGAGGTGTTAAGCCTAAATCAGATTGAATAAAAAAAAAAAAAAAAAAAAAAAAAAAAAAAGAAGGAACTCAAAACCACTGTGAAAGAGTTAAGCATTAAAAATATAGAAAACATGCATTACGGGAAAGTTAACTAGGGAAGAAGAGAAAAAAAAAAAGAAGAGGTGTCTCTTGTTCAATATACCACTGTCCTGCTAAGCAAGAACAATGAGGCCATGACCATAAACATCTTAATTGCTCCCCAAGTACATATTACAGTGCAATACAGATATTACATATCTGAATCCATATTCTCATAAGAATACAAAGCTATATTGTTGTCTCTTGGGGAGACATACTTTTGGGATTTGTAGATGTATCATCATAGGTACCCATTTCAATCGTTTCCTGAAGATGGGCAGTCTTACCTATTTATGTTGTAAGTGAAAACAAAACTTTGTTTCTGCCTTTAGCTTCCCCCTGCCCAAGAAAACTACCTCATTTTATTCTCTGTTGCATTAATTGTCATGAAAGAAGACATACATTTGTGTCTCATGAAATCCCTTTCCAAACAGAACAGTAGACAAACAACTATGCACAGTGAAGCCATTATTCTTCAAATATATAATAGCAATAATAAAACAACAGTTAGACTAAATTTGCTTTGACTGTTAACTGTTTTGCTCTCTCCCTTCACTTCTCCAGTTCTCTAAGGTCTCCAGGCTACTGGAAGGACCCCATAGGTCTGCAGTTTCAGTGATGGTCTTTTTCTTATTATGGCCTATCTGTACAGAGTGGGAGAGCAGTAACTGTGCTTGGTATCACTGTCAGCAATATAATTTCTTGGGTACGATAACTGCAGATATTAGGGATAGGCACTTCTGTCCTGTAGCTTTCTGTAGGGGAGTAGAAACTCACCCCCATAAAAAAAGACATCTCAGCTGAAACTTCAAAATCCTTGTGCTTCATTCACTGTGAGGTGAAAAGACTTACCACTGTTCAATAGTTAATGTTTTGCTACCAAACCTATGTGGTTCCCTTGGACAATACAAAACAGGAGAGTGAATCCAAGGCAGCGTTTCCTGCACTCTTTCACAACATTTAGCAGCCTTCAGGCACGTGTACCAGCACGGCATTAACAATGCAGCAAGGTGGTTGCCACGGTTACCACAACGTGTCAAAAAAACCCCGGAAAACAAAACCGAAGAAGCCTTGCTGCCCAGCCTAATTCCTGTCAAGTGTTGCCTCACATGCTGCCTTAAGCCAAGGTAAAAGAAAAGGCAAGTCTTTGGCAGGCATGCAAAATAGAGAACTATGTCTTTGTTTACGGCTTAGTGTAAGAGGCTACTGATCTGCAGATTGGAAAGACACCAAATACTCATTCCTACAAGTGAGATCACAGCTATTAGATACCTGAATGGAACTATCTCAGATAGAGAAATAGTTGTCTAAAAACCCACAAAACAGTGTAAAGC
>NW_020799092.1:59189289-59262577 GCF_003259725.1 Athene cunicularia
TTTTTTTTTTTTTTTTTTTTTTTTTTTTTTCTCTTCTCTTGAGAATTATTAAACTTTCTTATTTTGTAAACCATAATTGCATTTACTCTACCTTGGCTGCATTGCAAGGTTAATATAGAGATGTACTCTAGACAGGCAGTCCGAAAGATAATAAGCCTTCATAAAAAAAGGACTTTTTCTTTATCCGTCATTGATAGTGTATCACATAAGAGTAAGAGAAAGACTTCTTAATTCTTTCAAGGAAAAAATTCCCTAATACTGACTTTAGAAGTTCAGGAAGAAAGTGGCAAAGAAATCACCACCTACTAGCAGTTAATAAAATCTCCAACCAAATCCAAACTGCTGAATCATCAATGTCCTGGTTTAATTAGGATAGGGTTAAGTTTCCCCAGCAGGGGGGAAGGATCTCCAGCAGGGTTATTCATACCATGTTGATGTCAGGTGCGGCAGAGGTGAAAGCCATCCAGCTTGCTTTGGATATTGCTGAGCGGGAAAAGTGGCCAAGGCTCTACCTCTACACCGACTCGTGGGCAGTGGCAAATAACCTGTGGAAATGGCTGCAGCAGAGCAACTGGCAACGTAAGGGTAAAACCATCTGAGCTGCTGAGTTGTGGCAGGACATTGCAGCCCGTGTGGAAAACCTCGTTGTGAAGGTGCGCCATGTGGATGCCCATGTACCCAAGAGTCGGGCCACTGATGAGCATCGACACAACCAGCAGGCAGACCAAGAGGCTAAGATTAGGGTGGCTCAGGTGGACTTGGACTGGCAGCGCAAAGGTGAACTGTTCATAGCCCGGTGGGCCCACGAGACCTCGGGCCACCAAGGTAGGGATGCAACATACAGGTGGGCTCGAGATCGAGGGGTGGAACTCACCATTGACACCATTGCAGAGATCATCCACGGATGTGAGTCGTGTGCTGCAATCAAACATGCCAAGCGGGTGAAGCCCCAGCGAAATGGAGAGCGATGGCTGAAATATAGATATGGAGAGGCCTGGCAGATCGACTACATCACACTGCCACAGACCCACCACAGGAAGCGCCATGTGCTCACAATGGTGGAAGTAACCACTGGATGGCTGGAAACTTACCCAGTGCCCCAAGCCAACGCCCGGAACACCAACCTGGGCCTTGAGACCCAAGTCCTGTGGCGACACAGCACCCCAGAGGGAATTGAGTCAGACAACGGGACCCACTTCCGAAACAACCTCATAAATGCCTGGGCAGAAGAACACAGCATTGAGTGGGTCTACCATATCCCCTACCACGTACCAGCCTCTGGGAAGATCGAGCGCTACAATGGACTGTTAAAAACCACACTGAAAGCACTGGGAGGTGGCACCTTCAAAGACTGGGACATGCATCTAGCAAAGACTACCTGGGTCGTCAACACAAGAGGATCTGCCAGTCGAGCTGGCCCGGCTCAGTCAAAACCTCCACGTGCTGTAGATGGGGATAAAGTCCCTGTGGTGTGCATGAGGAATATATTGGGAAAAATGGTCTGGTTTAGTCCTGCGCCAGGCAAAGGTAAAGGGAAACCCATCCACGGGATTGCTTTTGCCCAAGGACCTGGGTGCACCTGGTGGGTGATGCAGGACGATGGAGAGGTCCGATGCGTACCACAGGGGGACTTGATTCTGGGTGAGAACATGCCGTGAATTATGCTGTGCCTTTGTTAATTGTTGTTTTGTTATTGTTAACTGCTAAATGGCAGCTGGACATGCCGCAGATGGTATAGAATAAAGGTGTGGATTATGTCCTGGTTCAACTGGGATAGGGTTAAGTTTCCCCAGCAGAGAGGGGGAAGGGATCTCCAACCAGGTTATTCATACCATGCTTATATCAGGTCCGTCACCGCAGTGCGGGAACTTTTCCTTTTGTGGCTTTGGTGGCAGTGGGCACGGGGCTGTCTGTAACCATTGCGGTATTCCTCTGTATATCTTTTGTGTTATTTACTGTTATTACTGTTTATTGTTGTTATTATTTGTATTGTTGTTGTTCAGATTGTTATTTATTACACTGTTTTATTAAACCTTTTTCCCTATTTCAACCCCAGGGTTTGTGCCCTACTCGGTCCAAGGATTGGAGGAGGGACAACGGCAACGTGGTCTCCAGTCCGGGAAGGGCGTAAACCACCTCAACCAATTACCTTTATAAAGTTCTGAATTAGACCAGTGTATTCATTTCTCTCTACTGACTTTAAGGGGACCTCAATGAATAGCTTGCAAGCCTATAGAACAGACATCTAAACGCAGATGACATGAATCCCACACTGTGACTTCAAAGATGAGTAAAATTTAGTTGATAAGTTAATTTGATATTTACTAGTTTATTACATCATACCTATTTCTTTAGCTTACAGAAAAGTATAAGGTTTCTGTTCCAAAAGTATATTTTTGTCCCAGGCAAACATTCAAATTTTTTGGTTTTTTTCAGGACTCAGAGGGAACAAGGGTAAGGATGGGTTAATAGCTTTGTATTTCCTTGACATATCTTTCCATCTGTAAAAATCTTGCATCTCTTCTTCCTCCCTGCAGTATCCTAACCTGATAATACAGATTTATGTTTTTTTTCACCTGTTTCTGGAACAGATGTAAATATTGTGTAATCAAAGAGAAAAGTGTCTTTCACTAGCTACAGACATCTGCTTAACTGACAGAAAAAGACAGCAGTATCTAATTTTTAAACTTAAATTAATGAAATACAAGACTGACAATGAAATCTCCTTTTATTTCTAAGGTTTCACAAAAGAACTTTCCCTCTCAGTACTGACTGATGTTGCCTAGTATAATATTTTTCTTTATTTTTCTCCAAGCAGCAGTTAGCATGATAGATGAACACAGGAGAAAGGAGAGAAAATAATGCTCTCAGGAAATCTGATGAACAATACAATTGCTCCATGCCTGCAGGAAAAGGAGGTCTATTGTATGTGTATTTACTGGCAGCAGATTCAGTGGCTTCATTTTATCTTTATTTTTCATTTTGAAGTTGGGAATATTTGAAGCTGGGAACTTCAAATATTCCGAGAGATAACACTGCACAAAATCCAGAGGCATGCAAAACTCCCTGCATCTGCAGCTCCCCAGAGATCTTTGTCAGAGGCCTCGGAAAAAAAGTAAAAGAGATCATGTCTATACTACACTGAAGGTCAAACTGGTCATAGATTAGTAGACTTTCAAAGAGTGTTGATGTATGTCTTCCCTGCATGATAATGTGTGAGATAATTTCCTGACCTAGTGCAGCTAAGGTATTTCTGAAAGCCCAGCCAGTATCTCTGAACAGAGATGCTCAGCACTGTCATATGTGTATATTAATTCTTTGGAGTAAGATCACATGTGTCTGACAAAGTTCAATAGTATGTCACACGCAAGCCTTTCAGTAGGAAACAGCTGCTCACTACCACAATTTAAGCTTTCACAGGTAACAATGTTGCTGCTTGTCCAAAAGCAGTACTTCCTGAACAATGGTCATCTTGTCTTATTTAAATAACATCTGCTGAGTCTCTCACACAGCTTTTACCCTCATGGTTTTCATTAACTACACAAATATGAATGCTCATTTATATTTTGTATTTCACTCCTTGTTTGCTTGCTTATGTTTTTTTTTTTTTTTTTTTTTTTTTTCATTTCCATGAAGCATTTTCTGATACCTGCTGAGCCCTTGAGTCGTTCTTGAGATGTATTGGGTAAGAGTATTATAAAGATAACACTGATACATTGTTCCTTATAGTGTTTTAAAAACTGTCTACCAGATTGCTTTCTGAAGATGCACAAGAGACTGAGCCCTATGTTTTGTTCTGCATTTATCATGTCCTGGTCTCAGAACATTTAGGTGCTATCTCAGAGCAAATACAATGCACTCTTCTCACTATTTCTACCTTTTATTTTACTAAAAAGTAGCTACAGGAAGAGATCAGTTTAAAAAGCTACTTCTACCTGACAGTGGTATCTTGATGTAGCACATCTGGGATTAAGACAATAATTCGAAGTATATCAGAGATGAAAAAAATTACTATGGCTTTGCTGCGAATATTAGACTCAAAGGCTACATCATGATAGCCAGTTAGTGATAGCCAAGGAACATCCCCACACAGTGGCCTGCCACTGTTTCTAAGTGGTTCAATTTGTCTCTGATATGGTTTAGGGCTTATCATCTCACACTTTCTCAGATATGTCTCAGGGAGTTGGAACCATTCCCCATAGACAGTTTGGATGAAGCCAAACAGCTGTAGAGAGTGAGTTGAATAGTATGAACTGGACCAGTCCCTGCCTCATCTTGGTGCCACAGATGTGTCTCAGGCACATCTGTTTACCAGCAGAGACATAGTCAATGTGTGTGCATGAGAAAGTCCTTAATTTTTATGTTCCTTACAGTGGCTTGAATGTGTCAATGCCTCTTTGAGATGGTAGATATCGTGTTGCTTGATACTCTTGTCTGGCTGTACTTAGGAGAAGATAAGCTTCTGGTATAAATCAGTTCTGACAAAACTTGACAGGCAACTTGCCTAAAAGGAGAAGAGGAAAGGTTCAAGACATTATTATGTTGTTTCTATTTTTTTTTCCCTTTCTGAAAGCAAGCCGGACTCTGGTTCCTGGCATTTTAGAAAGGCACACACAAAAAAATCTATAAATGGCATTTCCCTCTTTGTCTATAGATAGCAGGGAAGGTCTTCCAGAAGAAAACTACCTTTATCTTTAATATTTCATCCAACACAAAAAAGCACATGGATTCTCCCAACTAAAAAATTGTTTCCAAACAAAGCACTTTTTTTTTTTTTTGGTATCAAAAGATTTCCATGTGATTATTTTACTCAACTGTTTTCTGATCATATTACTCATGTACATGTTCAACTGAACAAACACTTTAGTTTTTAGTTGACCTAAGCTGCACATGAGTTTGTGGATGAAGAGCTAAGGCTGCAATCCCAAGCCAGAGTTGACCTATAGATGAATCCTGTATATTTTATAACTGATAACCATTGTTCTAGTAGGTATTGTATTAAGTCATAACAAACTACCTATGCTGATGTAAAAAGTGCTAAAGCATTGAAACACTGAAGCCTGAACAACAGGCCCCAAGCCGAAGCTGCTAACTTAGTCTGTAATCATTAACAAAGTGTGTAAACTCACTAGTGAAAGATGCAGATTAGACAAAATATAATCAGTAGTGAGGAGAGAATGTATCCAACTTCCCTGGTTTAGCCTTGTTCAAGGCCGAGAACTCGAGTATCTGGCCTTGGTAGAAACTCCCTTGGTTTCCCCCCCCAAGCTCTGGCCAGGCTTTGGGTGGAATCCAACAGGAGAATGAAACCAGAAATTCTCCGCTCAAAACAAAGGTGCCAGCTATTCTGGCCTGTCGATCTCTGGTATATAAGTCTGGGCCCGTTTGCAGGGACTTTGTCAGCCTCACCTATGGGGGACGCACCGCGTAGGATTTCCCCCTTGCCGGGACAGGCTCTGCAAACCCTCGCTGTAACCGGGGCTGCCCAGCCACTGCGGGGCTGGATGATGGGAACGTGTGCAAGTGGTGATGTGTCTGTCTTAATCACTATTCTCTCTCTTGTGTAGTAATGGTTTGATGCATTACCCTGTATTTTCATATTCATTGCTTTAAGTGCACTATTCTGCTTTTTCTTACTACACTGTTACATTGGTTATCACCAGTAAAATATGCCTACTCTTTTCTCTCTGGTGTTCGAGTTTACTTGGTGTCCTTAATCAGCAAAACAGTGGACTGTTACAAAAGAGTGCAATATAAGGTAGTAGTTTGGCACAGAATTTGATGAAGCTTACTGCAGAGAGACTGGATGGAACTTTGGCTTATAGCAGGAGCTACTGCACTGTCTTTACCCTCTTAATATTGTAATTCACACCCAGGAAATATGTATTATATTGCAGACAGAAAAATTGTTACATTTCAGATAGAGAACTCAAGAGGAGGATGAAGGTCAGGTCACTGAAGAGACATTTAAAATTTTTCTCTAAATAAGTAATCATGCACTTTAAAAGTCTTGCTGGAAAATTGTGATATTCTCTGGAAAAGAAAGACAAACTATAGCTGCTGAAAGGTACACTTAAGTGTGAATTTTCTAATTCACCATCTTGTGATATATTGGTGTATGCAGAAAATTGTCTCCTATTCTAGTTTTATTTAGCTTTTTTAGTTGCTACTGGAGGCATTTGATTTTATATTTTTCAGATTCTGGGGAATGATAAATTAACAAATTATGAAACCAGAAAAAGCTATTCATTGCAGTACAGTTCTAAAACTCTCAGGGAAAAGTAAATAATAAAAATTCATTTTAGTAGTGAGTTTTTGAGAAATCCAGTGACAAATATATTCCATTTTTCATACAGTCCTTGTGTAGTTTGATAAATGGAAAGATATAAAGATACGAGAGATTGTCTGTGGTTTTAATTGACCACTTTTTTTTTCAGTCTCACTATTCTAACTAGACCTTTTTATGGAGATTTTGAAGATCTATGTAAATTGACTCCTGGATTTAAAGATTGTGATATATACTGACTGGTGAATGTCTTTATCTTATATAAGCAGACTTGAACGGCTGATTATGAAACAATCTATGAATTAGACCTATTGTTTACCTGTTTATTATCTCATATAAACAACCTTTTAATGCAGTGAATATTCACCTGTTTTCATTTATTAAACATACAAGAGAGTCTGATGTTGCTAGTTCTAAATGTTAGTTTCAGGACTATTTCAGACATGACAGCTCCTGACACTATAGAAAGAGGTGTAAAAATCCTTCCTTTTTATGGGGGTACCAATTTTTATTCCTTTCACAAAATGACTTAAGAGGACAAAGGATGGAAAAACTGAAAGGAAGATAATCAGAAATTGGGTGTCAGGTTTAAGCAGTTTCTTTGAAATATTTGCACCTGTGATTGCTTCAGGAATGTCTGATCTAAAAAAAAAAAAAAAAAAAAAAAAAAAAAGCAGCTATGTTTACTGGAATAATTACAGGAATATATAAACCTTGTGAGGCCCAAGAGCTATGGACCAATCATGTAATAAATTCCACACAGTGGAGAAAAAGGCCACCAACTCTTGAAAAACTGAGGTCTTTTCACTGCATGAAAATTTAAAGACAATTTTCAAGTGATAGACAACAAGGCTGAGGTGTTTTTTGAAAGTGCCTACAAATGTTTATTCATGGATGCTGTGCACTCTCAACACTTATGCAGGGAAAGCATCTTATACATATGCAAATAACACTGAACTCTGCATCTGTATGTGGAATTACCTAATTGGCATTTCAAATCACTGTGTCTCATGCAGTTATGAGAGTTGTTCAATTGCCTCTATTTGAAATTTCAGCCTTAAGGCACATTTTTGATAAAAATAAGAGTATATCCTAGTGTCCTCTGTCAAACTTTGCTTTCTTCCAAGATTCTTTTCAATACTCTACACTACTTGGTTGAGATTGTCCCTGTAGAGAGGTAATTGCGTTACAATTGTAAGGCATGTACTTCTTTTGATGCAGGAGCCCTTTACAATGAAAGACATTAAACATAAATGACAGTATAATCCAGCCTTGGTTGCGATAAATTATTCATCTTTTCCTGAGTACCTGAATTTTAACTGAAGAACTTTCCCTCTTGCTGAAGAAATCTCTACAGTTTCCAAGACTTTTTGTCACAGCTTCTTTGTCTTAACCTTATAACATGACACAGTTAATTTCTCAACAGAATATAAAATTATTCTTCCAGTTCATATGTTTTCCTGTCAGTTTATCACATGCAGACATTAGAGAACATTACATCCTGGGTGGGGTTCATCTCATGGTGTCACACATCTAAGTTTAGGTGCCAGTACTCAGTGGAGAGCTTTGGCTCTGTGAAGATGCACACACTCAGGTCTCTAGAGCCATTTGAGACACCATAGGGTATCAATGACATGATACACTGCTGATAAATATGGCAAAGGACCAGTGGGAGTTATGTTTCCTTCTGTAGAATCAGCTGGAGTCCAGGAAGGATACCCTATCCTAGATACCTACCTGTGGGCAACTGTATCAACTTTATTGGCGGAAAGTCAATGAAACCTGTGAAGAGACTTAGCTGACCGAAGATGGTGCCTAATTTCTCTGAGTGAGCAGTCATTTTCTACATACCGTGGCTGTACTGACCCAATCTTCCATGACTGAAATGGTAATTTAAGCATCCCCACTCACCTGTAGGTAAGGAAAAGTAGGTTTCTCTCTGATAGCTAAAACACACCCCCAATGCCTTCTTAAAAAATCTCCAAAATTAAGCTGTCAGATAAGAAATGCAGACAAAATAATACATATTAATGACCATCCATGTAGGTGCTTTCCTTTTTTTAACTGTATTCCAACTATCTGTCTTGTAGCTCAACAAGCAAACACAAAGCATGAAGTAAGCATTAATTTCCTTGACACTTTATATATATATTCTCAGTTTTTCATAGAAATAAGGGATGACTTTTACCTTAGTGCTGTTATATTATATTTGGCTACAGCTCAGATGAAGCCTGATCCAAATAGTATCCATGGCTCAAATTCTTCATATACAGCTTTTTCTTAAGAGTCATTGAAAATCAATTAGAAAGAGCACTCAGTCTATTCCTAGAGATATTGTAATGGAAATATCTCTTCTTCAGCCTAATAGCCCAGTGAATTATTACTCTTACTATTGTAAATAATTTTATGCTAAATATTTTTATTCACAGATGTCAAAGTACAATAAGAAGGTAGCCAAGCTTTATCATGGAATGAATAATTTAAAACTATTTATTCGATGTTTTTCACCTCTCTTTCTTCAATTTATCAGTAAAGAAGTCCGCAAAATCCTGTAACTTCTAAGTTATTTCATATCTTCACACCCAAACACTCACACACAGCTTTGTTTTCGTTACTTATAGGAGCTTCACTTATTAAGTCTGTGAGTCCAGGAGGACTATGCCTATTATCTTGAAGGTCTTGTTCCAACAGCTAGATCCTCAAAGATTAAGCCACAAGCCTTGGTGAGGATTTATGTACATGCAGGAAACTTGTGGCAGCAGTTGTACCTTCTGAACTTCTCATTCATACTGTGTTGTATGAAAAATATTTCTTGGAAGTTGTCAGGGGACATTTTGCCTTTTAAGAGTGGCTCCAGACCAAGATTTTACTTAGAGGACTTGAGCAGAAAGAACATGCAGAGACTCAAAGGTTGGCAAACCATGCTAAGAAGTGTTTAAGAAGCAGCTTTCCTTTAGTAGAAAAGTGTTATGAAATAGTGGAGCTGAGGGTACATAACTGTCTCTGAGATGCCAAACAGCAACCAGTAATTGGTGGCAAAATACAATTCAGTATATGCTTATGTCAACTAAAAATATTCTTAAGCTTTCCTCACTACCTGCTAATTGGACTTTTATTGTATAATGTTCACTAGATATCAACATTAAGCTGCAGACCACTCAAGAGTTAATTCAATCAGCAGAAGTCCCTCTTAGGAGATCACAATGGTGCCATAATTACATCTATTACTGCTCCATACACCCCAGTGTCAATCCAACTATCTTTAGCTGCTCTTGGACTGGAGAGTATTTTTCCTTCTTACATACTTCATTTGCTTAAGTAGGATGATGCAATTTAAAGAGTTATTTGTTTATCACTTTGCAGAATACAATGCAATTTGGCACAATTGTATCAGTCTATGGTGTTTACCTATACTTTTTTTTTTATTTGTATATTACTTCTGCTATTGGTATAGTTCAGACTTGCTTGTCAATGTTACTAAAAATCATCTTTCAAGATTCAATGTTGGAATGCTACAAAATCTGCCTCGTCTGGGACGTTTCTATTCTGCCCAGTTTTCTACAGGCTTTTCACATGTTACACACTACGTATCATCTTTGGACATTTAAACATTCCTATGGTCTTGTATGTTATGCTGGAATACATTTCAAACTACCTTCTGAGAACTAACAATGCAATCATTTGCATGGACTTATTTATACTGTCTACATATGGGAGAGACTTTTCTGCTAGTGAATCCCAGGTTAGGGTCAGTCCTGTTTTGCTGCAGCATGAGTGAAGATGGTATCAAGAACTACAACAGTGCAATTGTTGTAGATGACAGTATCACACTTTGAACTCTACACCTTCCAGAGGAAAGAAAGATTTCCAGATATTTAATAATATTATATTACCTTAGAGTATAACCAAATTGAGTATTTAGCAGAAGAAGAGATAGGCCTCACTCTCATAATAGTTCATTATTAGTTAAAAAGGTGCTATGTTTGTTAAAGAAGTCTTCCTAGAAATTTGTAAATATTGACTCAATCAATATCTGTTTTCATAGATGAATTGCACAAAATTCAATTGTTATATAGTGAGAATTTGGGTCTGTATCTAAGAGGCATTTGTTAGTACACTATTGTAACAAGGCAGATTAAATTTTTACCATCACAGTGTTTTGATAAAGTCTTTTTTGAAAGAATATTCATTGTTCTGATATTCTTGGTCATCCTTCTGTTCTTGAGCTTATCTCTGTCACAAGGACAAGACATTTGAATTTCAATGTCTGACATGGGCTTATGAGATACCACAGCATAACTAAGCTGTGCTGCTTTCACCTTTTCAAAATTCAGTAATTTGACTGTCTGAGGCTGTGGTTCTTTCTGTCAGCTGCCAACGCTGTAAGAAGAAAGGAGACTAGTCAATCAAAGTCTAGAATAAGTAAAAGGTCAGAGAAGTCAATACACCGCTGTCCTTCACAAGCTGTGTGAGGTTCTAAAAACCCATTCATGTGACATGAAAGGGAGAAAATAACTATGATTCATTGACACATCATGGAACATAACAGGGATAGGAAACAGCTTAACCATTTACTTTTTGCTTTTGCTTTAAAAATATTATGACCCTTTAAGGCTCTAACAGACAAATGAACAGATAAACAGTGCTTCTGGCAATAATAAAAATGGGTTGGCTTCCAATTATGGAAGCTTTTTTTTTATTTTTTCTTATTGTTTCTATCAAGTCTGACTGTTGCCTTTAAAAATACAGCTTCAGGATGGAAGCTGTTCAGATGCCATAATGACAAGTCTTGGGTTAGTATCTACGTGCATCATCAAGTTCCATAGTGATAGGAAACATTTTAAAGTGCTTATTAAGGCCATCCATATTTTCACAGAATCACAGAATCAACTAGGTTGGAAAGGACCTTGAAGATCATCCAGTCCAACCGTTAACCTAACACTGACAGTTCCCAACTACACCATATCCCTCAGCACTACGTCAACCCTACTCTTAAACACCTCCAGGGATGGAGACTCCAACACCTCCCTGGGCAGCCCTTTCCAATGCCTAACAACCCGTTCTGTAAAGAAATGCTTCCTGACATCTAGTCTAAACTTCCCCTCTAGAACCTTTTCCTTTAAAAAAATCTAAAAAAATATTCTGTAATTTTCTAACTCCAATTGTGATTTTGTGGTATCCCCAGGTATCCCGAGGTGGCTTCCCCACTTTGAAAACTGTCTGTGCTTCTGCATTCCCTTCATTTCCACACAAGGGCAAGGAGTAAGTAGGTAGATAGTTGCTGCTTCTGTGTTGCCCCAGATATAGGTGCACTGCCCGCTTCAGTGTGAAAGGCATCATGAGACACTTGCTGAGCCAGCTGACCTGTGGAGAAGAGTGTAGTGAATCAGAAAAGAAGCAGAGGAGAGTTGGAACAAAACCCACAACATAATAGAAGACACTAGAGAGGAAACAGAGTGCAGAGAGTCATGTGAGAGCATGCCATGTGCCTACCCAATCTACTCTGAAGGCAGTGGAGCAATAGGTGAGGCTTAGCCATAGCTGCCCAGCTCCAGACTGAGGCAGAGGCCTACAACACTGTATCTGATATTGTGGAAACTTTAGGGGCAGGTAAATACGTCAACAGAGAGACAAAGGAAGGAAAACTCTGAAAGAATGAAAATAAAGACTTTTAGCCATTAAAAAATATTAATATTTTTCTTGTACAGATTGTACATAGTGACTGAAATCAAGACTCCTTTTCTTGAGCTAGGTTCTGTATAAATCCATTAAGAGTTTGATCATACCCTAAAAATATATATATATATTAAAAGACAAAGTACATGGAAACAGAGTGCTATAAAGAAAGTTAATGATTTGTCAAAAGTTTCAGAGGAAGTCTGTTAGAAAGCCATGAAATTAAATATCCATAATATTATTCTTCAGAAGTATAATGCTTGATGGTAAACAAGGCTTGAATATCTGGACAAGTGTCATTCATGCTACATTATATACCATGACCATGCAAGTCTATAGTGTCCTCATGCTGGCTGTTGATGTTTCACTGGTGTCAAAATCAGTGCTGAGTTGTTTAGGGTTTTCCAATAAGGCATGAAGTAAGAGGGAAAAAATGTAAAGAGACACCATAATTATGAAGATCCCTGAAAAATGTGTATTAAACGTCACAGAAAAGTAGCAGAAACCTCCACTTCCGAGGGATTTGCAATGATGCTGAAGGACACAGTAAATACAAAAGTTAACACAGACTGCTGCAAATGGCAAGAAAAACAAAGTCAAATTATTTTGAATCACAGAATCATCTAGGTTGGAAGAGACCTTGAAGATCACCCAGTCCAACCGTTAACCTAACACTGACAGTTCCCAACTACACCATATCCCTCAGCGCTATGTCAACCCTACTCTTAAACACCTCCAGGGATGGGGACTCCAGCACCTCCCTGGGCAGCCCATTCCAACACCTAACAACCCGTTCTGTAAAGAAATTATTCCTAATATCCAGTCTAAACCTTCCCTGGTGTAACTTGAGGCCATTCCCTCTTGTCCTATCACTTTTTACTTGGTTAAAGAGACTAATCCCCAGCTCTCTGCACCCTCCTTTCAGGGAGCTGTAGAGGGCGATGAGGTCTCCCCTCAGCCTCCTCTTCTCCAGACTAAACACCCCCAGTTCCCTCAGCCACTCCCCGTACGACCTGTGCTCCAGACCCTGCACCAGCTCCGTTGCCCTTCTCTGGACACGCTCGAGTCATTCAATGTCCTTTTTGTAGTGAGGGGCCCAAAACTGAACACAGAATCGAGGGGCGGCCTCACCAGTGCCAAGTACAGGGGTCAGATCCCTTCCCTGTCCCTGCTGGCCACGCTATTGCTGACACAAGCCAGGATGCCATTGGCCTTCTTGGCCACCTGGGCACACTGCTGGTTCCTGTTCAGCGGGCTGTCAATCACACCCCCAGGTCCCTCTCTGACTGGCAGCTCTCTAGCCACTCCTCCCCAAGCCTGTAGCGCTGCTGGGGGTTGTTGTGGGCCAAGGGCAGCCCCCGGCATTTGGCCTTATGGAAACTCCCCCAGTTGGGCTCAGCCCATGGCTCCAGCCTGTCCAGGTCTCTCTGCAGAGCCTCCCTACCCTCGAGCAGATCAACACTCCCACCCAACTGGGTGTCATCTGCAAACTGACTGAGGGTGCACTCGATCCTCTCATCTAGATCATCAATAAAGCTGTTAAACAGGAGTGGCCCCAAAACCGAGTGTGGTGGTTTAAGCTCTGCAGGGACCGGAGACCACGTTGCTGTTGTCCCTCCCCCACCCTCGGACACAAGTAGGACACAAACCTTGGGTTAAAATAAGAAGAAATTTAATACAACAGTGTAATAAGCAATTTGAACAACAACAGTAGGAATGATAACAACAATAAACAGCAATAACAGTAAACAAGACAAAAGATATACAGAGAAATACCACAACGGTTGCAGACAGCCCCATGTTCCCCGAGACCAAAGCCACAAAGGAAAAAAGTTCTCATGCTCCCATGCCCAGACCTGACATCAACATGGTATGAATAAGGCTGGAGATCCCGTCCCCCTCTCTGCTGGGGAAAACTTAACCCTTTCCTAGCTGAACCAGGACACCGAGCCCTGGGGGACACCACTTGTGACCAGCCGCCAACTGGATTTAACTTCATTCACCACAACCCTTTGGGTCTGGCCATTCAGACAGTTTTCCATCCAGCTTCACTACCCAGTGAAGCATGTGCCCATCCAAACCAGGAGATGCTGTGCAAAACGGTGTCAAAGGCCTTACTAAATTCAAGGTAAACAACATCCTTTCTCTCATCCCTCATCACTCATTTCTGTCGTTGTCTGCAGACTAATTAATTTTAAAAGCATTTGTGTTTGCACAATGTTATGCTTTCTATGGATTCAAAACCTCAAACTTTTGTATTGTGTTCCTTGGACTCACTCAGTGCTGGGTGTTTCTGGCCAAAGCAGACAGTTTGGGAGTGTTGGAGCTGTGACGAACTGTCTTGATGTGATGACAGAAGAGGAGCCTGGAGAAAGAGTCAAAGCCAATACTATGTCCTTACAGTAATGTCAGCAACATCTTTAGCAGCATGAGGACTGTAAGTATCTCCTCAGTAATTCTGAGATTTCACACCATTCTGACTTCATTTCTAAGGTGTGAGTCTCTTGGGGCAAGGTCATAAACTTTGTGAGGAATACTTTTTTTTACAGCTGTTAGAAGACATTTGTCTCTATGAGAAAGAGAGCGTGTCCACACTAGAGAAATCTAGCAGACTGTGTGAAAACGGTACCAAAGGAATGGCTATCAGACTCTAAGGACTGGCTAAATCAAAATAAAAGGCAGTATTATGTACTACACATAGAGAAAGAGGAATCGGGCGGTTACACAAATTATAAATGATTGTCTTAAATAATTTTTCCATGATGGAGCCATGGTAGTATTGCCTTCTCTGCTTTCAGTCTATTACATTTTTAATTCTGAGCTCATGTTCAGGATCTCCTCAGATGGCAAAGCACCTGCTGCCTGACTACATGATAAAAGAAGCACCATCATCTTAAAACAAGCTGAGCTCATTTGATGAGGTTTGCTGGGCAAATGCGATCAGGTCTTCATTGTAAAATCTCCTGAAGTTTATTCTTCATTAATTACCTTTACTCTAAGATTCAAACTTGTAAGGTGGCAGCTTTTGAATAAGTATCAGGATGGTTTCTTCTCTTCATACTTGCATACAAAAGAGCACACAGGTTCTTTCGGAGAAAATCTGTTCATGTTGTGTGAGTCAGAGGCATCACATTGCTGAGCCTATCCTCAGCTTTGGGGGTACTTTCTTGCTAAAATTGAGACTTTCATAATCTGCATAGTGGATCTGTGGGATATACTGTTGAATTATTCAGGAGCTTATTGGATCTTTTCCTATCTTTTGCCATAAACAGGTCATTTTAATGGAGGCAAACATGAGGCTTCCACTGAAATGCACATGCTTTTACATAGATAACCATTATCACTCATTTATACGAGACTGAAGAAAAATATCTAAGAGTATAAATTCAAACCTGAAAAGCACAAGCTTAAATAGAACTAGGAAGTAATTTTTTATACAGTCACAGTACTGTATACTCAGTAGCCACTGTCATGACTGGGACAGTGAAGTATGTGAATCATTGCTCCATTTTACAATGACAAATTTATATTTTTCCATTTTGAAACTGCTGTGTAGAGCAGCCTTTCCAAAAAGTAAGCTATGGTAGTGGCTCCAATCTTACACACACTGCTGACAGAATGATGTGGTTGCAGTTCTTATGATATTGCTGAGCAACTACTTATCAGAGTGATAAACCCTATTTCTAGAATTATAGGTAAAAAATAGTTTGGAAGGGACATTTGGAGACCATTTAGTCCAATATGCTGTTCAAAAGATGCCTAAATTTTAATTTAGGTGAGATTTCTCAGAGCCATAACAAGTTTTCAAAAGTGCAACTGGACATTCTAGATTGATAGAATTACCAGATTTTTCACTTATATCATTTGCACTTCAGGTAACTTGCATTCTTTCAGATGTACTGCTCCTGGGAGATAAGTGCTTAGATAATTCTTATGTTTGTTAATCAATACAAAATCAGAGAAACAAGTTAGGGAGATTAGAGGTAGGCAAAAGTCAAAAGGTGCTGAGGAAGAAGGGATAGATGAGGGCAGGGGCAGGCAGAACAAATGAGGAGACTACCAGAGAACAGAAGAATGCGAAGTAAAATTTTCCTTTTATTATCTGCATGTCACTATAATGCACTGCTGCTGAATCACTGGGCTTTTAAAATGTGCTGATTGCTGGATACATGTATCAAAATTCAGTTTTCTGAATAACCAAGGCAGACCTTTATTGAACTGTGCTACATATTTAGTCTGTATAAAAATGACCGTGGTCAAGAACATGTCTCACCTCAGTTCCTGCCCTAGCTCCTTTCCCATTCTCTGTTTTTGAGTGTTACACACCATCATAGCTGGGAGTTACTGGGGCAGATTTGGATCCCCGCTGAAGAAGAAATAAAAAAGGCACGTTTATGCTGTGATTCAGAGTTTTGGGATCTGCAGCAGAGGGATCAGCTCTCACTCATGGAGGGAGAAGGGGTGCAGTGACCGCAGCGGAGGGGTCAAGTCACCCATAAAACCTGACTGTCCAGAGTAAGGAGCTGGGAACCGTGACCATCACTGGAATGAGAGGAATCACAAGCCTAAATGGTGAACTTTAAAGGATCCCCTTGAAGAAAAAAATGATTTTGAAGCCAACAGTGAAAGAGCTGGTATGGTATTTCAGAAAAGAGTCACATAGAAGTGCACATGGGAGGGAAGAATTATCAATTTGGTTAAGCAAATCCTGGGACTCAACCTTAAATGAACTTCTGAGTGCTTCCATGTTTGACCATAATTTGATCGCTCTGTATAAATAATCTTATTTGAATTTATAAAAGGCATCAAATTTGAAGTCTGAAACTCTATCCTTAACATCTACCTTCTGCTGAATTTTTTTATTTCCACCCACATGGTACTTTGGATGAAAATACTTTGGAAAAGATGAGCCATAATATCTGGGTGTGATGATAAAGAAAGCGATGCCTGTTCCCAAACTGACAATCAGGACTGTCTGTTTTTATTCAAATAAAAGATATACTTGCTACTGTGAGACTCAAGAAGAAGGATCTTAGTGGTCTGCAGGAGCTTTTGAAGAGTGTATAAACATGAAAAAAAGGCAGTGACTTTGTTTAGTGAGCTAGAAATAATTCAACGGTACAGATGAATCATTTTACTTTGGCTGTAAGAGGAACAGAGGCGGTCTTACTAAGGAATAATGCCATCAAAAGTCTTCTGCACTGAATTTTACTAAAACATGTAGAAAACAAGCCTATATGTAACTTTTGCCATAGTATTGTATGCTTCTATGCCCAGAAAAACCCACAGTAGTGTTTGCTTATACATTTGGATAATTTAGAGCTCAGTTAGGCAGTACTCAGTAATTTTATTCTCCAGTCAATAATTTTTACCCCCAAACACCTGCCTAGTAAATATTAGATAACACTTATGGAAGTATCTCATTTTATTTAGTACAACTACAACAGAGATTATTTTCTTATTTTCTTATTTCTGTTCTTGTAAAGGCAATGATTGTTTCCAATCGTCCCCTTTTACAATATTTATATACAGAACCAGTGTATTACCATTTCTATGGGAAGTAGAAGACTATGTATATGAGTTAACAGTAAGATTCTCTGAGTTGTGCCATTACACATAATACTCAGGTGAACCTCATGATGAAATAATCTCACATAAATTAGTTGGTCAGCTGTATATACTCCTTCTGAAGTCACTGGATAAACATAGGCAATTCCAGAACACAATTCATCTAAATTAATCTAATCAATTTTAGACATTTATCCTATGAAGAAATTATTGTCTCAGGTGGTACCTCTAAGAATAGAGGGATTTAATATTTCAGCCTTTCAGACATTTAAATTTAGGTGAGGTGAATCCTTTCTTAAGGCCTAATTTATCTTTATTTTCTTGTTCTGCATGCTTTCCCCTTTTATGCCACAAATTTTCCACTTATATTTCAAGTTCAAGAAACCATGGATCCATGATAGCATGTTTTTTAGATGCATAGTCATGACAGTCCAATGTATCTGTGCTCTCCTTTCAAGAGTTATTTATGTCACAGAATAGTCTGCAAGGGGAAGTGGGAGCAATAGCATCAGAACCTGACACTAAAACTATTTACATGGATAAAGCATACATTTTGGTATATACTAGCTCTTCAACATTTGCCTTGCAGGAGCTCATTTGTTATTTTTCTTTACCTTTGCACATATTTTTCAATGCTATTTATGTGCTCAGTAGCTAAGGCAGAAGAGATGGAAGAGGTAACTACTGCTTTTCTTGCTGCTGCCATGATATTTTCAGTAGCTGTGAACACTTGCATACCACTTTCTCTGCCTGATAGCAGGGTCAGTGTTAGCTGTTGCCAGCTCATCTATCTTGCTGCCTTGCTCTTGCACAACAGTGGAGTTTTCATATTATTTTCCTTTTTCCTGACCCTGACAATTCATCGTGAAGGTGGAAATAATGGCCGTAATGGCTATCAAGTCCATCTCCTGCTTCCCTCTTCGATGTTCAATGTGACTCTTTCATTCTCTCGACCATGCAGACACATAAATGTCCCAACGGCAATTAACTGTCCACTCCTAAGCTCACTTGATTTTGACTCACTCCCTTTTCTTCTTCCATCCTTGCCTCAGAGGCAGAAAATTACAATGAAAAAAAGCAGCAAGCAAATCCAGTGAGTTTCCATCATCCAGGATGTTCTCAAACTAGGCAATTCCCCTCCCTCACCCCTTATTATCCATTTCATTTGAATGATTAAATAAAGCAGAAAAGGTTATTTTGTTGGAAAAGAGCCTGTATTAATTGTATAAAAGCTGTCACTGTTCCGTTTTGGCTTACTCTCCTCTCTGGCTCCCAGTAGCTAGCTGCAATTCCTTTTCTACTGAATTTCTAGCTTCAGGCACCTCTCTAGTCCCTAAGATCTGTATCTTTCTTGCTTTTCAAAAGTGAACATGTCATTGCTGAATCTGGAGCCACTCCCCTGGCTGTGAAGTTGTTTTGATATTGCCAGCTTGATGAAGACTACTTTCTGTTATTTCCCCTCTTGTCTGTTGTGGCAGTGGGAAGTGCCTGGAGCTGCCGGAGCTCAGAGACAGCACACCTCACACTGATAATTCCTCCGTGCGGCAGGAGGGATGGTCCTTCTCCAGAGAAATGGATTTCCCTGTCAACAAGAAGTGAGAGATCATATGAACTGTTTGGCTTTCCACCATTGTCTCCTTGTTTCCTTGCATGACTGTCGGTTTGCAGCTGTCCATGCCTGCCTCATCAGATCCGTTGAGCAGGGATGGGCTTTGTGTGTACTCAATTATTGATTAAATCCTGAGCTCTTTAAAAGAAATGCAGAACAGAACTCACAGGGCAAAAGAGCCTGTTGTTTCTTAGTTTGCCAAAACCTTCAAAATTACATTTTGGAGAAGAAAATTTGATCTGGCTCTTTTGTTCCACTCAAATGTTAGAAATGAATAATGAAAAATAATTTTCAAAAGTATTTTAATAAAAATAGAAATGGTTCCTGTGTTGGATATTGACTAGTACTAGCTATCTCACTAGATTATTTGCACTTTAAAGTTACAGACTATTTAAGAGGTAGGTAGCATAGAAAAATATATATGTTTTCATCCCCAAAATTTTAATGCAAGAAGCAGATACATAGATGGCATAGCAGAAACAACACCACAGATAAACAGATAAAGATAAATGTGTGATTGTTCAAGGATACTTTCGTTGCTTGTTTTATTTGCTAGTTTCAGAGTGAAGTAGGGCTGCATCACCTTGACCACACTGAAAATCATCCTCCTGGATTAGAGCAGAATGATGAGTTGTTCCTAAGAAGTGCAAGCTGTATGAAAGAACACAATTGCTTTTGATTTTTCTGTTGTTTTGCACCATGATCTTAATTTTGCTCAGTATATAATGACCTTTTTAAAAAACATGTTGATAAGTGATGTTCTTTTGACATATTGAATTTAGAAAACATGAATATTGACATTTATGGGTTCACTGGTATATGTAATGGTATCTAGATATTGCCTTATTATATTAATGAAGGCAAAGGCCTTTCTGCAGCTTTCTCAAGTGGTTGACGTATTGCCTCTGGCCTTGGAATTGTTTGCAGAGCCAACATGCAGTCTATAGATGGATCAATCAAGCATGACAATGTGCAGTGTTCCCATATTCCTATATAGAGTAGCTGCGCTTATCCTGAGAATAACAGGTTTTGATGATGTTGTACATTTGATACAATATGATCTTGCTTACCATCCCCCTTGCCAGAAAGAAATATCTGCTTGCCTGCTGCGTGACATCACCTCTCTGCTGGGATGGGATGGAGGGGCATTTGAAGGTTTGGCATGACCTGTGAAATCAGAGAGAGGGGAGCAGCCCAGCCACACTTCTGTTCAGTCACTTCCCTGCTACTGGCATGGAGGGCAAGGAGCTATGGCAAGAAAGCAGAGCCTAAGGGACCCACAAATCTCTCTGTTTTGGAGGCAGCAATGAACAGAAACATGGTCTTAAGTTTTTGCTTATTGTAACTGCAGCAGATCTGTTCTGAGGATGAAACCAAATAAATTTAATTAACTGATGTCATGCTATAGATTTGTTGTTTAATTCTTATGTTATTGGGAAAAAAAAACAAAAACAAAAAACAAAACAAAAAAACAACAACAATAAAAAAAAAACACTCCAAAACTTTTGACAGTGTAAAAAAACAAGTGATGGAAATGTCATTTTTTATCTTGCACAGAACTTTCAATCTGGAAGTTGTAAATATTCATTTCTCAAATAAAATGACATTGAATAAAATTCCAAGCAGTACATTTAAAATATTTTAATTTAGTTCTCTGACAGCAAGTTAGGGAGAACTAATAAAAATTCCCATTAATTCAAATATGTAATTCTGAACACATTTTTTGATTCAACATGTTTTACTTTCTATGCCAGGGACTCAGTTAAGGCAAACTACTACTGCGGCCTAATGACTCTTACACTGCATTTTTCTGTTAACTAAATTTATATAGGGTTACTCGGATAAACTGCATACAGCTAAACTATTCTTAGTTGCCTTAATTTGGTAAGATTTTATGTTTGTTTTTAGTATTTTAAAATTTATTTTTATTGGACATTGATATTCAGAATAAACAAAACTGTCTAATCAAAGAAGTTTACCATCAACTTTCCAATAGTTGGTTTTTGTAATTTACTCTTGTTTTTCTCACAGTTTTCATAGTTTTCACAGTTTATGAAGTTGAGTTATAGCCCAATGTCAGACTTCATTTATTAAGGACATGACGGAGATTAATAAAATGCTGGACAAAGTAGAACTGATAAGAATTTTGAAAGCTTCACTGTAAAATTGAATGAAGTGAAGATAGAAATTGAAGACATGGAGATAACAACTGATGGACAGTCTATTCCAACTGAGAATACCAAAGTAGACTGTAGAATGCTGTGAAATTGAATTGATCACCTGGAAAATAAGGTTAGAGTAAGAAATATGAGGTGTGAGGGCTGGAGAAGCTGAGCTAATCTTTTCTGAGAGGATTATGAGGACCGGAAAGTGGATATCTTTCAACTTCTTTAATGTATGACATACATTGCTTCTCATAGCTCTAGTGTCATCAATTAGACAACACACAGATGTGATATTTGTACAGTGTTCCTCTTTCAGCCTCCAGTAGACAAGCAAAGCATTAAAATGCATATAGGAAGATTAAATTAGAAATGGTATAGTTTTATGAAATTCAAAATGGTGAAAATACAAATCAAGTGACGTCTATTGACTGAACCAAAATTCAGGCAACAGAGCTTTAATGGAGCATTTAATATAATTTTGTCAGGAAAAGCCCATACCCAACTCTAAGAAAGCCAGAATACAAATAATGCACTACCTCACACTTTTCTGTGCTGAATCAAAGTTTAGTTTGTGAAGATTAATTTACTTAAGTTCGTGTTTTTCTGCTGCCTCCAGATATGCAGAGCATATAGATTAGAAGATGAGCTGTAGACGGACTATGAAAAATGGCTTGGATTCAGCCTCTGAAGGGTTTATTTTCAATAATGTAGATTGTCATGGCCTTTCCTTTTAATTCTTAACCACTACTGTCACAAAGCTCATTTAGTTGAATTTATATGATGTAATAAGTTAGTATTACATTTATGGTCATAATTATCATGTCTGATTAATCTTGCTTATTCTGGAAAGTCATGCAAGTTTCTTACCAGAGGGCATACTTTCAAGTTTTAATATTCATATATAAGGCAGCTGACCTGAAGACTGAAAATAATTAATCTGGACTAAAGGTGTCTGTGACAAATTAAAGACAGGTATGCTGGGATGGTTTCAATATCCAGTGTTGACTGAGGCAGGAGGAAGATTGATGTAGTGTGAAGTCAGAGGGCATGGTGATTGCTGGAGCTGTACCCATCAGTCCAATGTCACCCAATGAGGTTTTAAACACTTTACTTTCAAATTTGTCTGAAATGATATAGTACTTTTTTTTGGCCTATGCCAAAGATCACTTAGACACCCCTGCATATATAATTTGTTCTGGCCATGCATAGATCTCCAGATGAAAACCTGGTGAAAAGAGCTCAGTGCCAGATTCAACTGAATACAATTCAGTAATGTAGGCAATGGAATTTCCTCTAGGTGATCGCAACAATTTCCTCCAGCCATCCTAACATCATCTATGTGCTAAAATAATCAATAATCTATCAACATTATCTGGTGTTGATATTTCTATTGTTTGCCATTTGGTGCTTCTTTGCATAAATTCTGATGAACGTGTGCATTTGCATGAGAACAGAAAGAGGATATCTTCCTCTTCCATTTGTATTATTATGTATGAAGTGGAAATTCCTAGCTGTGCAAGCTAATTTTTATTTTATTTCAACTGACAGGAGAAAAAGAAAAAGAAAGAAAAGTTGTTCAAACCACTGGAGTGTTTTCCAGTGGAAGCAGCATTGCTTGTAATATAAAACATAGGCTATTTTTTAAGCCTGATTTTTACATTGCATTTTAGAAACCTTATCCATTTGAACAACACTAACTTCTGAACCTCTGGTGGCATACTCTGAGCCCATATGTAGACTCTCCTGGCTGAAATTTGCTCAGAAAAATCCAAACAGCACCGAATTTATCAGAAAGGAGGAAATACTTAGGTGTTTCTGGCCTTCTTATGAATGCATTACTCACTAGCAAGCCTATTTAGACTAGCAGAGGGGACAAAAACTGATATAACACAGTAAGAAGGAAAGCAAAACCACAGACTAATTTTGAAGGAGTTTTGGCGTGTTTTCTTCATTACTGTGTTTGCATGAAGAGTTACCTGTGTATTTCTACATGTGACTTTACACTGCTTCTGCTTTGTGTGTTTTGAATGCATTTCACTTCTTTTTCTGGTAATCTCTTGGAAAACAGAAAGAAACTCTTTACTGTCCCATTGGTATTTATTTTATTTTTATGATGAGACTTGTTTGACAGCACCTATTACTCTGCTTAATTTTGATTTGTTTCTTCTGCTGTTTGCTTGTGAAAATTAGACTTCTTACACTCAAATTGTCGATTTACAGAATTTACTCAAATTACAAAATACACCAGTACCAAAGAGGAAAGCATTTAAAACTCTTATGTCCCAGAGAATGGTTTCTATGTTCTTTCTGCTCTCTGTTTTAAAGTATCAGTTTATACAGGCTTACTATATTATTTCAGCAATGGTTTTATCTGTATTTGTTTTCCATGGCTGCTAAAGAATGAAAATGTCTCTAGGCAATAATCTTATGGGCTAAGAAATTTGGCGTGACTGTGGTAGTAGATTTCAAGATCCTCACCCATATGACTGCCTCTTCTTGCTGTGTAGAAATATAATTCCCTTTTCTGAGGGTATGGCTGTATATCTATCTTACAGATATAATATCACACACAAAACTTAAGGTGTTAACTGGGAAGAAAATTCTTACTGTCCCTAAAACCTCATTTCTTGTGACAGTGGAGAAGAAGTGGTTACAGATACACATTGTATCTCCTTCCCATCTCTCCAATATGGGAGTATCTAAGATGGTTACTCTCTAAGACTTTCTGGGAAGGGGAGATACTTTTCTTCAGCAAAGAAGGGGAATATCTTTGTTTGCAAAGATAAGACAGTAGAAAACAGCTCAACTGCTTGGTAGCCTGGGTTCTTAAATGTCTCTTGAACACAGGGTTTTCATTGACATTTACAGAAGCTAATAATGAAAGTTCATCTAAAATATATATGTGAGTACTTTGTGAATATTTTACACAACAACGGGGCTGAACTAAGTCTTGCAAATTTAAACTGGGGTTAGAGATCTGTCATTTTTAAAAATATGGTCATTTTAACCTTGGTTCATAAAGTTTGCATGCCTTCTTTTGGATGGGATCTGAAGCAGAAATGCAGAACGTTCAATGCCACTTATTCTCCTAAAATGATGACGCACTAGGATTTTCAAAATGCTTAAAAGCCAATTTGTAGATAGTGGAAATATGAATACCGGTTAAGATAGTCATCCCCTACTCTCCTGCTGGAACTTCTAAACCTTTACCAATTAAGCTATTACTAGCTTAAACCAGTCATAGTAAATCAGTTGATAAGGCTGATAGAAGTTGAAGTCATTTTTTTTTAGGGAAGAAGGGACACTATGAAAAGAAAATTGATATATCAAAGTCACTGTACATCATATATATTCTTAGTATTCACTATTGCACATCTTTCCCTCAATAGCCAAAGAGAAAGAGCTAATAAAAGTAGCACAATACTGTAGAACAACATTATAATGTGCTAGATTAGTTCATAACAGTCCATTTACCTTCAGATTTTATTGTAAGATGGCAGTAATTTATCAGAATGCTTTTAACTGAACTCTGGAATGCTGTGCAGTGAACTGTGAAACATTTACTTTAAATATTTATTGCTCCATTGGGAAAAAAAAAGTTGGTAAATGTGTTTTAGAAATTGTCAGTTCAAATAATCAGCTCTGCCTCTGTATCAAGGAATGAACTTTTGCAAAAGCAAAAAAATCTGCTGTGTGGCTGCCAGGATGCGGAATGTGGCTCTTTTGTGGGGTGGAAGCCTGTAGTGGCACTCATGAACTGTCAGGTTCCTAGCCCCTTAATTCATTGTGATTTGCTGCTGTGAGGGGTTTGCCACAGCATTTTCTGCATGAGCAACCACACAGTATTATAGGGTCATGTTCTACCCCTTGTTATATTTGTCAGCACTTCGCTCAACTGAGGGGATGACAGTATGAGGTCCATGATATGCCTTGCATTTTGCTGAAGGTTATGCCAAATCCTTGATTCAAATTAAGTTTTTAATGTAAGAGCCTTTGGCAATAATGTTGACTTTTCAGAAAATTCAAATCACTAGCAGTGATCCTAGTAAGATTTCAGGGTTTGAGGTGTGTGGCACCAGGGATGGCCCCTGCTCCCATCTCTGAGAGGGGTCATGGGCTGTGAGGAGAGACCATGTACATAAGGAGATGCACTTTGAGGTTGCCGCTGTTGTATAACAAACCCTGGCTACCTCAGTGTATCTCCTCTGCTCATACTCTGGGTCTGTGGACTGGGAAGGAGTGTGGCTTCCTGTCAATCAGTTACCGATACAAAGTGCTTCATAACAAGGTACAATAAACTTTTAGTGGACCATTACATACTATTGTGACCATGGATAAACCTTCCTCCCAACTCGGTTACATAGTGTCTTATGTTTTCATGCAGTCCTAAGCTTTTGTTGTTGTTGATGATGTTAAGGCAGAGTATGATAGATAATTCTAGCAGCTAATGTAATTTTCTGAGCGGAGGAGGGCTGCAAATTGAGAAAATATGAGAACATTTTAAGTTAATGTCTTCTTTTGAGGAATAGGAGAATATTGAATGTGCAGTAGAATATATCTCTCCCTGTCTGCTAAAACGTTCTCAAAAATTTGAGGGACAAGCCTTTCCACATGCAAATCTCAAACCAGTATGATTCATAGATGAAGTTAGTAACTGTCACTGTTCATGTTTCTGCTGTTCCATTCAAGTACTTTCTGTTAAAAAAAAAAAATAAAAATCATATTCTATATACAATTGAAATAGAGCTGCTAAACCAACAGAACTCAACATATGATAAAAAGCAAAACCATACAGACAACAGGTTGTCCACTTCAGTATATCTGTTGTCCACAATGTTATACATTAAAAGTAGCTTCCATTTTTAATGTATTTATTTGCTTTTTTTCATTTTCGATTCAAATACACAGTTTTTGCAATCTTTTAAGTATTGCCTATGTATTTATAGATTAATTTTGCCTTAAATCTCAACACCTCATAAATATATTTCTCTTATTTCTATGTCTGTATGAGGTAGAATGAATGTATGCAGGTGGTATTACAAAAAGAGGCGTTTGTCAATTTTATCCATTTTAGGCATATATTTTTGCTTGTTATAAATCATTATGTCCTTATAGACTTTACTGTTGAAGAAGTTATTTACTTCACTAGGTGCTGTTGCTTTAATGTTGGGGGTTTTTTTTCAATTACCTGTTGGTTATAGATAAGAGTATCTATTGTAATTTCATTTGTGTGTATATCTGTACATAAGTAAAATAAACAAAATGTCACAAACCATAATGAATTACAAAGCTGTAGCAATCAATCTTAACCCTATGATATTTTTTTTAAAATTACAGTCGTGGATTGTGATATTCATCTTCAATATATACAAATATATTCAAAAAATACTTCTTATTCTGAGTAGCAGAAAGTTCTGACTTCAGTTACACCACAAATGAAGATCAAATGGATGTTAGAAGCTGAGCACAGAAAAGAAATTAATTTACTGAACATAAGCAAGTAATTATTCTGGTGAAAAAAAACCCACAAAAAATCAGTTCACAATACCTCTTGTTAAATCTATGGACATAGTATTTAAACTTTACTGCTCTGTCTTGAATCAGCAGCGATTCCTTTAACTTTATATATTGAGCTTCAGTGGCCTTAGCAACTAAAAGCCATAGTCCATAATGAAAAAATTGAGGAAGGAGTCCCACACTATGGGTCACTGAAGCTGCTGAGGGACAGGGTGAATCGAGCCAGTTCGCAGAGGTGAAAGCCATCCAGCTTGCTTTGGATATTGCTGAGCGGGAAAAGTGGCCAAGGCTCTACCTCTACACCGACTCGTGGGCAGTGGCAAATACCCTGTGGAAATGGCTGCAGCAATGGAAGCAGAGCAACTGGCAACGTAAGGGTAGAACCGTCTGGGCTGCTGAAGTATGGCAGGACATTGCAGCCCGTGTGGAAAACCTCGTTGTGAAGGTGTGCCATGTGGATGCCCATGTACCCAAGAGTCGGGCCACTGATGAACATCGACACAACCACCAGGCAGACCAAGAGGCTAAGATTAGGGTGGCTCAGGTAGACTTGGACTGGCAGCGCAAAGGTGAACTGTTCATAGCCCAGTGGGCCCATGAGACCTCGGGCCACCAAGGTAGGGATGCAACATACAGGTGGGCTCGAGATCGAGGGGTGGAACTCACCATTGACACCATTGCAGAGATCATCCACGGATGTGAGATGTGTGCTGCAATCAAACATGCCAAGCGGGTGAAGCCCCAGCGAAATGGAGAGCGATGGCTGAAATATAGATATGGAGAGGCCTGGCAGATCGACTACATCACACTGCCACAGACCCACCACAGGAAGCGCCATGTGCTCACAATGGTGGAAGTAACCACTGGGTGGCTGGAAGCTTACCCAGTGCCCCAAGCCAATGCCCGGAACACCAACCTGGGCCTTGAGACCCAATCCCTGTGGCGACACAGCACCCCAGAGAGAATTGAGTCAGACAACGGGACCCACTTCCGAAACAACCTCATAAATGCCTGGGCAGAAGAACACAGCATTGAGTGGGTCTACCATATCCCCTACCACGCACCAGCCTCTGGGAAGATCGAGCGCTACAATGGACTGTTAAAACCCACACTGAAACCACTGGGAGGTGGCACCTTCAAAGACTGGGACATGCATCTAGCAAAGACTACCTGGGTCGTCAACACAAGAGGATCTGCCAGTCGAGCTGGCCCGGCTAAGTCAAAACCTCCACGTGCTGTAGATGGGGATAAAGTCCCTGTGGTGTGCATGAGGAATATATTGGGAAAAATGGTCTGGTTTAGTCCTGCGCCAGACAAAAGTAAAGGCAAACCCATCCACGGGATTGATTTTGCCCAAGGACCTGGGTGCACCTGGTGGATGATGAAGAACGATGGAGAGGTCCGATGCGTACCACAGGGGGACTTGATTCTGGGTGAGAACATGCCGTGAATTATGCTGTGCCTTTGTTAATTGTTGTTTTGTTATTGTTAACTGCTAAATGGCAGCTGGACATGCCTCAGATGGTATAGAATAAAGGGGTGGATTATGTCCTGGTTCAGCTAGGATAGGGTTAAGTTTCCCCAGCAGAGAGGGGGAAGGGATCTCCAGCCGGGTTATTCATACCATGCTGACATCAGGTCCGGCGCAGCAGCGCGGGAACTTTTCCTTTGTGGGTTCTGTGACAGGGAGCACATGAGCAAGCTGTCTGTAGCCATTGCGGTATTCCTCTGTATATTTTTGTCTTGATTAATGTTATTACTGTTTATTGTTGTTATCACTGCTACTGTTCAGATTGCTTATTACACTGTTGTGTTAAATTTCTTATTATTTTAACCCGGGGTTTGTGCCTCACAGCCAGACTGACCGGCCGAGGGTGGAGGAGGGGCAACGGCAACGTGGTCTCCAGTCCTGGCAGGGCTTAAACCACCACAGTATGTAAATAGTTAAATATATCAGACTGAGAAATTTCTCACTAACCTCAAACTTGAGCCAGCTTTACTTACAGTAGCTTTCCTGATGGTGAATTTCCATTTCGCTGGAGGTTGTTTTAGTTTCAATGCATAATAAAGGCTTCCTTGTTCACATTGTATCATATTTCTGGCAATGTTATAAGTTGCATAATACTTATTACAAATGATAGAAGTGATTTTTTTCAAATCATTACCCCAGGGAGTGTAGATTGCTGCAATTAGATTTATTTGTAAAGCCTTTCCTCCCTGCAAACTAAGAATTTTTCAGTTTCCTACAAAAATCTGAAATTTACCATTCTGCAAGGAAAAAGCATCTTCAAGAAGGCAGTTATAAACCATGGACAGTGTATTAAAATGCTGAAAAAATTTCTGAACTGTAGGATTGTTATGTTCTGAGTCTGTTATTTCAAACTCTAGGTAAAGAGATTCATTTTTAGCAGGACTACTGCAGCACACAATAAGGAAAGTCCAGAGGAAATCAGGGCTCTATGCTGCCACACAGAATGACAATCATGGACCAGAGTCAGCTGGAGTAATGTGAGGGAGTTAGGGATGAATAAATTGAGAGTGCCAAATAAAGTTAATTGAAGGCAGATAGGAAATTACTTTAGGAAGTGCTCTAGAGAGCAGTGGTGGTGCAGTCCTGCAGCAAGGAGAGAAGCCCAGGGGATGATGAAAGAGTTCAGACCTTGCAGAATGGATGTTCTACAGGGAAAAAATTAAAAAGAGGAAAAAATCTGGATATACGAGACAATGGAAGACTTAAACTGAATATACAGTATAGATGTCCAGCAGCTGTTTAGGGTGTTGTGTTTTTTTTTTGGTTTGGTTTTTTTTTTTTGTGTGTGTGTTTTTTGTTTTTATTTTTTATTTTTTATTTTTTAAATTTTTTTTATTTTTTTTTCTCCATGAAATGCTTACACTTCAAGGAATGGCTAGTTCATGTGTGAACTGAGAAAACAGTGGAGATAATGATCAGAAGTGCTGATGACAATCTTCTTGGATATCTATGGATTTTGAATATTAGGAGGAAAGAGAAAGAAAGAAAGAAAGAAAGAAAGAAAGAAAGAAAGAAAGAAAGAAAGAAAGAAAGAAAGAAAGAAATCTTTTTCTACAGTTCTTCCACAACTACAGCTTCAGTCGAGAATGTTCTCTTCCCTTACGGGAACAGCTATCCCTACCTTTTCTGGGAGAATTTCATGTGACATTTCTATATGAAATTTAAAGCTTACTGTCCAAATGGCACAGGAAGAAAGAGGTTGGAACCACAGATGTTTGGAATGGTTGGAATTGAATAATACTGCAATAATTTAAAAAACTTCTTGCCTAAATAATACATTCCATCAGATATTCAAAAAAACAGTTTTTCAAAAAGGAGTGACGTATTCTTTAACCTTAAGAGGTTAAAGAGATTTAACCTCATTTACCTCTAGCTGGGACTGCCAAGGAAGAAAGGTTTTGTAAGACATCTTTCCATACCTAACCCTCTGAATCTTTACAGGTGATTTTGAACGTTTTTCCCTTTCAGAATGCCCTGCTGGCTGTAAGAGGCCCTGCATCTCCCCAGATGCTCAGCCCTGTGCTGCAGCTGATTATGTGGAAAGTGAGGAAGTGGCTCATCTCTGCCATTCTCAGGGATTCACCCAACACTGCCTGTGAGAGGTCCAGGGACTGGATTTTAGGCTCCAGCTCATTTGCCTACCCTTGTGTACTTATTTAATTAGGGTCTCTAAGGGACTTACCTGGTCAGGCAGATCCCGCAGCCCAGGAACTGTAGGATACATACGCTGTCCAGAATGATAGTTGAAGACCAGGTAGGATACTGAGAATATCTTATTTGGCATTAGGTCTTCTCTTCAGCAACCAACACTCCTTGTTCAAGTCCACAGGGACCGGCATTCTTTAAAAAATGTTTAATTAACATCTGAAGGGTTTGTACTGACCTCTTTAGTATGTTTAATGTATCTATTGTCATGAGGCTAGTGTGGTTTTGCCAATTTTGATGTAAACAATTAGGTAATGGAATTGTTCTACCATAGTCATATGCAAAAGTTTATATCAGAATAAATAAAGTTCCTAAAGAACAAAATTCTCCTGCTTAGCTCTAAGAAGTCTTCATGTCTGTGGCACCCACAACAGTTCTATCGTTCTGAGACCTCATGTTGTAAGGAGATAAACAGTAACAGTCAACAGGAAAGCTCTGCTACTCTGAACATCAGTGGTTTACAAGTGCTTTTTAAACAGATGTAGTGGTGAGACAAAGAAGGTGAAGTTTGTACCTTCCTTAGCACCACTAACAGCTGGATATGTTCTTCTCTTTCCCCTCTTATTTCACCTCATTCCAGTTTCATGGAGCCCTGAATTTCCTAAATAAGATCATTCACATTATTATTTTTCTCTCACTCCCTCTCTCAGGAAGGGTACCTAAAAATAGATTTGCTGCTGATGAGCTAATACATCCAGAAAGGGGACTGGGCAAAGAGAATGGGCAGCATCGGTAGGGAAGAAGCTGCAGAACAAACAAACAAACAAACAAGTCTTTTAGCTCCATTAGTTTATGAGAGGGGGGAACAAAAATCAAATACACTTTATGGAAAAGCTCTCATTTCCAGACTAGCTGATCAGTTAGCTGAGTATTGCATTAAGGAAGAACATTTCCTTGACAAGAATCAATTATGAATCTTAAAAGAGGTTTTAAAAAAAATAAAAATAAGGAAGCAGCTCTGGCTAGAAACAGTTGTTTCCTTTTAGCTGCGGTTGTAGATTTGTTTACTATTTGGCATTCATACTCAGCTAGCTGCTCTGCTGTGCTGTCATAGTTTACTCCCCACTAGCTGAAGAAGTCTGTGCATTAAGAGGAAATCTAAGTGATATTCCCCAAAGAGTTCACAAATCCTTTAAAGGTGTATGAATTTTCTTTCATGTTTCTCAGGATAAGCTAAAATGATTGAAACAAAATTGTATAGGAAATGATCTTGCAATACCTATTGCAATGGCTGAAGAACATCCAGTAAAATGCATAATCCAAAGAGAGAGCACAGTAACTGAAGTATTTTAGTAATCTTCAATTTTGCTCTGTTTACCTGTTAAAGGAGTCTGATCCACTGTCTGAAAAGGTCATCCAATTTCAGGTCCTAAATTTAGAGTAACTTCATGGAAATTAGTTGATTTCACAAAAGATTTTCTGTGGAAAAAACAAACAAACAAACAAACAAACAAACAAACAAACAAATTGTGCCTGTACATATTTGGTGAATCAGGCTGCCAGATATATCAATGAACTGTGAATGCAAAACTGTCATTTATGAGCATACACTTAAACCTAGTGCCAAAATAAATATTTCATTTCTCAGCCATAGCTGTCCTATTCTCTTTTTTCGAGTATTTTCTTTGTTTGCCAGACACTAAGCAATACTGAGTCAAAAAACCTTGAATTCAGCATTTGCGATGTTATGCCTTTCTGTTTCCTTCTTATTCTCTGTTTGTTGAGTTTACTGGTGGCAATGTTGCTGAGCAAGGAAGAACAATGTCATGTACCTGTCTAGCTTGGTAGAGGTAGAGGTGTAGAGAATTAAACATGATTGAGACTAGGTTATTTTTTATTCCAAATGTAGAAAAAGGTGGGAAGTATTTTGGACTCCAACACATTTTTATTTTATTAGCTTTTGTCCTGTGAGATATACTTTAAATGAAAAACATTACTAAAGATGATATTACAATGTTCCCAGGTGCATCTCGAGCTCATATAAAGCAGTTATTGAAAAATCATGTCTGGATATAGATTATTGCTGCTGGTTTAGAAGCTATATAATTGCGCAGTCATGGAATTATATGTTTCAGGGGTGCTATGGTTAATAGTGAGAAAGACAGGTTTTGTGATTTGAAAAAGCCTCTTACAGCAGGGAAGTCAAGCCAAGATCTCTTGAAGTTTTTCACAGAAAGCACCAGAACTTATAAAGTATTTCATTTTACAAGGATAAGGACCATATGACAAAGTGTATCTATGTATGTGCATATACATACACAATGTATTTATGTATAAACACATGTATAAGTAATACATAAATATATATATATTGTATATCCATATACACGATTCTCTCAAGAATTATTTCATTTCCAACAATGACAAAAAGTCTTATAGAAAAGCATCATCCTCCAAGCCCTGTTAGTAACAGAAGCAGCACGTGTTTATTGAGGTTTTTTCCTCACTTAAAACTTATTTTGTACACAGGCTTAGGCTGTACTTCGTTTCTGGCATGCATTTTCACACCAAGTAATTAAAATAGTATAGTAAAACATAAGTCAGATTCATAGTCTGAGGGCCAGATTCTGCTTATCCCTTCCACAGCTTGTCAGGTAGCTTCCTTTTTGCTCTTTCTGCTTGAGGCTCACCCAAAACTAAGCAGTGCTCAGAAAGAAACAAGAGATGCTTTTGCCATCACTTTGTGGGCAGGACAAGGAGAGGATTTCACAAAGGCAGATGGCAACTTTCCGTTCCTGTGGGTGCAAGAGCAGCAGCAGGGGTAGATGCAGCTGAAGTGTGAGCAAGCTGGAGTAGGGGCTGTGTGGAAGGCACAGTGCAGGGAGCAGACAGTAACCTTGGCAGGGTATGAGGAGGAAGGTTATCCTTCTGAATAAAAGCTGGAGAATTAAACTGCACCTTGAAGCACCCTTTGCGGTGCTCATGTGCAGGGAAGTAGAGGATTGCAGGCAGAGACCCTGGCAGTGCTCCCTGCTCTATCCTGGTTAGTCTGATGTCTCGTCCAGTGTGTATGATATGATATGATCCACCACTGGGTAAAAGTGAGTTGAAGAAAGCAGAAACAGTGTTTCCCTGTTGATTAAATACTCCTTTATTGGTGTGTGTCATTTTTCTTCAAAGCTCTTTTAGCTTTCTCACACTGTTTTTATGCTTTTAGATGTTTTTACTTAAGTAATAGAAACTTAGATTTGGCATTTTTCAGGAAAATGTATCTTCATGCTTCAAAAAAAATTCTTTAGTAAGTCAAAATAAATGTCAGTGGGTTCCCTGGGATTCATTTCTTTGCACAGAATGGAATTTTTTTTGCCAACAAAAGCAATTTAATTTTGCCAGTAACTCTGGAAGGCTGCTACTGAGACAGCATAAAGTGAATATTAAACATTCTTCAAGCAAAGATCTAAAGGGCCACGTTTAAAACACAGACAAGATATAATCTGATAATTAAAGTTTACAGGGAGTATGGGGGGGTTGATGCTGTTTTAATCAGTTTTTCACTCCTTGCCAGCCTTAATATCACAAATACATTATCTTTTTAGACATTTTAGCCCAACCAAACAACTCAACATGGTTACAAATGCAATCTTTCCCCAAAGCGGTCATCCAGAAAATAATGGACAGAGGAAGCTTCTTAAAATGTGATCTGGTCTTGGGATAATCAGTCAACCATGGTGGAGCACTACTGAAAAAACTTATTGGTGAGATACTTATTCAACAATAAAAGACTTCACATGACAACAAACCAGCAACAGATCAAAGGTGTGCAACAACAGTGAGACAATATGCATTTTAAAAAGGGAGCTAGAAGTCTTCACTGCTAACTTGCATTTCCTTTGTGTTAAATGAATGAATTGGAGAACAGAAATCAACATTTCTAGCCCAATTAAGAGATGAGAATATTTTCATAAAATATTTATGCTCCTTTTCTAACCAGTTCCTATTTATACTTTTGTCATGTCTATTTGTTTATAGAAATTATTTGGGTTTAGGTGAAGTTAACATTAACTTCATGAAGCAGGAGTTTGGACTTCAGTAGGACAGGATCATCAGGCTTTCACAGGTAACATTTTTTAAAGTGATGTTCAAAGTAAAACACAAGTATGTTCTCAGAGAATTCATTTTTTTAAATCTTAAAATACATTTTTTAGTTTCTGAAAGACTCTACATCAGATTAAAAAGCATTATTATATTTTAGAAAGCTCTTCTAGAGAGAATTTCTGTGTATAGATGGCAAGAGCTTTTGAGAGCTGCTGAAATGAATAAGGAGGATTTTGAAAAATAAATTCTTATTAAACATCATAATTTCTAAGAAATAGTAGTATTTACTTACAGCAGGCTGTGGTTCAGGTCCATTCTAAGCCAGCTATGGTGTAGTTTGATGGAATGGTATTATAACCCTAGAGCAATAAAATGTTATTACAAGACAGCTTTTTAATTTTAAAACTAATTTTAGAGCTTTTTATTTATGAATATTATGACTAACATAAGGGCAAGGTTGCTTTTAATTGTAGATTTCCTCTTTTGCTTATGCAATCACGTGTCTGTAAAAAACTGGAATGTATAATTCCTTAATGATGTTGTTATTTTGTCAATCCTTTATACAAAGTAGATTGTCCAGCCCCAGCATGACCTTTGTCAAAGTCAGCAGTCTCATGCCAATAGCCAAATAACATTTAGTTCACTAAGAATGTTAAATCAAGATTTTTGTGCATCTCTCATTTAGGAAGAGCTTGTTAAAAGAGCTTTTATGACAGATGGCTTAAGAAAACAGCTGGGAGAAGAGGAGGAGCTGGTTTCAGAGAAGTAAGGATTAAGTCCGTATTTTAAAAAAAACAGCTTTGAAGCTTGATTGTTTTCAAGTATGTATTGCACATGTTAGAATGATTGGATATTCCAAAACTCCAAACTGGTGTTACGATACTTTCTTTCCCTTTCTCCATGCCATGTCTTAATTCTCCATTCTCATTGCAAGTGGATGGCTCTTACCAAGATCAAATGGTGATGTCATGTGTAAGTTTCTTGGGTGATTTAGACAGAAATGTGACATTAGTAAAGTGGCTCAGTACTGAAAAAGCAATATGGGGAAATGAAACTTTCTTTTCCAGAAAACTGTATTGCAGCTTTTAATAACTTTAAGAATTTGCATGACTGACTTGTAGCCCTGCAGACCAATCCTGAACATCTGACACTAATGTGATGGTTTCTATAAAAGAACAGCAACACTTAGAGAGTGTGGCATCCCACTATGAGCAGTGGATTGGAAAGAGCAATTGGAAAGAAGTTAATACTCCAAGATTTGCTGTGCAATGAAGCTGTATACCATTCATTCATTATGTGCTGCTACCCCTTAGTATCAAATCTTACAAATTCTGTTACTCATACCCAGAAGATGCTAAAAGGTTATGGTTATATTTCTACAGCTGAAATGTTGTATGTTAGGTACATTTCAGTGTGATTCAACTCCAGCTTCAGGCTTCTTTGATTCTAGGACTTAGTTTCAAAAATGTATAATCTACCTACCCTGATTTCTTCAGAAGAATTGTGCTGGAATGTCAGGTATATTTTATGAGTACACCAAGACTGAAACTGCAGTAAACAGCACAGACATTAGCAACTGCAACTTCTTAACATAAACATTTACTCCCTTTATTTCATTTTTCTTAATAATTTAAGCCAAAATTAATCATTCTTCCAAATTGGTGTCATCCACAGATGGACCTTCTATCTGAAAAGTTTAAATAACATTTGTGTAGTCATTTCCAATGATAAGCTAGAGGATAATATCATGTTTTTCTCCTGTTCACAAACTACTATAACCACTTGAAGATATGCCCACAAAGATACGAAATTTTGTCTGGAAACTGCCAGAAGAATAATAACCTTTTGCTATCCTCATTATTAAAAAACAATAAAACAAACAAAACCAAAATTTCTCTTCATTGTAAATTTCTGGGAAGCATGACTTATTCATGCTTAGAAGTGGTTTTTTGTGCATGACAGGACCACACACTGAACAATACTGCACAAATGCTTTGTCCTATCATAGTTCTTATGTATTAATTAAAACAAGCTTACTCCATTTCACAAAAGCAAGTACTGAGCTATTTTCCAACGATTTCTCCTTCTTTCAGCTGTTTACCCTCCTCCCAAGCCTGTCAGGGTCCCTCTGGAGGGCACCTCTTCTCTTCAGCATGTTGACTGCACCACACAGCTTGGTGTCATTGGCCAACTTGCTGAGGGTGCACCCAATCCCACTGTCCAGGTTCCCAACAAAGATGTTAAACAGCACTGGTCACACTACAAACCCCTGAGGAATGCCACTTATTACTGCTCTCCACTTGGACATTGAGATGTTAACTGCAACTCTGGAGTGCAACCATCCAGCCAATTCCTTATCCACTAAGCGGTCCATCCATCAAATCCATCTGTCTCTAATTTACAGACAAGGATGTCATGTGGGACAGTGTCAAGTGCTTTGTACAAGTCCAGCTAGATGTCGTCAGTTGCTCTTCCCTTATCCACCAATGTTGAAACCCCATCGTAGAAGGCCACCAAATCTGACAGGCACAATTTGCCCTTAGTGAAGCCATGTTGGCTGTCACCAATCACCTCCTTATTTTCCATGGGATCTAGCATAGGGGTGAGACTGAATGGCCTGTAGTTCCCTGGGTCTTTCTTTTTATCCTTAAAATGAGGGCTATATTTCCACCTTTCCAATCAGTGGGAACTTCACCGGACTGCCATGACTTCTTAAAGAAGGTGGATAGTGGCCCAGCCACTTCATCTGCCAGTTCCATCAGGACCCGTGGATTCATCTTACCAGGACCCATGGACTTGTGCACCTTCAGGTTCCTTAGATGGTCTCAAACCCGAGCTTCTCCTACAGTGGGTGGTTCTTCCTTCTCCCAGTCGCCGCCTTTGCCTTCTGCACCTTGGGCAGTGTGGCTGATGTCCTTGCCAGTGAAGACTGAAGCAGAAAAGTCATTGAGTACCTCAGCCTTCTCCATATCCCAGGTAACCAGGTATCCCCTTTCCTTCCAGAGAGGACCCACATTTTCTCTTGTCTTTGTTTTATCACCAACATACATGTAAACCCTTTGTATGTTGCCCTTGATGTTCCTGGACAGTTTTAATTCTACCAGGGCTTTGGCCTTCCTAACCAGATCCCTGGCTGCTTGGACAGTTTCTCTGCATTCATCCCAGACTATCTGTCTTTGCTTCCACCCTCTCTAGGCTTCCTTTTTGTGTCTGAGCTTGTTTTATTACATTTTAAAAAGTGGTTATTTTAAAGATAAAAATAAAATAAATCCTTTCAAAGTGAAATAAGGTGGCACGGTCAAGAATATTTGTTCACAAATATTTTGTTTCATTTATGAAAAAATGTGGAGGCAATGCAGAAAATAAGAGTAGGGAATTGCCTAAAGAGAAACCATCAACTTTTAGTTAAGACATCCAAACACTGCCTCGAAGAACTAGGCTTTGTTTGTGTCTGTCCTCAGAACACACCAAATGATACAGGATTCCTCTAAAATATGATTACTTAATTAAAAGGCAGCATCATAATTCAAAGTCACAGAAGGCTGGAATTACAGCTGTAGAGGGAATCTTAGTGCATGTCTACTGGGCCCAGCTGTAATGAAAATTCTCAAAGGTAGTCACAGTATTTCTTGACAAAGACATGTTTTTCTGCTGAAATGACTGTACATTACTTCCATGCAATATAAACTGAAGTAGGTATAAGTAAACAAGACATCTGTAGGAGTTGAGTCATGGGGTCTAGACTGGATGAATTAACTAAGGAGATGATACTTTACTGGCAACAATGGAAGCCTAGACAACCGTTTTTGGCTAAGGATAGAATTCAGTTTGCAGATGTCTCCTTGTCCATTAGGTGTCTGGTCTCTTGTTAAAGCTAATGAAATTTCAGTTAACACAGTCAATGGACCAGAGAGCAATTCAGATGATCTTAAATCAGACGCCCAACACTTATGTAAATATTGGTACAATCTGAGATGCCGTAAGACATCACACCCAATTCCACCTCCTTCAATGTCTGGCTTTTCTAGAAATCCTGAGTTATTCCTGCCAGATTTAAGTATCATTATAGTCTTTAATACTGTAAGGTATTTCAAAGAGTATCTTGAAATCATGCTTTTAATGCCTATTTCTTACAGTGCTTTCCATGAAATATCTACTGAAGTGTAGCAAATTCTGGACTTGCAGCTGTAAATTTATTTTAACTTAGTATAGTTTGGATAAAAGTCAATCTATCATTAAAGAGAAAAAAAATATATTTTTCATTTCCTTTATCAAGATATATTGTCACAAGGACTTGGAAAATATTAATATCTGTCTAAAATAGAATAATATACTAGTCTGACAAGAACAGTACACTTAGAAAATACCATAAGAAATTGTATAAACAAAGAAGGAAGAAATATTATCCATGGGACACCATTTAATCCATATTTTACAGTGAAATAGCTGTCGAAGAGCATAACAGACTAAATGCAAACGATCTGATGGTTTCATTCCATACTTACTATATTTGAATACAATAAGAATCTCTGAAAATAAGTTATTTCTAAATAACTGAAATGGAAGGGTATAAATTATCCTCTATACATGAAATAATTAAAAGTTTTAAAAATATTTTTAAGGTGTTCCTATTATTATATGCTACTATAATATGGTCCTTTTTGCATGGAATAAAGTAATAGTTCTCTTGTGATATGAGAGGCAGTCTTTAATTATGGTGGAGAAAAGCTGACTGTATAGCACAAGCGAGTGTGAGTTGTACAATGTTTTACCCTTTTGATGCCATCTCAGGTCCTGCCCAAACATATGGTCTTCTAATTCCTGTGTGTATGGAAAAGTCCTGCTGAAGCCAGGAGGAAATCTCAGCCCAGAAGTTACTCTGTCTGGGATCTCAGCTCTTCCTTTATTAACAATTAAGAGCATTATGTCTGTAAAGAGAGTTCTCAGTTGACATTTAACACTATTTAACTATTATTAATCCTAATAAATTTAGGTTCCTCAGACAAAAGTCCTATTGCTTTAGACACTTGCATATTCATAAACAGCCCCAGTTCCCATACTTTACAGTGATAGAGAAAAAGTGAGAAGGTAAATAAGTGATGAAGTGCTTTAGCCAGAGGCTTCCATAGGACAATGGTGTAGTTCAGAAGTTTAGAAATTTATTGGCTGGATGGCCACATCCAAAGAGTTACAGTCAATAACTCAATGTCTGACTGAAAGCAATAACAAGTGGTATCCCTCAAGGGTCTCTACTGGGACCAATACTATTTAATATCTTCATCAACGACATAGACAATGGGTTCAAGAGTATCCTCAGCAAATTTGCAGATTACACTAAGAGTGGTGCAGTTGATTAGCTTGAGGGAAAGGGATGCCATCCAGAAGGACCTTGACAGGCTTGAGAGGTGGCCCTGTGTAAACCTCATGAAGTTCAACAAGACCAAGTGCAAGGTCCTACACGTTGGGTCACAGCAATCTCCAATATCAATACAGAGTGGGGGATAAAGGGGTTGAGAGCAGCCTTGTGGAGGAGAATTTGGAGATAGTGGTGGATGAAAAGCCATACATGAGCCAGCAACGTGTGCTTGCAGCCCAGAAGGCCAACTATATCTTGGCCCCCAACAGGTTGAGGGAGGTGATTCTGCCCTTCCACTCTCATGAGACCCCACCTGGAGTACTGCATCCAGCTCTGTAGGCCTCAGCACAGGAAAGACATGGACCTGTTGAAGAGGGACAATATGAGGGCCACAAAAGGGCTGGAACACCCTTCCTATGAGGAAAGGCTGAGAGAGTTGAGATTGTTCAGCCTGGAGAAGAGAAGGCTCCAAGACCTTACTGCTGCTGTTCAATACTTAAAGGGAGCTTAAAGACATTTTACCAAGGCCTGTAGTGGCAGGACAAGGGACAATGGTTTTAACCTGAAAGAGGGTAGATTTAAATTGGATATAAGGAAGACATTTTTTATGATGAGGGTGGTGAGACACAAGAACAGGTTGCCCAGAGAAGTGGTGGATACTCCAGCATTGGAAGCATTTAAATCAGGTTGGACGGGGCTTTGAGCAACCTGGTCCAGTGGAAGGTGTCCCTGCCCATGGCAGGGTGTTGGAACTGGATGAGCTTTAAGATCCCTTCCAGCCCAAACCATTCTATGATTCTATGAGAACAAATCACAAATTTCTTGACTCACGATCGAGCCTGGATTTTACTGATTGCCTTGTTAAACCAAAAATGGAGAGGACAAAACACATTTTAAGGTTAAAACTATTAAGTTTTATGGGTGAGGGAAATGAGTCTGCCTTTTCTGTGAAGCAGGAATGCTATCTCCACAGGTAGAAAGTGAAATACTCTGATAGTGGGAGGCAGCAGCAACAGTAAGACAAAGAAATTACTGTGTCCACGCACTGTTCAGGTGCAGCTTCAGGGATGTCTTGACAATTTTCAATGATACATAAACTTATCACTCTGCTTTTTTTTTTTTTTTTTTTTTTTTTTTTTCTGCTTATCCTGAATGAGTATCAACAGTCAGAGCTGGACATAATAATAAAAATATTTTAAAAATCAGTGATATAAACTCTCATGGGTAGATGAGTCATCATTTTCACCTTGGAATATGTTTTCCATTTCTCCAAAGGCAATTGTGAGTATAATACAAAAAAGATTTAGAAACTGTATGTCTCCAAGCCAATAGTTGATTCAGACTGTTGGTTTCTCGCAGAGGAATTAATTCTGCCTATCTCTGTATCTACAGTGCTGATGTCTACTTTGAGCTGTCATCAAGGCTCCACTGGTATTCAAAGAAAAGAAGTCAGCACTTTTAGGGCATCATTCATCCACTGTATTTTAGGCATCCTTAGGATGAGATGCAATGGTCCCTTATTTTGATCACATAAATCCTAATATATTATTGAAGAGGGCCAAGAGGCTCATTAGAAGTTAATGGCAGTGACTATACACTGAAAGTAGAAAGTGCCAGTAGTTCAGTGGTTGTAATAATGTAGTCACATGTTTAAAAGGGATGCTGAAAATCAGAAAGAAATTTTTAAAAACCACCATAAGGATTAAAATTATAGAAAAAACACCTTAAGTGATGAGAGTGTAGAGAACCTCACTCTATCCTGTTCTCTGGGAGAAAGTTAAAAAAATTGACTTGTTCACAAAAGATAAATAAAGAAAAATTGTAATAGCTGGTTATCAGACATACTACTATATAAAAAATAAGATCCTCTGTCTAGAGCTGAAGTCAATTCAGCTCAAGATCAGCCTGGATTTTAAGATAGTTCAATTTTGACATTAATTAATAAAATGGGTAGAACAACTAAGAGTATAAAATATCTCTTTTCAGTATATACCTGTATTTTGATTGAATGAAGGTCAAAAAATAAAATTTCTCAGTAAAGAAAAATTCAGGAAGTTGAAATGCTTTTATTTCACTTTGTTATAGTATAATATCAAATCAGAATTTCTAGTGAAGCCATATCAAAACATGAAGACTTTAAATGTGTCTGCCTGAAGCTCTTTTACCTGAAATTCACACCACTCTACAGCATCCTGTGAAGCACTTTGATTTCATCAGAGAGAACTTTGTTTGGGGGAATGATTCTGTCAACATTTTTTGCAAATTAGGTTTAGTAATTGAACACAGAACAGCTTACTAATGATACAATTGATTCTTTGTCACTTTAATTCTTTAAATCTGCTCTGGATGTGTTTCTGAAATATCGGTCATAGTGTAATCAAAAGTTATGGGTTTGGTGTAGGTATAATTAAGTGAAACTGCAGGATCTGAGTTATTCAAAAGGTCAGACTACATAATCATAACTGTTCTCTGTGACCTCGTAGGCTATTCATCTTATGCATTAGGCCTTCTGCTTTTGATTTGGCTCCCTTAAACAGCAGTGGAGATTATTAAATATATATCTGGAATTTAAAATTCCATTCTCTGTGCTATTACTATTGCTGATCAGTTCAGGGAGTGTTAGCTCATCTGAAATTTCCCGAGAGAGGCTAACCTAGAAGTAACGGGTTGGGAAAAGGGAGATACATAACACAATTCAAGGTTTTTATAGGTGTGTGATCAACAATGAAGGCCTACCCTTGTAGTATTAGGGATTCCTATGCAACTTCATCTCAGGAATGGGAATTTCCACTGATTAATCTTTCTCTTACCTGTCCGTTTCTGTCACAAGTAAATGGCATTAAATACAGTAGTTGTTAGGGGAGAAGAACCAAAGTAGTCTTAGGGTGTAAAGTTCTTTAAGCTACAACTTAGCTTGCCCATGAGTAAGATGTATCCCACCTCATTTTTCCCTATGTACCACTCACAATTGTTGGCACTCGGTCAACAACAATTCAAATAAGGGACTGTCAAACAGGGAAAATCGATTCAGAATCTAACTTGAGCAAGCAGCAGGAAATAAATATCGATGTGAGCTGCAGGCTAATTTGGCCCATTATCTTCCCTTGCATACTTCTCGTTATTCACCTTTCACATATTTACCCTGAATCTCTCTGTAAAAAACAATCTCTGCAGCCTTGATTTCAATTTAATATCCCTAACATTTGGTTAACATTCTCCATGTTGCACTATTATTGCACTCAAGTTTTTTCCCCCACATGCTGCTCATCAGCCCAATTTATTGACTCATAGAGTTACTAAGGAGATGCTTATCAAGCAGAATAAACACCTCTGTGCTTGCCAACTGGTACTGTGCAAATTGGTTTTGCTTCAGTGTCCAGCCATATTTTAACAAACCCTTGATGGTGCCTCAAAATGCTTTGCTTTGTGTCTGGATTTGCCAGCAGAGTATGTTTCTAGTGGCACAAAAGAGGTTTGTATTTTCAATTCCTTTTTTTTTTTTTTTTCAAGCCTAATTTCAATACTTGGGGTTTTTTTTCATACTTTATCCCAAACCCACCTCATTGTAGTTTCTAGCAAAACATTTTGCAGAGCTTATTATTGTGCTATCTAACATCATTAAATTTGTTCACTGATGCACATATGTAAATGTATTTTGCCACAATGACTATTACCAGACTGACCTGTCAACCAAGTGTTGCATTAGAGCTGAGCAATTCTGACTTGTTGAAGTATACAGGCAACTTAATGAACTTTTTTTTTCCTCTAGTATGTTGATGGATTGTTGCTGTGAAGTTTCAGTAGAAGTATTGTGTATATTGATTGTATTGATACTGTTCCCAGAAGCTTCATTATCAGACTTGTAAACTCTTGAGTTTACTCTAAAAGGACAGATGAGTTATTCCAATGAGCAGTGCACTCTGACATAATCTGTATATACTTTGGGGAGGCAAGAAGGTTTTTCTGAATAGCTCTGCCATGCAGCAAGAAATCATATCATAATATTAAGGGTCATCTAATGCTTGCTCACTTTCCTATTCCAATACTTTCATGTTCCCTTAAAACATAATTACTGCATTCTTCAGAAATCAGAGCACATAAAGTTTGCTGGCACCATGGGGCTATAACAAGCCCTTTCCTCTCTCTCTTTTTCTTTCATTCTTGTAACACAGCTGTTTATACAGAAGGGAGACAATGTTGAGTTTGTTAACAGCTGGCAGTTAGCAGTAATTTATTATGGAATGGGTCTTGAAATGGCCCAGTCTCCTTGACGATGAAAAACCAAAAGGCTATGTTGCTTTCAAAATCTTGTTTTGGGACTAGAAGTGGAGCTTGAGTCTATGCCAATTCCAGATTCATGAAAGCTGCATAGAGAGAAGGGGGCCAATTCCTCGGCTCCTGCTTAAAGCAAAATGAGCTTTATTAGATGGGATTTTTTTCCTCCTATTAACATCAGAGTGTTGTGCTCCACCAGCAGCCATTGAAATAATCTTACTGGGACTTGACACATCTCTTTTCTTGTGTTTTGAAACAATGGAATTAACTTGACTTCTCCTGTCATACTGGGCCTCCACACTTTTCATTTAATCTATTTTTTGTTCTTTTGGTCGAGAGATACAGGAGGAAAGATACTCTTCATGATAAATGGTGACATATAGTAGGCTGGTGGACATCAGTTTAAATATTCTGGAGAGAAAAGATGGAAAAGGTTATGTAGAGATGTCCCAGAAGAAAGATTCAGAAAGAAAAGGGGCAGTGGTGGAGTCCCCATCCCTGGAGGTGTTTAAAAGTCATGTTGACATAGCGTTTAGGGATATGGTGTGGTTGAGAATGGTCAGTGTTAGGTTAATGGTTGGACTAGATGATCATCAAGGTCTTTTCCAACCTAGATGATTCTGTGATTCTGATTCTGTGATAAGGATATCAGAAAAAGGGGTAAAACTATTCAAGCACAGACACATTCACACAGAGTGATAGTGTTAGCTTAGAGAAAAATAAACCCTCCAAATTGACTCGGTGGATGGATAAGATTCTGCTGTCTTTTACTGAAAAAGCTCTCCTCGCAATGTTTTTCTCCTGAAACAGTTTTCTAGAATTATGGGTAAGATGCTGGTGGTGTAAAATTAGCAAGATGTTTTGCCAGCCCCTTGGAGAACACTCTGTTCCATTCTCCACTTCCCAGCTATAGTGCTGAGAAAGGCTGTGGGGCCTGGGAGAGCACTCCTGACCCAGCAGCTGGAGCGAAAGGGACCACACTTATCCCTCATTCACATCACAGGCAGCACATGGACAACGGCTCCACACTGCTTGTGCAAATGGTAGGGGACAGATGCATTTTCTGCCAGAATAAAGGACCACACAGAGAGAAGCAACTGAGCAGGTTTCAGATGAAACTGCTGTTAATCACAAAGATGATAGGAGTACACTGGATCAACTGAAATTGCAAGATAATAAGGATCAGGGTTCACACAGAGGTTATCCAAGTTATTCACTGTATTTTAATGGGACAATTTTCGAGCAAATAAGGTTACTTATATTCTATAAGGATATAATGAGCAGCAAATTTGTGGAGTTTCTTTAAAGATATTTTCTATACCTTGGGACCTGAATCATTTAAACAATGACAAAGAGTAAAAGGAAGACAGATACTGATGACTATGCATATAAAGATGTCTAAGTAACAATTTGATCCTTATTTCTGTGTTTTGCCCAGTGACTTGTTAGTGCGAGATGCAAGTTTCTAAAGGTAGAGATAACCTTACTGAATCAGACCTCTAGTCCTGCATTCCCCCCATTTATACAGCAGAAATAACACATTACTGCCACAAGCAGGTCTCAGACTGTCTCAGATGGATAATCTCAATATTCATTCTGGCAGCTAAGAGCTTCCAGTGAGGAACAAACTTAGGAGGAAGGCCAAGGGAGTCCCATTAATTCTCACATTCTTCCCTTCACCACCTCCTCTTGTGTTCCCTCAGTATCAAGACCAGTCAGGTTGCTCAGGTTACTAGGAATGTGTGTTATGGCACCATGATGCAGTCATGATCCATGCATTACCTAATGCAAATACCTTACCTCATCACACAATAAACTTGAAGGCATGCTCCATAGGGACTGTCAGATCTGCATGTGCCCATGCTACCAGATGTGTGGGTGATGTGTGGGTGTTCTTTGCTTTGAGATGCAAAACCCTCAGAGGTTGAAGGGAACTGCAAGTTCTGTCCTAGCCCTGTGCCTTTTTTATAGATCCCACATGGCAGAGCTCAGGAAAACATTTTCTTTAACTCTAATACTTAAATGTGTGTCTGTGCACCTGGCTTATCTTGAGACATTCATCCAACTTTCTTTCTGCTCTCTGTCCTTGTTTACCACAGTATATTTGTTCCTATAAACCTCTACTGTACCTTATACTTCTCTCTTGTGTGTTTAATATTTAGACTGATCTCTTCAGCCTGCACAACTCTCCACAATTCCTCTGGCTATTAGGTACTAATTAATTTATAAATCAATCAATCAATCAATCAATCAATCAATCAATTTTATTATGTTGGTAAGTAAGTGTGGTGCTTTATCTAGATCCCTAAGTACTTATTTGCCCTCCAATGCATTGGAATAAAAAAGTTAAATTAGACTCAAACAGTTCAAAGCAGGTCTTGCCAAAGTACAAACCTGCTCTTGTCAAGGTCAGCAGGAGTTTCACTGATATAAAAAGAGCAGAGGTGGGGACTCTGTAATATTGACATCCATGAACAGCAGTGGGATTTTGCAGTCATGTTCTCCAGTATCTGATGCAGGACCATACCCTTCACTGGATATCTTAAATGATGGACTCGCTAATATTTCTTTAGTCCACCAAACAAATCCACACTTAGCTTTTTGTCCTTTGTCACAGCATGATTCCTTTAAGTTACATTTCACGCATCCTTAAATTTTATTCCCCAAATCACTTTTCATCTTTCAAGATTTAGTTTAGGGTCTTGTTCTGTTTTCAAAGGTGTTGGTTTTACACATGTGTTTATGAGTAGTGAATTCAGTGGTGCCTGCTTTACACTGGGGTAAACACAGAGACACTCAGGCCTGGAGGCCATGAAATGTCTGGCAAAGTATCAGGTCATGAAAGCAATTTGTTATAATATCATACAGAATAAATCATGGCTGACATATCTGCTGGATATTTTGTAAGGAAATAATTCATAAAGCTGAGAGAGTGAATATAATCTACATTGACTGGGAAAAAAAAAAAAAAAAAAGCTGTAGCTCGGAGGAGACTGAAACAAGGGGTTAGCAAAGCTCAGAGAGCATCAGTCTGGTCAGGATAAAGATCTGTCTGAAATGCTTTGTGCTGGTGATGTCACTGCTGTGGGAGGGAACAGCTCAGGGAAATGATAAATGGAGAATTATACAGCTTTATTTTTCTCCCTACTACAAATGATTTAATCATGCTGACAGAATCTTTACTAACTTTCACCATATAGAGAGTACCTTATACATTTACCAAGCAAGTGTCACTCTAATAACTCAGCTTTTCCCATCTGCTTTATTCCTGGGTGTCATTGGTATAGATGGCTGTATAGGGAACACAGCAATTTCAGACTATTGTATCTAATTAAAAAAAAAAAAAAAAAAAAAAAAAAAAAAAAAAAAAAGACTAATTTCAAAAGTGAGATAAGTTTTAGGCCTCAAGGCCAGAGGCAGAATATAGGGCTTAGTGTTCTCTGTAAATACAACAGGGAGATGTGGTGAGTTGCAAGAGCAATTAGAATTCAGATGACAAAAGGCCATCTTCAGCCATCATTTAAATCAGCATGAGCAACACCTGTGTAGGTGAGGGTTGAAATGGATCACTGGGCCAGAATCTCTTCTCACTCCCTTTGCTGTAGTTCAAGAATAATCTGTTTTTACTTTGTACAAAATTGGTAAGGGAAAAAAATAAAAAAATATAAGCTCAGTGGGGAACCGTCTGGGTTTTACTTGAGTGTCAGAGATCAAAGACAAATTGCAGCTGAATGCTGCTTGTATGACAAGGGGAAGAACAGAAACGAACAGAAATTACTTTATTTCTCAACAAAGAACATTAGGCCATGTTATGGCTTATATAAGTCTCTAGGGAAACAAGCCCAGACTCAAACATACTACCATGCCTAGCTAGGGCTAACTTAGTGTCACAGGGACTCTGAAAAAGGAGAAGGTGGCACAAAGAAATATGCAGAGATGATGACAGGGCTTAAAGGGATGAATCACAAACGGAAGCTGGAACAACTGTCACTATAATATATTCATGCATTGTGTCATGGCTTAATGTCAGAAAGTAATAAGGACAAAATATAAAATATCAATTAAACACTGCAAATGAGCTAAACAGTTCAGAAAATGGTTTTAAAAGCTCTTACACTACTAGTAAAAATACCTTAACAGATGCACAAATGCACCTTGGGATGAATGCATTATGCATTATGGATTCAGGGCTGCCATTATAACCCTCATAATCACTTTTTCACTTGCTCATGTGTTGTACATCTGTGACTTGTTGGCAAGGTATCACAATGAGAGGAACTTGCAATTTTAGCTAACCTTTTCTCTTTGAAGACCTTGGCTGCTGTTTTTGCTCTTTCCATGCTTCTGAACTTCTGCAATACACTTCAGTAGCATATACTGCAAATGCACTATTAGTGCTTTTTTTTTTTTTTTCCCCCAAAAAAAAAAAAAGAAAAGAAAAGAAAAAAGAGCAAAACACCCAAAACCTGTTATATCTCAGTATCTATAAATAGAAAAATGAGACAACAACCAACAAAAGAAGACAGCTCTATGACCTCATTTTAAGCAGCATAAAAATGCGGCACTGGATTTGCACTAGTGGCATACATATCCTAATCTGATGAACCACAGAACATAAAAAATCTTTTAACAGTTTTGAGGAGATTTCTCTGCTTTTATAGTTTGCCTGATTGTCCAGGATAGAAACTGGCATCTACCTCTGGCAACACCTTTAATCCTTTCCAGTGAGGAGACAATACAATAGAAGTGTTAGGTGAAGTACATAGGATGAGCCTCCCCTTTCCATTGGAAGTTGAGCTTTGAACGTTCAGCAGAAGGGAGTAAAGGCACACAGCCCTTCGGGGAAAACATTTTTGCAGATATGCATCCATGAGTCCTGCACCATAGCCAAAAGCATTGCTAACAACCCCCAGGCAAACGCTATGACAGCTGGAGGAAAAAAAACTACAGAGAATAAGATGACTTAGCTGTCCACAATCCACCATGAGAAGATATATTTTCCCCCTCCAGCACTGCGAGGTTTGATAGTTTTGAAAGTACCTCCTCACAACTAGCATTGTCAATATTATAGCAATATGCACTATCAACTTAAACACTGCAGGAACCTTCCTCTCAGATACAGCTTAGGCACAATAATGCAGCACTTTTTATTGATCATCAATTTTACTAAAGTCCAATCAAGCTAAAGAAGAAATGATTTTTTTTTTCTTTTTTTTTTTTTTTCTGATAGTCTTTCCATATTACCTCTGATCTATCATTACCTGGGTTTAGGGATAAGTAAAACATGTAGAAATGTGTCACAGTGGGTAACCTAATGTATTTGCATGGAGGTCAGAAGGAAAATAGGTTGATCACATAATTAAATTTCAAACGGAAAACACTGCTCAAAAGGCAAACACTGTTCAACTTTAAAATGGTTAAGATGAACAACTACCCACCTTCTCCCAGCACTTTTTGTACAAAAACAGTGAGTTAGTTAATAGAGAGTGTAGCAAAATTTTCCTGGAAAATAGATTAATTTTGGTGCTATGTGAACTGTCAATGTCTTGGCATGCTTGGTAAAGTTAATTTAGAAGGTGGGATTCATTTCATCTAACATTTGGGTCAGCTGTAAGCTAATGATTATAGGTGCTCTTTAGTTAACAGAAAGAAAGAAAGCTATTTTAAGACATGACTGATGAGATGTTCTTAAGGTATCTAGTTTCAGAGTAGATGAACTGAACCATAGAGTCTCCATTATTTATAAAAGACAACAAACCCAAAAGTGAACAGGACGGCCTTTAGTTTCCTGTCCTTCCTGCCTTATAAGAGATAAGAGCATCTCATAAAGTTCCAAAGCACAATTATTTCTGAATAACAGTATTCATAAAATAACTCAACAACAACAACAACAACAACAATAATAATAATAATAATAATAATAATAATAATAATAATAATAATAATAATATTAATAATGATTGGATCTCAAACTTTTCAGAGTAGGCAAATATTCTTCTTACATTTTTGCTGTGAAGTGTGACGACATCCAACAACGGTGGTCATGCAGAAGGTTAGTGCCAGAGGCAGAAAGAGAAGCCAAATCTCTTGTCCTCCCACAAGCTCTTTCAGCTCAACAAACCTGTCCTTGATTTCTGTATTCTACTTATGAGATTTGACATTATAGCTCTAGTTAATCTTTCTGAACTTTCCTGAATGTCGCCATAGACAGTCTCTGAGGGAACATTTTCTGCCTTCCCTGCTGATGTTTAGAGCTGTGAATACAACTGCGTCATCTCTTATTTTCACCTTGGAAGGCATCTCCATCTCCCACATGTCTGTTTTTGGGGCCATTTTAAGAGATGTCCCATCTACTCCTGTTTGCAGCAGAAGATCTAGACCCTGCCAAGAACATTGACAGGGCTTGTTGCATCATCAGTCTCTCTGGTCCTCTTTTGAAACACAAAACTGGGCACCAGAGAGCATGTGGAATAGGGAAGACATTAAGAAAAAAGGTGAAAGTAAAAATGACTAAATGATTAAGTTCTCACTGGCCAAGAGTTAGGACTGTGCGTTTCAGAAAACTTTCAAAGGCATATCAAGGTTGCTGACTTGTAAAGCTGTATTCACAAATGTTATTTAGGTTAAAAAGCCTCCAGAAATAAAATGCATTATTTATAGAGTTTTGTGACTATATAGAATCATAGAATCATTTAGGTTAGAAAAGACCTTTAAGATCATTGAGTCCAACCAGTAACATAACACTACAAAGTCACCAATAAACAATGTCCATAAGCACCACACCTACACGTCTTTAAACACCTCCAGGGATAGGGACTCACCCACTTCCCTGGGCATCCTGTTCCAATGTTTGAAAACCCTTTTGGGTTTCCTATTTCCTAATACCCAATCTAAACCTCCCCTGGTGCAACTTGATATTCATATTCTCCTTTCACTTGTTACTTGGGAGAAGTGACTGATACTCACCTTGTTACAACCTCCTTTCAGGCAGTTGTAGAGGGCGATGAGGTCTCCCCTCAGCCTCCTCTTCTCCAGACTAAACACCCCCAGTTCCCTCAGCCGCTCCTCATAAGACCTGTGCTCCAGACCCTGCACTATCTTTGTCACTCTTCTCTGGACATGCTCCAGTGCCTCAGTGTCCTTTTTTTTTTTGCAGTGAGGGGATGCAACCTCACCAGTGTCAAATACAAGGGGACAATCACTTTGCCTTGCTGGCCACACTATTTCTGATACAAGCCAGGATGCTACTGGCCTTCTTGGCCATCTAGGCACACTGTTGGCTCATAGTCAGTTGGCTGTTGACCAACACTCCCAGGTCCTTTTCCACTGGGCATCTTTCCACCCACTCTTCCCCATGGATGGATTTGTTGTGACCCAAGTACAGGATCCAGCACTCAGCCTTGAACATCAGAAAATTTGCCTTAGCTCATCGCTCAAGCCTCTACAGATCCCTCTGTGGATCCTTCCTAATCTCAAGCAGATCAACACTCCGATCCAACTTGATGTGATTTGCAAACTTACAAGGGTACACTTGATCCCCTCATCCAGTTCATTGATAAAAATATTAAACAGAACTCATCCTAGTACTGAGCTCTAAGGAACACCGCTTGTGACTGGCCACCAGCTGGATTTAACTCCGTTCACCACCACTTTTTGGGCCCAGCCATCCAGACAGTTTTTTTACCCAGCAAAGCTGTGAGAGACAAGAAACCAAGCCTGTGAGAAACTAAGAAAACAGCCTGGGAAAGAAAAAGTTGAGACTGATTGAAGAAATGCCTCGAACACTCACAAGACAAAACTGAGTCACAGTGTGCATTCTGTGGAGGTCGAAGCTGATAAGGCTGCCCGAATAACACAGGATGCAGCTGGAGGAGGGATTCCTGTGGAGACAGGACAGTTCTGCTCTGGGGCACCTGGCCAGATTTCAAGGGCCATCTGTCCAGTGAATGAACTTTGCTTCATTATCCATGAAATACATATTAAAGTTAACACCCCTCAATATGCTAATGAAGGCTAACATGATCATGCTAATTGCATCATCCCATGAAACACCTTACTCCTCCCTGTACATGGGATACGTAGGTATGTGAGTCGACCTAGGGCACAGACCCAAGGAAAGTGGGTATAAATCAAGGGGGAAGAAAAAAGGGGGGGCCCGGCCTGGAGACAGCAGTGAAGTGAAGACAGATGCCCACACAAAAGACGGCCGTCTCCTGGAACCCTCGCCGGTGGGATCAGCGCAGGAAACCAGACTGGTGATCTGTATTCCCCCATCCCCTCTATCTCCCTCTTTTCTTTCTTCCATTAAGAAATGCAAGGCATTGCTTGCCACAACTTGTTATATACTTATGCAATTATCGTGTGTTCAATTAATTCATTGTGGGTAGTTAATAAATGCTTGGACTTGGAAACTTGTTGTCTGCTCCAATTGGGGATTTGTGAATCTGAGTCACTTGTCCCCTCATCTGAGTGGGACATAACAAAAACGTATGCTCATTCAAGCCATGAGCAGCCAGTTTGTCTAGAAGAATGCTGTGGAAAATGATGACAAAGGCTTTATTAAGACTAGGTAGACAACATGCACAGCCTTTCCTTCATTCAATAGGCAAGTCACTTTGTCATAGAAGGCGATCAGGTTTGTAAAGCAGGACCTGCCTTTCATAAACCCATGCTGACTGGGTCTAATCACCTGGTTGTCCTGTACTTACTCTGTGATGCATTCATGATGTTCTGCTCCATAACCTTCCCCAGCACCAAGGTCAGACTGACAGGCCTGTAGTTCCTTGGATGCTCCTTCTGGCACTTCTTGTAAATAGATGTCATATTTCCTAACTTCCAGTCAATTGCGACCTCCCTGGTTAGCCAAGACTGCTGATAAATGATTGAAGGTGCTTGTTGAGCACTTCAGACAGCTCTCTCAGTACCCTTTAGGACCTCATCTGGCCTCATAGACTTGTAAGGGTTTCTGAGTCAGAAGCCTTAATGAAGATCTGAAGCAATTCTCTGAGACATACAGCTTCATAAGCTGTGCTGAAGAGATTCTTGTGATTTGCAATGTACACCAAATTTAATGCAGTGAAACAAAGTCTGTCCCACTGCATAGATATGTAAATTCAGCAGTGCTCTAACAAAGGTATGCAGAAGACACACACATAGAGCAAATGAGACTCCTACCCTCTCAGGGCAGTGGCTGGAGTCTTTCATGGCACCCTAAAACATCTCACTTGAAATTAGGGGTCTGTGCTTGGACAACTGTGTTCCCTGTGACGGGCACTCTACTGATTTCAGTGGGTATTGCTTGACATCATCACATCTATAGAGCCTGTATGCAAAGTAAGTAGTGAGACTGTAAGCATCAGATGAAGACAGGATGAATGGCTTTTTTGAAAATACACAGTGGAGGTGGATTGCAGGACATGTGCTTGTCAGGAAAAGGGATTATTCACAGATTTCTAAAGACAGGAAAATGTTTTGACCAGTATCACTGCCAATTCACAAGACGAAGGCAAAATCAAATATGTTCCCAATCTTTCTGTTCCATTTATAAACAGTATGTGAATTTTTCTCTTCAGATTTATCAACAATGTTATTACATCCAGACCTGGACACAGTCTGCCAGATAAGTTTTGTAAAACAAATAAAAAGAAAATTTAATTCATGCCAGTTTGATACACATAAATACTAGTTCCAGAAGGGCTTAATTATAATTAGGTGATATGATGTTGAATCTAATGGATCCTTTCTTAAACAAACTAACCGATCCTGTCAGTTTTTTCCATCTTTACAATTGCACTTGATTACTGTGGAAGGAACACAAACCTTTGTCACTCTCTCTCTCTTGGATACTTGATAACTAGAATGGTAAGCAGTAAACCTGAGTTTCTGGTACTGTCCAGGTCTTTCAGATAAGTTCCACACATTAAAACTCTAAAAGGACACTGCTGTTAGCTCTCATATCCTGCATGAAAGTCCAAGTCCAATGGTATGAACCATCAATTTGCAAAAGCTGATCTTCATCTGATTCTCTGCAGCTCAGCTCTGAAAATAACTTTTTCCATGAAAATGACCTTGTGAAAAGATTGTTACTCACTGCCTTCTCATAGCTTGTAACTGTCAGAAGTTAAAATTATTCAGGAGCCATTCAAAGTTTTTTGAATAATCATATTTTTTGTTGTTGTGTAGCGTAACGGGATTTGCTATACACACAACAAACTTACACACACTTAATTCAGTATTTTATGAATCTTTGCATTTCTAATTAGATGCCAGAACACTTTTCTGTTTCCAGTCTAAATGCATTGAGTTCCTGCAGATACTTTCACTTACCATTGAAAGCAATTGAAGCATTAATAGTGTGATAGCTGTGCTGTGGTCAAGCATACTGTCAGTTGAGGTACTACACCTAAGCAAATTTATCTCAAACTTCTGAAACTATATTTAATAACCTTGATTCCTAAATATTAATGATCAAGCATACATGAAAAAGCAATTCAGCAAATAATGAGTTTTTACAAAAATAGCAAATCATGTCAAGAGAAAAGTGGCCAAAATAATAACAAAGATGAGTGTTTATGTATTATATATACTCACATTTGTCTTTCTGTAAAGTAACGAGAGTGTGAAAAATTTAGCAGAGATAAAAATAGGTCTGGAAAAGGTGATGTACCTACTTGTGCATTTCATAATAAACTGATGATACAGCCAAATATGTAGTGTGTGAAAGGCTGGGAATTTATATCCATGTCAGTCAGAGGGATATGAACTAAACTCCTCTCAGAAGAGTGCCCTACCCACCTGCTGTAATCTGAAGAATGTTAAGGGATCATTCTAATTTTATTTTTTTTTTTTAACTGAATTACAACTGCTTATCTCTATGTGGCCACAGAGATAAACAGTGTGCAGTAGCAGTGCGTAGTAGCTTTGTGATATCTGTAGTGCCTTTATAGAAAGGAGAAGGGAGTTCTAGACTCTGTTCTCAAAAGTATTCAGGTAAGTTATATTCAATATTTGACGAAGCACAGAAGCAGTTCTGGGAGCAGAGTTCAGACTCCTGCTGAGGGCTTCTGCTTGCTGTTCAGCTCCTTGAGTCTTACATTTTTAATAGAAACTTTGAGATGACTCTTCATGCCCCATAATTTAATGGCTACAGGTCATAGACCTTCACTATGAAAAATATCTGAAGCATGGTTTTCTGTTTTGTGAAATGTTCTCTCTAGTTGGACAGTATTACACGAAAAGCTGATCCACCACATCCAAAATGATGGGTCCTGTTTTGCCTTTTCATAAAAGTTAATGTGCCAGCAGACAGAAATACTGAGATAAAATTTCTAAGTGGAAAATATGACTGCTTACAACTCTGATTTGTATGTACAGGTCCTGGAGAGAAGCTTGAGTTCTGGTACAGACATTTTAGGAGTTTTCTCTACCCTTCCTCAAGCTGGTTTCTGAATCCTACTCCATAACTGATGCTTAACTCACAGATATATAAATCCTGTGTTGTCTCTATTCCCAGTGCATTAACAAACAACATTAACATGAAGAAAGAAGTTAGAATGGTTATACACTGTTCTGGTTCTTATTACGGTAATTTCATTTTATGAAAGAGAGTGTAGAGGTGAAGGAAGGTGAGGAAAGGCTGCTACTACTGCAAGTGTCATTTTAGAGTAAATTTGTTTTAGGAGTGCTTTATATGCACAGGCACAAAAGATGATCTAAGGTGCATGCAGTGTACAGTCAGTCTGGGATATCTGGGAAAAGGAGCTCTGAAGGGCAGACAACAAATGCAGTGGTGACCTAAGGAAGCACGAGGACTTGACAAAAAAGCTGCCTGGGGCAAACATTCATTTGTGAGCAGCACAGCTTGGTCACCACCTCATTAGCAAGGAAATTCAAAACAAACAAACAAAACTAACACGCACACAATAATTGCAGTGAAGAAAGCCCAAATGTTGGTTTCTGCTTACTAACTATATATCTTTTGCTCAGCTCCAGGGAGTTACTTTGGCAGTCATGGAAGTGGAAAAGGAAAGGGACAAAAATGACAGTAACAACAATATAACAAGAGAGGAAGCAGATGCCACACCCTCCTTTGCAGTTTATGACCAATTACAGGACTTCTATAGTCTCCATAAGGCAATTAAAGAGTTATGCTTCAGTAACCAATTAATATTCACTTGACATCATCAGTTTACCAGAATCTCAGAGAAACAGCCTCGTTGTCCCTTGTCTGAAGTAATTGCATTACAACACAGTAGCCACAAAAAAACCTCCAAGCAACCAAACAACAAAACAAAAAACCCCAAGCAAAACAGAAAATGGGAGCTTTCTCGATTTGGAGGGATATTTTTCTGCAGTATCTTTAAAAAGGCAGAAACACTGGAAAACATAAAGACTCAGTAGGAATATTTCTATGATGTAAACATTATTTGGAAAAAAAACCAAACCACATTAAAAAAAAATTGAACACCAGAGGTAAACTCTAATTGACTCACTGTAGCTTAACTAGTCAAAGTTTTCAGGTATATTCTGGAGAACAAGGGAAAGTAAATACTACATAAATCACATTATAATTAATTTAAGAAGTATTGATTTGCACCGAATTAAGAGAAGTTCATAAACCCAAATTTATTAGTCCTTACTCAAGAGGCATCTTATTGAGTCACATGATAAATTTTCCTCCAAATACTGGGAAAATGAGACAATAGAAGCAACGGATACAGATTAATTAGACTGTAACTCAATTAATCGTACTCATTTATAAACTACAGCAGTAATTTTTCCTTTGCTTATAACATATTTCTTTCCACTTGGAGGTATTCCCTTGGTCCATCTGATGGTGTCTATCTGCTGAGCCTGGAAGGGCTGAGGTTGAGAAGATTCCTGCTGTGGGCACTTCCACCAGGCATCAAGCACTGGGCAGAACCAGTCAGTGAGAGCATTTAGAGGACATGTTAGTGTGGGCTAGCCAGAACAGCATCTATCCCCACCTTGTCTCATTATGGATGAGTCTTCCAACAGACAAGCCCCATATTCTACTTCCACCAAAAACTGAATCTTAGCATCCAGGAGATTAATTTTTTTTTAATTAATGAAAGCCCTGATTAACCACTATGAGGCTTCTGAAGGGCTATAACTACTTATTATTTAATTAGTGGGCTACTAATATTCTTAGGATGCCTGGGTTACTGTTATTGTACGGTACTGCCAGGTTACTGTTATTGCAAAGAACAATCCCCAAGTCTGAAAAAGCAGAGCCTCTCATTGACTAACTCCCATTTAACAGTCAGGTCATACCAATGAGTCACCCCTGTGTCAGTTCAAGAGGGAATAAGTGATTATAGCTCTACCTCAGTACAAAACTCAGATGATTTCATGTCCTTTCTTTAGCCTTTAATATGGTTGACTTAGGGTCTCTCACAGCTGACATTTACAGCTGGGTTGTGGCCCTTATCAATACCTGTTGAAACTGAGCATCAGTAAACACAAAACATTCAGACAGTCAAAATGAGAAAACATGAGAACAGTGCAAATGGGAGAGCAAAACCTTTAGAGCAAGGTGTCCCCAGCAGAGATGATTACAGACTACTGCTTTGATTGTTTTTACAGTTCATCCAATGAATGTCTAACAAAAAATGTATAAGGCATCCAAGAAAAATGTGATTCTGGGAATCAATGAGTTTTGAGAAGGAGTTAATGATTAATCCACAGATTTATGTCCTTCCTTGCTTGTGAGCTCTTTTTCTGAAAACGATAATCTTTCATTCTCTGCTGGCTTTCATATGAGCTGTGGAAGTCAGGTCCTCGCTCTCCCTTTTCCTCCTCTCTTTCTCTGATACTTCTACCTAGTTAAAAGCCTGGTGGTCTAGGGAACCATTCTGGGAAAAGCTTTCCATAGGTACGTCAGCGATAAAAGGAAAACAAGAGAAAATGTGGGTCCTCTCTGGAAGGAAAGGGGATACCTGGTTACCTGGGATATGGAGAAGGCTGAGGTACTCAATGACTTTTTTGCTTCAGTCTTCACTGGCAAGGACATCAGCCACACTGCCCAAGGTGCAGAAGGCAAAGGTGGCGACTGGGAGAAGGAAGAACCACCCACTGTAGGAGAAGCTCGGGTTTGAGACCATCTAAGGAACCTGAAGGTGCACAAGTCCATGGGTCCTGGTAAGATGAATCCACGGGTCCTGATGGAACTGGCAGATGAAGTGGCTGGGCCACTATCCACCTTCGTTAAGAAGTCATGGCAGTCCGGTGAAGTTCCCACTAACTGGAAAAGTGGAAGTATAGCCCTCATTTTAAGGATAAAAGGAAAGATCCAGGGTACTACAGGCCTGTCAGTCTCACCCCTATGCCAAGCAAGATAATGGAGTGGATCCTCCTGGAAACTATGCTAGATCACATGGGAAATAAGGAGATGATTGGTGACAGCCAACATGGCTTCACTAAGGGCAAATTGTGCCTGTCAAATTTGGTGGCCTTCTACGATGGGGTTTCAACATTGGTGGATAAGGGAAGAGCAACTGACGTCATCTAGCTGGACTTGTACAAAGCACTTGACACTGTCCCACATGACATCCTTGTCTGTAAATTAGAGACAGATGGATTTGATGGATGGACCGCTTAGTGGATAAGGAATTGGCTGGATGGTTGCACTCCAGAGTTGCAGTTAACATCTCAATGTCCAAGTGGAGAGCAGTAATAAGTGGCATTCCTCAGGGGTTTGTAGTGTGACCAGTGCTGTTTAACATCTTTGTTGGGAACCTGGACAGTGGGATTGGGTGCACCCTCAGCAAGTTGGCCAATGACACCAAGCCGTATGGTGCAGTCAACGTGCTGAAGAGAAGAGGTGCCCTCCAGAGGGACCTTGACAGGCATGGGAGGTGGGCCCATGCAAACCTCTTTAAATTCAACAAAGCCAGGTGCAAGGTCCTGCACATGGGTTGAGGCAATCCCAAGCACAGGTACAGGATGGGTGAAGAGTGGATTGAAAGCAGCCTTGTGGAGAAGGACTTGGGGGTATTAGTGGATGGAAAACTGGCTATGAGCCAGTGATGTGCACTCACAGCCCAGAAAGCCAACTGTATCCTGTGGCTAGCAGGTTGAGGGCGGTGATTCTTCTTCTCTACTCTGCTCTTGTGAGATCCTACCTGGAGTACTATATTCAACTCTGGGACCACCAGCATCAGAAGGACTTCAACCTGCTTGAATTGTTCCAGATGAGGGCCATGGAGATGATCAAGGGACTGGAGCATCTCTCTTATGTGGACAGGTGAGGAGAGTTGGGGTTTTTCAGCCTAGAGAAGAGAAAGCTCCCAGGAGATCTTAAAGTGGCCTTCCAGTACTTAAAGGAGGCTTACAGGAAAGGTGGGGAGGGACTCTTTATCAGGGACTGTAGTAATAGGACAAGGGGTAAAGGTTTTAAAATGAAAGAGTGTTGGTTGAGATTAGACATTGCACAGAGGTTTTTCACAGTGAGGGTAGTGATGCACTGGTTTCCCAGAGAAGCTGTGGCTGCCCCCTCCCTGGCAGTGTTCAAGGCCAGGCTGGATGGGGCTTTGAGCAACCTGGTCTAGTGGAAGGTGTCTCTGCCCATGGCAGAGGGGTTGGAACTACATGATCTTTAAAGTTCCTTCCAACCCAAACCATTCTGTGATTCTATGACAAGGGTGACAATATGAATACTTACATAAAAAACATTCCACTTCCGTTGAAAAATTTACGAGGAAAGAATGATTCAGTATCTCTACCCAAAGGCTGAAGAAGTGTTTAAAAAAGCTCCCAGTAACACCACATTTCAAGGCCATTCCTAAATCCATGAGAAAGGTAAGATTTCAGTTCAGTTCAGTTCAGCATTTCTTATACCTGATGTAGTCTGGATAATCTGTGAGGTCTGAGCTTGGTAAAGAAAATGGAGTCTGGAGAGAAGAAGGTTCTCTTCAATATATTTCCAAAAGGAAAAAAATCCTATATTTTTGACTTGGTCTCTGTGAAATTATGTGTAAAGCAGAGAAAATATGAAGGAAGATGAAAAAATGACTTAATCTGGCTGCATTTTTTTTTTCTTTTTAGTAAGGTGTTGAACCACTAAGAACTGTATTATGCAGTGGATGCCATGTTGCCCACAAAAATATTACTCAGTTGCAGATATATCTATTATAGGGTTTAAAAAAAACAAATAAATTAAAAACTCCAGAGGAACAACAGAAAACAAAAGACATAGAAACAGAGGATCTGAACCATCAAGGAACCAAGGACCTTGAATATCAGTCACTATGCATACAAAATCATCACCATCCCCCTCAGTGCTTCTAGATTTCTAGGATGTCACCAAATTAGCTTCTGAAGGAGCAGGTGAAAGATAAAAGCCCTTCTATAAAGAGGGGATGCTAAGGAGAATTCAGAGAGAAAACAAGACACATTTTCTTTCCAGTTTTTGGAACTGCAAGAAAATGAGAAACAGGGTGTGTCTGTGGATGGGGGGAACTGACAAAATTGTTCAAGTAGAATGGCTTCTCTAGTAATAGGAAAAGGAAAAAAAATTCCTAAGGCCAATTTTAGCTAATTTAAATCATCATTGGTTTCAAGGGAACTACATTGGTTAACAGAAGCTCAGAGTTTGCCTCACTCATATTTCTTTGAAGACATTTATATTCAAATAAGCATTTAGAAAATTTTTAGGTTGGTGGTTTGTTTGTTTGTTTGTTTGTGGGGTGGTTTTTTTTGTTTTGTTTTTGTTTTTGTTTTTTTATATCACTGAGTTTCCAGTTTGTTTCATTGCTTTCATTATCAAAATTTTTTTTTTTTTTTTTTTTTTTTTGTTAAGTTATTCCTCTTTGAAGAATAGCTGTGAGGAGCAAGAGGAGGAACAGATTGGTAACATTTGTCAGTGCTCATCTGCCTTTATTATCCCTTCAAGCCCTGTTTTCTATATTATCTTCCATTTTGCTTGGGGAACGCTCTGAGTTTCCAAAAGAACCTTTAATCATGACTACACTACCAGACTTCAGGCAGAAAAGCCACACATGTCCAAATTTTGATGCTATGCTGAACTTCTTAACCTTTTGTGAGGTAATTCTGGGTGATGCCAATGCAGTAACTCATAAAAAGCCCTTCAGTATCTCCCCACCTTCAACTTTTAAGAACAAAGTTAGAAAAGGTTAAATGTTAGTGAACTCCTAAGTTATTCCCATCAGAAAGTAATGACAACATGCAACAGCCACTTTACTGTGATGAAACATGAGGTAGAGCTCTACATAATTCTTCCAATGAATTGCAAGTTTTAAAAGTCTAAGTATTTAACACTTTAAACAGACTACTGACCTCAAGTAATCCATTTAAGAAGTGCACATGTCATAACTTTGAGTTCCTTAAAGGTTTCAGCATATTTAAAAAAAAAAAAAAAAAAGGAAATCCATTAACTGAACTGTGGTCTGTGCTTTTTTGTTATAGAAGGATCATGGATCATTTTGCCTTCCTCATTAGAAATTGTTTTGAAACAAAGGATTAAATTCATCCCAATGTTACATCTGAGGTACCTGAGGTTACTCTCAGAATGAATGGATTCATTTAGCACAGCTCTTTTACAGTACTGATCTTTGAAAAAGTTTTTGTAGTCACTTCGGGTGGGCAGAGAATTTAACAAACACTAACTTCATCCTCATGAGGCATTTCTCTCTGAGGGATGGAACAGGAGGACAGGGAGGCATATGTTTTGTGAAAGACCCCAAAGGAAGATAGACTTGAAGGAAAAATGTCACATTACATGGTGTTCATTAAAGATGTAATTGATGCATGATGGGGAAATTAATTTTTATACAAGAGTATGAAATGCAACAGAGAATTCTTATGAAAGGTAAACATGGTGGAGCCTTGGATGTGAAAGCTTGACATTCTTGAGAATGAGGAACATCAGTTTGAAAGAGTGAAAGCCAATTGAAATGCTAGAGAATGGAGATGCATGACATGACATCAGTATGTTAGGTGAAAAAAGTCTTACTTGTTCTGAGAAGTGTGGCAGCAAAAGATATGCAAGAGACACGACATCATACAATGCGTGGCAGATAATAGATGTGAGAAGTACGTAGTGGAATGGGTAGGAGGATGAGATCAAAGGATATGAAAGGAGATGGCAGAGGGGGGTTTCTTGATGGAGAGAAGATGAGAGCCATTTACATCAAAGAGAAAGGAGGAGGCAAAGGCAAGATGTATAGAAAGATGAGGACCAGATGATATTACTAATATATCCCTTAACTTCCTTTCTTGGAATATTCTCAGTTCTCGAGAATTCCTTTCAAAGACTAGGACATAGTTTGGTTTTGCTCCTGCATGATAGGAGTATAATGGATTTATTCTGTGAGCGTGAATAAAGAAAATTATGAACAGGCCTGGAGAGTGATGTTACAGTAGAGTAGTTAAGAGATAATGGCAAAGAATCAGAACGCGACTTTTAGTTTTGACTTCATATCTTCTCATGCAGGCTCATGAGAGAATTCATGCATTTTGCATTTAGAAAGCTTGGATTTATCTTACCTTACTCTAGTCACACAGCAAAGTAATAAAGTTAGGAACCAAGTGGTCCTCAACTGCCTCAATAATAAAACCGAAACAATTGGCCCATCAGGTGAGTTGCATTGCCTCCTGTGCTTTCTTCCCTTCTCCATGATAGCTGCAGCAGAATACTGAAAGCCATGGCTGCCAGTGTGTTACAGTTACAAGCCTAAAGTTAGGTGGGATAACCTCTGACTAAGGGAACATAATTGACTTTATTGGTGACTGCAAACTGTGTGACTTTTCATTCTATGCTGAGACACCACACTCAGCTGTGTAGGGACCAGGGACCTACTCAATCAAAACCTCTGTCACAAAATGGTGTGAATGTGGAAAATAAAAGCTGGTAGAAAAGTCCAATAGCACACGTTTACAAGGTTCCTTCCCTACTGCTTAAATGGAGGAGTAAAATCTGGATGGGTTAGGGTTGGGGAATCTGGAATAAAATCAGGATGCAGACTAACCTAACGGACTCTGTTTTCACACACTACTAGGATAAAACTTTGAAAGCTTTCCTCATTAAATTTAGAATTATGATGACATTTGCCTCACCTGTGTATTAAAGAACTTATAAGTGTACTATGTTGCCTTCAGTGATGATTTCCATCTCATACACCTCTTCCTTGAACATTACTTGTCCCCTTTCTTTTCTGCTGCTGAATGGCGGTCTATAGCTATAACCCCCACAGTCATTTTGGAGCTACTGACTCACTAAGAAGGGCCATATGTTTAAGTCCTGGTGTATAATTCTTCAGCGCAGTATTATATTTATTTCTGGTTTAAACACAGTAATAGACATATCATCTGGTTTTAGCAGCTTCCAGCTCGAAGAAAGTAGGCCGAGAACATTAAAATATTAAAGAATGACAAAGCAATCCATGTTAAATTGCTAATTACCTGGCACTGTATTTGTTTTCAGCTTATATAAAAATGTGGTGATATTCCCAAATAATTCATAATACCTTAGGTGAACAAACTAGCCTTGTAATACTTTGGCATAATTGGAAGTGATGAGGTGGAAGACTGTAGATGTTTGTTCTGGAATAACAGTAATAAATTAAAATGCCAAAAGACAGGTAAAAACACTGAAGATCCTGAAAGGAGTGAAGAAAAACAGAATGGTCCAGAACAATCAGAACCATAAACAATGTAGCAAACAATTTAATTTTATTTTAAATTACGCTTAAGAAACAAATTAAACAACCAACAAACGTGAATGATAACTTTCTTGGCTTGAACGTCATACATGTCATAAATGCCTTTACAAAAGGACATTTTGCTTTGCCCTGGAAGACATTAATTTGCTAATTCTAAGTCAGCCCCAAAACATTAAAACTCAACAGGGAAAATTCTATCCTCAAGTACATGCTTGAACATCTTTTCAACAGAGCTTACATTGTAAGAAGAAATTTCAGAATGATAAATATTTTCTTATTCCTTTTCCAGTGACTCTGAGAAAAATGTATCTTCCTTTTCAAATGCTGTAGTGATGCTGATGGGAGCTATACAATACACATTACAAGATTTAATTCAGTTCTTTGTCAAAGTGTCCATGTTTTTCACAAGAGATATTTTTTTTTTTTAAATGTGCTCTTTCCCGAGAATCTGAAATAACTAAAGATATTAACTGTCAAACTTTTCTGTATCTAGAGTACCATATTTGCAAGTAAGGACCCACTGAGCAGGACCCTTGTCTCCTTCAACAGCTTGGGGGAATCAGGGCAACTTCCAACCACTAACATTCAAGACACCCTGGTTTATCTTTTTTCTTTCTTTTAGTGGTAATGACAATCCCCTGGGGCAAGGTCAGTCTAGGTCTGGAAGGAAAGGCAAAGAGAGCCCCGTGAAGGAGCTGCAGTGTTAACCTACAGCTGTGACATGGGTTGACTGGCAGGCACCAGGAAACTGGCCTCTGTTAATGAGGAGACAATCAGCTTGTGGATGCTGCAGAGTGCTGTACAGATTCATGTAGTCTAGTATTTAATTTCATTTCCTTCTCCATCCTGTTTTTCAGTCAATCAGCAGTGACCCAGGTGCACAGTGTTTTGATAGCATTCCTTACAAAACTTTCCAGTCAGCCAGTGACCAATGTTCTACAGGCAATCACACGAAAAGTATCATAGCTCCTGCACTGGCGTTCCAGGTCAATTGTGTGCAATGTTGCCTTCTGCTACTCTGCATCATACAAAGTCAAGTTTCCCCTAACAAAGTCACCTGAAAGAGGAAAAACACTACTGTGCATCTCCCTTTTTGATATCTTATGACAAAGAAAACAAAAGAGGGACCACAGGACAAGTCTTGATAGTGAGGGGTGACTATGCTGAGGCAGGAGGAGGGAGGGAAATCATCTCTTTCCCCTTTGTCCCTACATTTATCAAATGACAAAAAAAATAGCTTCAGGCTGTACTTCCCACCCTGTAGCTCACCTCTATATTCATCACTGTTGGAAACAAACACAGAGGATTTAATAGTTCTCCTTAAAAATATCCCTGTATCAAAAAAAATAAAACTGGGGATGAAGGGTCAGAGGTGGGAAAGGGTAAGAGAGAAATGTTTCTTACCACTGCTTTACCACTGCTTCTCTTCGGTCACATCTTCTGAAGGGGTGTAGGAGAAACTGTTCAAATCATCCAGCTTTCTGCCTGCACAGCTGATTTCTTTGACAAGAAGAGAAATCAGAACTTCTTTGTATTGTGTATTATTATATCATTGTAAGAGGGATGACTTTCGGGAAAACTAGGACAGCTTCTAACCCAAGATACTTATGTGGCTTTATACTTGACTTCAGTGATTAGGGTTAAACAAACCCCTAATAGAAGTGTTGGCCAAACCCACAGGCTCCATTCAACAATACCAGTATTTCAACATTTGAATGGGAGTTTTATGCATGATTTAATGAACGCTCTAATCTTAAGATTTAATAAAGGAAAAACTTTTCAATAATCTGCTCACATGGGAAATGGTGAGAGACAATTTGCTGAATCAACACTGAAAGCCACAACTTTTCTAGCTCAGAACAGAATCCTTTCCATTTTTTTTTGTCAGTGATGTGCAGTTAGTAAATAAAACATAAAGAAGAACCAGGGGTATGTTTAAAATTGCACCCTGTTATAAAAATAGAGCTGTCAAACTGAATTGCTGAGGCTGACAGAGGGAAGGCATTAGCAGAATAGTAGGTGCTTGTTGAACAGCTGGAAGATGATTTGTGACAAAAACGTGAAAACTTAACAGTTGTGTAAAAGAGCAATGATGGTGTGGAATTAATTGGTTAGATTCACCACAGTTACAGTTACAAGCTCTTGTATAGTCATTAGTTTCAGCTGTGACAGATGAGAATAATGCTATAGTTGAGACCTTGGTGTTTTCTTGTAGCTGAAGATGTGCATTGGAATGAATTATTGGCTCCAAAAGTACATTTTTCTGTATACAATTTGCTAAGCTGTAGCCAAAGCCTCAGCAATAAATAAATAATTATTCCATCACAATAATGGTAAATGACATTGCTGATACGGTCCTAGAGTATTTCACATTTATGACTGTTTTTAGTCCTACTATAGTTGATATTGACTAGGAAAAAAAAAAAAAAAAAAAAAAAAAAAAAAAAAAAAAAAAAAAAAAAAAGAACAAGAGAAAATCTTTCCTTGGTGTATAATACTGTATTTGTAGTGAAATGGGCATGCTGATAGGAACCCAGTGAGCTGCTGACAGAGGAACAAGAGGGCTGTCACATACACAGCAATGGGGACATGCCAGTATTCTTGCTCTGAAGATGCTCCCTTTTGGTGAGGATTGAGAAAGCTGCAAGTACCTGCTACTTCAGCATAACTTATTGAATAACTAAACAAAGCAATTAATACTTAAAGGCTCCAAACCACTTTAACCCGTAGTTAGTTCACCCTTGGTCTGGGGGGCTGTTGCAATGTCAGACAGTACTGCAACTGCTGAAGCAGTGTTTTAAGCTTCTTTTTTGCTCAAAGTATAAGACAGTGTTGGTTTTTTTTTTCAAGAGGAAAGACCTGTGTAATTGATATTTCTCATCCACCCTCTTAACCAGGTGAAGTTCCTTTGGGTGACACCCTCCATCAAAGCTTAAAGCTGATAAGGTAAACCTTAAGTACTCAGATACTTCATTCATACTCTTTAAACAAATGGAAAAGTACATGAAGCTCACGTTGGAAGACAAGATACTCTGAAGTGTTCTTCAAGCAGATAGAGTCCTGACTAACCCACTGGTGAGCATTTAAGGATTACTGAGAGCCCTGAAAACTTCCTTTGCTTCCCCCACCCCCGTTCCCACTTTTCCTCTGTATTCCTGAGTAACAAACAATTATATGGGATGAATGCATCTACCCCTGATGTCTCAGTTCAGGAAAAATATTCTGTCCAATGTATGGGATTTCCATGAGCAGAATCACAGTTTCTCTTTAAAGCTGAAATGTCCTGAGGGGATGTAATTAAGACTAAGAGAAAAGGGGGATTTTCTTGTTTTGCGTCAAACTTCTCCAAGTTTTCCACAGGAGTGCTAGTCTGCTCTTACTTATAAAGGCTAGAGAAAATTGTGGTAAAATTCTGAATTAATTAAACAAGGGGATGTAGAATGTAGTTACTTTTTTGAGGTTATGAGTTAAGCACGAGGATTGATCCAAACACAATAAGGATTTAATGACATCATATGACCTGTGGGGAATTAGCTTCCATTCTCTACCCTGGGACAGTGGGGGACGAGACTTCTCCAAGGAATTTTTTGAGTTTTGGTGAATCAGAGCTTGCAAATAATGCTCCAAATTCACCAGTGTCCCAGTGTTTACCAAACTGACAATTTCTAAGATGCTAGAAAAAACACTGATAGTATATTACACTGAAATGAGAATCTCCTCCTAGGACTGTCTCATTTTCCATTTGATTATTCATACTGCAAAACAAATTTCAAGAGAACTGAATAAGAAAGAAGTTGAGGTCACTTTACATCAGCTGTAAATACCTGTCTCCTGGGAGCAATACATTGTGAATGAGCTCCATGGTTGCAAAACACAATCAGCTTTTCTTTCAAGAGGCCTTAATTCTTTTCTAATTTGTAAAGCAAGAATAGTTTTTCTCATATGCTATGCAGTTGCACAGTATGAGAACTCAAACAATTTTTTTAGAATGCAGTTGCCTTAATTGATACCTTATTTAATAGGAAAATAATATGGGATTTTTGTATTTTCAGAGGTGGTCTGCAATTTTGTTATCCCCAAGTCTATTTTTCTAATATTTCCCAAATTACAAACATCTGAATATTGCTATTTGGCACTAAGGAGAATATAAACTGAGCTTGTTATTCCTTCAAAATGAGAAGGTGGTTTTACTCACTTTCAATACAGATTTGGTTACTAGTATTAGCATGACACTGAATGCAATGAAAAGGTGCTGTATATAACACCATATTTTATTAAAACAGAGAAAAAGAAGCTTGACACTCTATGAAACACCAAGTTGAAAAAGAGCTTGGGAACACTGGTGTCTGACAGTTTATGCATCCAATTACTGATATGTCACCAGAAATATGTGGGAATAAAGTAGTGAGATGGCAGCTTCTGTAACAAAGGGTAACACTGTCTTCTTACATCTGGATCACCAGTTTCATGCTATGTATAAATCTACATTTTCTTGTTAACTCTTTACAGTCACACAGATCACCAGATCAAAACCCAGGGTGCAGTAATAGACATGCAATGAAATTACTGAGGACAAATGACCACTCTTATAGCTACACAGGACCTTATTACAGTATTGATGTTGCCTTCGAAGAAATATATGTTACTTTAAAGGAGGTACTCAATGTATTCTGATCTGAAATTGAGACCATAATCTGATCAAAAAATTTACATTGAGGGAGAGAGACTTTTCTCTTTTTGCTGCTTTAGAAACCTTATTTCTTCTAGTCACATCAGCTATTTATGACGGATTTTCCCTAGAAACTTGCTTAATTTTCAGTTGCTCTTCTCAAATTGAAAATAAGACAGGTAAAACATTTAAAAGCAGCATGACATCAGTGATACAATTCAAACAAATGAGGTTTGAATGTGCCTGGTTCTGGTCAGAATTTCAAACGCAAAGGCCCATCCACTGCAAGGAAAGACATCTTCATGTGCCAAATCCTTTCTTCTTGTTTACAGGACACCATCCATCCTAATCCACATTCTTCAGAAGTGCTTAAGTATATTTAGATACATAACTGGCTAATGTGCCTAACAATAAAGAGACAGTAGAAGTGTCTTAAAGCAACTGTCTCCCTTTATGGCTTTGCACTTTCTACTTAATCAAACACCAGGCCATCGGCTGTATTGTGGCATTCATAAAGAAATTGAAGAGAAACAGTCAACAGAAGGTGAGAGTACACTAAAAGGCTATGGTCACAGCATCACATTGAAGACCTCTGGGCTAAGAAGACCACAAACAGCGCTATTATGGTATGTCAGAAGGAAACAGCTATAGGGATAAAAGTCTTCCATTTAGCAGAAAGATGGTGGGTCTGGTGAAAAAAAGATGTTTGTGTTTTTGCATGTTGATACATCTACCGAGTATGAGATCATGACTGTGTGACAAGATTGGCAGTGTTCTCGGGTACCTGTCTGAGTTGAGGCATTTTGTACACTACTGCACAGCGTGTTTCTGAAAAGACTGACAGCATCACTCTGGTTAGACCTGCCAGGGCAGGGAGGGCATTTTGCAAGCTTGTACCTTTGGCCCATCTTCTGTCACTCAGATTTTTACCTTTCTTACACCTGTGAAGTAGACCCTTCTGAGTTGATTGTGTTATCAGCAGTTTGAACACGTCTCTTGGCCCACTATTTTGCAAGGCCTCTCCTTGACATCTGAGTAGCATGCGTGGAGTTACCTTAACAGAAATTACGGTATTAGGCTTCTAAGATAAAACTGTGGTTTCGTGTTTCTAAAGTAATAGTATAACATGAGTCAGAGCAGAGAATCTTGGCAAAACCTTCCTCCTCAGTCAGAGTGTCACACCATAGGCATCTGGCACAGGTGGAGCCAGCAGCTGGGCCTTGGGCCATTTCACCGCCCCACGCTACTGCCTCTTCTTCCTAGGTCTGGCCCTGAGCCTGCTTCTCTTCCCTCTGCTGACTTCATTGCAAGTTGGAACATACTCTAAATTCATTTATTTCTGCTTTGGAGTTAGGCAAACTAAGTCTTTGAATTCACAGAAGTGCTCATATAAGGAAATTCTGGGCTGGAATTTAGCCTGCAAATAGTTATACAAACAATAACATCAGAGTTCCTTAACAGCAGTTTTGGAGCAGTAAGAAGTGATGTTAAGAGATCCCCCTGCAGAATTCACCTGTATTTGCTTGTGTAATGTTAGAAGATCTGCGATGTAAAAAGGTGAATATTTCTTTTCAGAATGTGTCTATGTACTATGTTTCCATCACATTCAACTACTATAATCAAACGTCCTGCATACATAAAGTGTTTCCTAGTATGTCCTTTGGTTTTCTTTGTGGAATTATTTCAGATTGTCCTTTCAGTGAAGTCTTACAATATTTGAAGTAGTAATTATAGAATGCCAGAATTAATTTTTCTCCAATAATTATGTCTGACAATCCCAAGCAGTTAACTCATTCATTAAAATGCAAAAATTATTTTTCCGATGGCTTTCACTAGCAATAATGACATACGTTATTATGCATCACTAATTTCCATGAAGAACAATGAAGCACTATTTTATTGGCATCTAGAATTGCCCCACTGTACTTTGCCGCATTCTTTGCAAGAGAAGATGAAAGGGAAAGTTGAGCAGTCTGGATTAAGTTTACTTCTTTTCAGGCCTTACAATGTTTTGCTACATAAGCAAAATGTTAAACAGACACTATGAAATATCCTTAATCTGTTTTAATCATTACATCATAATTGGGATGAGTGTCAAAATCCTTACTACATGTAAAGTTTCTTGGCTGTTAAATTTTAGGCAATTTTTGCATTATAAATAAAATTTAAAACTGTTTCAATGTTCAGTTTAAAATTAGATGAATTTGCTGAAGTGTTTGAAAGTTTTTTGTTGCCTTTTAAAAATTATTTGGCTATTCAGCTCTTACTACTTCTTTCAGGGGTTTCTAGGGCATCCCATGAACAAACATAGCTTTGGCAACTACACTGTATTTTGGAACTCCTCAGGGAGTCGTTCTCATGAGTGTTACAAAATTGAATTTTCTACCTTAAGTGGAAGGGTCAGGTCACTAGGTTACTCCTGCCAGGGAAAAAGATGCAGTAGAGGTATGAAACAGAGCAGGATCCAGAGAGAGAAGGGGCCAGCGCTGGCAAGCTGTATTGCAAGCACAATGCAGTGCGATACACAGTCATAAGGTAGAGAGCAACTATGTAAGGAATGGGTTAATTCCCTTTGCCCATATTCTTTTCATCTCCACCAGCAGCAGCAGAACTCCCATAGCACAGACAATGCAGGACACAGACAGTTTTCTACATGCTGCTCCCAAGGCAAACACTTCGCCTATTCTTCCACCTAGGCTAGATCGGATACCCCCGTCTGGGCTGGTTTGTTTTGGTTTTTTTGTTGTATTTCTTTGTCCCTGCACAGTTCACAAGCATCAATATTCAAATTAATGATTTGGTTTTGCTCTTGCTTACAGTGGTGGAAATCTTTGCCAATGGGCAGTGTTTCTATCACTGTACAGACTGTGAAAGCACAAACTCTATCCCACACATGCCACAGTGTGCAAACTGGGGATACCAATCTATTGCTACAATTATACCAGTGTAACTAAGAGCATAAATGGTTTACTGGCCTATTTGCTGTCACAACTTATGCAGGATTTGGCAGACAATACATTTAATTATTTAGCTAATAGATTCATTTCCTAATGAAATCACAAAGCAAGAGGATTATGAGCGTTCAGAATTCTTGTCCTTTTCTGCCTAGTCGAGACAGATCAAATCATCCTTTTAAGTGTATTCTGATTTTGTTAGGCATTTAGGTCAAAGCAATTGTTTACTTTATGTGCCTGTAATTATTATGAAATATGTGGAATCATTAGTCACACTGTGCACAGCCAGGAACTGAGGGCCAAATTCATTAGCCTTGCCTGCAAAGACATTACCGCAAGGTAAATTTTACCTATTACAATTCAGCTTTATTTAAACTGAGTTAGAACGACAACCTATAGCACATTACAGCTTCAGACACGGACATGTATTCCTTGGGGATGCACCAGTAGTCCAGATTCCCAATTCAGAAGTGAAAGCATCCATTCCACAAAAGCTGTGTCTGAACTATGTTCAGCAAATCTCTCATCAGAATCAGGGCAGGTTAAAAGATGTTTCATGAATCGTTGAGATCTACTTTCCTCGATCGGCACTAGGGAACTTTTTTAACTTCAGATCATATGAGGTCAGGAAAGCCAAGAATAAACTAAAATTCTGGTCTAATTTTGTGTTCTCTGAGAACAGAAACAGATTTTGGAATATTGCTGTTCTGGATTGAAATAATTGGGGGTCCCATTTACATCATGTGGATGACCATTTCCATGACGTTCATTCAGGAGTTAGGGTATTTAACTAGAGCAAAAAGTTCCTGGGGATGTAAGATTGTAGGTGCACATATGACTGGATCAAAAATCAACAGAAAACTTTTCTTCTATATGGTTTTATTGTTATCCATATAACAAAAAATGCAGTTCCACTTTTGTTACCAAAGTCAGAACACTCTTTTCATTTCTTATTAATTGCATACTCCATGTAAAAATAAGTTGTTTCAAAGGCAGTCTTTGTCACTTCCATTCATCCAGCTCTTTTTGATACAAGCCTAAGAAAAAGTAAGTTGATAAGTAGTTCATTGTAATGTCATTTTAAAAGAAAAAAGGGCCTTGTATATTTCTAGAGACAAAAAATAATCAACTTTTGACTTATTGATCAATACATATACTAATATAACAGGAATTACCACAAGCTATCAGAAGCTCTTAGTTAAAGACTAGCTCACTGCTATGTCACATCACAGATCAGCGTAGTCTTGGCTACACTTGTCTGAATCCAGAATACACAGTGGTTAACCTCTACAGTAGTCTTTCTAAAAGTGACTCTTCTTTCTGTGTACACCACCAGCAGCAGAACACCTTTGTGGTTCTGGAGTGCTACCACTATACAGTTGGCATGTGACTGCCATTATGAGCACCATTAAGGTGAGAGTGTTCTGGATACTTGTCTAGATTTAACTGGGCAACATGGAAAGATAGATAGGAGGGACCATTTTTAAAATCCTAAGTCACCAGGTACATATCGGAAGTGTTGAAAATTAGAAGGTGTGAATTAAACTCTGAGTTACACTTTCCTCTGTTTATAGACACTTGTGTCTGTTTTCTTGATAGGATGTTTTCATCAGGATAAATTCCTAACAACATTTACTGACTGAGACTTATTACTGACTGAGACTGCCATGTAGATATTTTTTTTCCCCTATAAAATAATTCTCCAATTTTTGTGTGTGTCTCTGTGTGTGTGTGTGTGTGGG